>NC_140572.1:9015203-9435203 GCF_057381845.1 Rhamphochromis longiceps
GAAGGCAGGAAGGTTAAATACACCAACAAAGACAACATACTGTATGGCTGAAAGGCACAAAAAACTATGTTTGGTTGAAAGTGTTAATGTGACAGACTGTAACACAACATAACACACTTCAGTTACTGTGAAAGGAGCAGCCTGGCATGATCTTAGCTCTTGTTTCTACCTTTGAGATCTCTCAGAAGATGAAATAAGCAGCTGCAGAAGCAGCTTAATTAACACTGTAGTTCAATTGGTGATTCATGTGTGCGAATGGTTGTATTTCTCTCTTTGGTAGATTGGTGACCTGTGGATAGATTTCTCATAGAATTCTCATCCTATGAAAGCTGTGATTGACTCTGGATAAGTATGCATGCATGGATAGCTGGTTTTGACTACAAGATATTCCCTAACATGACGAACAAGTGATGTTTGGGAGATATTGTATACCAGTAGTATAGATTATTGTTTCTGTTAATAGTCTCAGAGACCTCAATTATTATAGTTTTATTCAATGATTTAAAAAAAAGTCTTCTGTGGTTTCTTGTTTTTGTTATTGGTGGTTTGTTATTAGCCTAAGCGACACCTCTCTGTGTTAGGAATTGACTGACAGGTTAGTGCAGATAACAGTAATTAGTGCTGAATAATAATAATAAAAAAAGGTGTCATCAAAACAAGCTAACAAACAAGCACACTCAGAAAAATAAAATGAACTAAACTACGACATTAAATGACTATTATGGATGATGTTTCACATGTCACACCCACCGTTAGCAGTCAGGGTCACTAAGGGCAGCAGGGTTAACAGAAAAAATAAACAGCCGTTAAAAGCATTGCTCATTTTATGTCACAGCAGGTAGAGATTTACACACAGGTGAGAAAAAAAAACTTTTATGCACACACCGACTTAAAATAACAAATTAGTTTTGTAGTGACTGACTTATCTTTCAAATATTTTAAAGACTAAAAAATACATTAAAAGTGCTTCATGTAATCACACTGGTTTGTAAAACTTTAGGCATTACTGAGAAATATCCAAGTTACAAACAACTCTGCAATAAATGTACATATAATATATAAACCATTAAATAAGCACATGTTTAATAATAACAACCATGATTCCTCACGTGGTCTGATGCAGGTATGAACCTGTAAAGGCTGACACCACCATTGTTCCCTCTGTTTACTGTAGAAAGAGAAATAAATTGTTAAATGCAACCAATGTATTAGAGTCTTAAGCTAAAATCATGGAGCCAAACTGCAAAGATATATTCTTTCTGACATTATTATAAGCTAACTTTACCTAACAGTGTTAAGGCTTTGCCATCAGTTAAATGTGCAGAATAAAAGTGATGTAGCCCTTTAAAGTTACTTAGAATTATGTTATAAATGTTTTCTTACTCTCATAATGTCAGATCTATAAACTAACCGCTTCCTCTGGCTGCGGCCTGTAAGTTCGTCACATCTTCACAGTATGTGAGTGCGTCTCACCTCTTCAGCATGCTGGCCGAGGGAATCAGACCAGCGCAGGATGTAGCACATGGCAGTTTCCTGGCTTGCCACCACTGTCCATCTGACTGGTCAACCACCTGAAGAAGGTCTCCTCTGCTGAATGCCATTCCTGCATCTGGACATGGGATGGAAAAATCCTGCAGAGGGCAGTAGTCTACCATTGCCCTCATACATACCTGGAAGACAGACAGATAAACTTTGTTTTATTGCAGATTAAAAAAATCAATTAATCAAAAAGTGAAACATTCACAGATGTACTGAGGGAAATCATGTTTTTAAACCTGGAACACCAGCCTGGAAAATAACAATCAGTGAATCATGTCAGTAATTGTACAGGGATTTTCCTGCTCATAAGTAAGTTTAATGTCAACAAAATGTGCTTTTAATAAAGTGATACTGGAGGTAAAGTGATAAAGTGTGTGTTTCTTACTGGTGTCTGGCTGAGGATGGCCTGAGATGGATTTGGAATGATTTTAAACAGGATAGTGCCTTGGGAATTGGCCTGACAGGGAAAGTCATACACAAGAAGTATACATGGTGAGAATTATTTTTAATAATCAAATGTACACGCTTTCACCAAGCATGTTGTCATACTATCATTTATACATATTATTAATACTATAAAGCTTGTGTTTAACATTTTCGTTTTCTTTTTTTTTCTTTTCTTTTCTTTTTTTTTTTTTTTTACTTTAAATGGCTTTTGAATGAGGTGGTAAAAACTGCCTTTAATATTTCTAAAATGTATACAATAGCATTGATAATAGTATTTTCTTTTAAATAATGTTTTTCTTATTTTTAGCAGATGCTGATAGCATACCAGTATATGGATGACCTGTTCTGGTTCCAGGCCCACCACTGGGTTTCCATTTACCTCCACTAATAGGTCTCCAGGATGTAGAAGTCCTGATACAGGCAAAAACCCATATTTATTAAGACATATTATTGCTAGGCGTGATGTTTTCATCTCTCACACACAGACATAAGCAAAAATGCACATGCAACACACACACACACACACACACACACACACACACACACACACACACACACACACACACACACACACACACACACACACACACACACACACACACACACACTTTCATATCTTAGTGAGGACATCTCATTGACATACTGCTTTCTTTAACCCTCAGCCTAAACCTAACCATAACCTAATTGTAACCCTGACACTAAAACCACATTCACCTTCAAACTCGGACGGACATTTTGTTATAAGCGACTGTATAAGTATAGTGGCATGTCAATTTTCTGTCCTCACAAAGCTGTCTAAACATGTAACACACACACACACACACACACACACACACACACACACACACACACACACACACACACACACACACACACACACACTTAAAATACTTGTATACCACTGCGGTCAGCCAATCCTCCATGAATCACCCGGGCAATAGAGATATCTCCCGTCGCCTCATCCTTTCTTATAGTTGCACCCTAACAGATAGAGAGTTGTTCAAAATTTAACAACAAAGTAAAAAGCAAGCAAAAATAGTGACAAGAGATCTTAAGGCAAAGGCAAAATGTTTTCTAAGATTAGCAAATGGAAAATTTTGACTAAATTAATTTTTAAAAGTACACGATTTTAAAAGTAAATAATAAATACTTTGTTTAAACACATTTTCTCTTCATGAGATCCTCATTAAAAAATCAGCAAATTAAGTAAAAGCTCTTCTTGTACGCCAGTTATTATTATTATTATTATTTTTATAAGGCCTTCCATTTTTGTGCCATTTTGTGAGGAATATCAATATACACACTAACATAATACACCCAGCAGCTGAACATACATTCAACTCAAAGCCACACAGTTTAGTGCTGGTGGTAGATCAAAGTTAAATAGATAACTAAAGGGTTTTTTTCTTTATATTTTAATGCTTGGGCATTTGATATTAACTCATTTTGCATTACATCAAAATATCATGGGGACTCTAAAGGTAAACACTATCAACACAATACCATGTCCACTACAGGCCATTGCTAGAAGCAAACTGGTAGCAAGGGCTCATGAAAATTAAGGATAACTTTAGTAGTCCTGCAAATTTGCTACCATAGTTTTGGGAAATGAAAATGCTAAATTATTTAAAAAAATGCCAATTACATAAGCTCCAACCAGGCGCTAAAACAGTGCTCATGAAAATTAATTTTGATGTTTCTATATGTGGAATAATGTAAAACTTCTTAGGTGTTTCCACAGGGTTTTATTGCTGTATTTGATGTGCAATAGATACCACGTAAATATACAAACAATAAGTCAAGATGAATGCAGTTCGACATGTACAAAATAATCCATAACAAATATTATTAAAAATAAATTTAACCCTAAACACTTTCCTCCTTTTTTGCTCAATGTATATATTCAGACCATCATAGTCAAGAACCCAAAATAATAAATCAGAGCTGATGAAAAAAATGAAAGCTGTCATACTTTTTAAGAATAGTTGGACTAGATGACGAAAATAAGACAGAAAGAAATTGCTTTGTACCTTTATATTGTTTGCTTTTGTTCCTTTGAGTGATTGTTTGAAAAATCGAAAAAGTCTTCAAATTAAAAAAAAAAAGTCCATATGTTGTTGTAGCTGATATTTCTTTTTAGACTAAAACATTAGGTATTTTTGTCACTGTCACAGCTTTTCCAGTACAAATGCTGGAAAGAGATGAAAAGCTTTGTTTTTAGTCTAGTTACTCTTTCTTCTTCTTCTTCTTTGTTTTTAAGCAGCCTGTACTCTTACAGTCTTGTTGGTCCTCCAGAGGAGCTCTTGAAATGGTTCCAGTGTTGAACCTCACTTGTCCATTATTACCACCCCTACCTGCCCTCTGAGGAGCTGCCACCATCCTTTTGGATCCACCATTAATTTGTGTTGGACTCCTAGATCTTGTAAAGTCGTCTGCACAAGAACTTGTGGATGAAGAAGAGGAGAAAGTAGTGGAAGAAGATGGTGAGAGTGGGCCTGGGTATGGTATTGGAGATTTGCGGACAAGTTTTGGAGATAATGAGGAGACCCTTGGAGGAGGTGAGGGTGGATATTGTTGTGTCTTTGTCTGTGAAGGAGATGACTCGAGGTGTTTTTTGGTTACGATTAGCCCCTGAAGCTTGTCCACCACCTCGGCAAGCAGGTTAAGTGCCTGGGCGTTCTCTTCCACGCTGTCTGTGATCATCTCTGATGCTGCCACCATCCTCTCACCAAGTTGGCGTACATCCTGACTATTGTGTTCAATACTGCTGGCCACCATCTGAACAGTGGACCTAAGCTCTTCCACACTGCACTGTTTCTTGAGTTCAGCAGGCTGATTATGGTGTCTTGATTGCTGCTGCTGCGCATTTTGTTTACGTTTTGATATGTTCTGGCATTCATTGTGACGAGGAGCTGTAGCGTAGTGGAACATTAATGGATGATTTAAAGACTCTTCCTGATGTGTGTTATGAGGTCTGGTTTGAGTGGTTTGACAACCATCTCTTCTGGAGATAGTGCTGACCCCTTGTTCCTGAGTACTCCTTCTAGCTGCAGGACTAGAAGGAGCAGTGCGAGATCTAAGAGGGTTCATGCCACGACAAGAGGAGGTCCTTCCAGGTGTGGGGATATTTTTTGACTGTCCTCCTGTAGAATTTTTTTTGTACAACACAGGAGAGTTGGGAAGGCTAAAACTGTAAGCTGGGATTGGAGGAGGTGGGTATGCGTAGTCATCACTGCTCTCTCTGGTTGAAGCACCATCTTTCCCATTGGGTTTGAGTTCCTCTGAAAATGAACCACCAAATAAATTTGCAGTTCAAGAGAACAGAAAGACATTAGCAAACTATGTCTGAAAAGAAATGTAATGGCAGGAAAGCCCAAAAGACTTATAGACTGCCAGATGATGGCAGGTTCATGAAGAAATGAACACTTAGTTGCACTGAGGAATGACACCAAGATAGATGAAGTGGTTGTTGCCTTTCATTGCCATTGCTAGACATATGAAAATATTTGCCCAGAAAGTACCAAATACTAGAATGATTAGATACAAGAAAGAATGAATCCTCGATTATGATTAGTGAAGGTACTGATGGATGGCCTGCGTTTCTATGATATGTTGCCATTGTTTTTTATATTTGATGGCTTAAATACAGACAAAGAATGATCAAATGAAAATGGTCAGATGATTGGTGATTGTATGGACTGTCATCATCTGTTCTTCCTCCTCTTACCAGTGCAGGTAGCAGGGTTCAAAACAGAGGGAGCTGACTGATTGAGTCCTTTGTTCCCAAGTTTTACAGTTGGTGAACACAAATAGCAACTTCCTGTGGATTCATAGCGAGGGAGAAAGGGGTGGGACCTGCCGTCTTTATGAACAAGGGGAAGCTTTGCTTCACTTTCGGGCACTCTGAGCTCCTCCCCTGACTGAGCTCTTCTTGCAGGGATGAGGCGTTCCAATGTAAAGCGGTGCAGGCTGCTCCAGCGGCTGTGAATTTCTCCTACACTCCTTCTACACTCTTCTCCACTCTTAATGAATGAAAGATGAGAAACTTTGAGTTTTTAGGGTTTATTAGAACATTTTAAAGTTAACATAATGTAATTTATATTTAAGCAATTTAAGACTTAACTACTTTATGACTAATCTGAGGGCACCTTGCAAGGCTACCTTCAGATTTGTCATCGAATCTATGAAGTCAACAAGCCATCTTGTTGACTTCATAGATTCTGTTTAACAAAAGTGATCATTTCTGCATCCCTTTCTTACAGGAATATATTACTAATTTGTTTGGTTTGTTTGAAAATGTAATCACTCTCTGGATTGTGCTTATAAGCAATGTTTTTTGTCATTTTTCTTTCAGAGAGTTTTGGACGACATAGATATTGAGACTAATAACGCCATGTAAATAGAAAGCTAAGCTACCTTAGCTTATCTAAAACAAAAAACAAGGACAAAAAATGACAAAAACACATTTATGTATATTTATAGGTTTCTATAGCTGACACGAACGAAACTGTATTTCTGAGCAAAAGTTTACATTTATGAGGAAAATGCTTATGTCTTACCAGAGGCTGGTTGTTCTTTACAAGACACACAATCCTCATTGCCTCCTCATCCTCTGGTATTTCATCAGGCAGAGGGGGTAAGACAGGCTCATAGTCTGACTGTGCAACACTGTCATGAGATGACAAGAGAGCCTGATATACAGAGAGATAGATAATCAGTAATGGGTAACCAGAAACTTCAAATATAAGTTATAAGTTAACCTCTGGGTGGTCTTGGGTCGATTTGTGCCATTTTTCATTGTTCGTATACACGCCATTTGCACTGTGTTGAACGGAATATAGCCAACTTTTCCAAAAAAAAGTCTGGTTACATATATTTCAAAATTCCAGTCTGACTCCCTTAAATTAGCTTCAGTGGCTGAGCTACAGATAAACTTACACTATTGGTCCTAGTGGTCGATTTGTGCCCCATTGAAACCCATTATAAACGCTATTTCCCATTCCACGGTCATTACAACCAAATAATGGGCCATCTTCCGAATGTTGGTGGTACTCGGGAGTCCGGGCCTTGGAATTGTATCTTTTGGGAAATATTTGATTTCTTTGTTTTTTGGGGCTAAAAAAACAGTGCGGCCATGTGACGAAACCGGGATATAAAGGGTTAAAATCCGTGAAATGTAATTAAAACTTGATATGAATATTTCAAGGAGAAGTAGGTCTAAAAGATTGGCTAATTTAAAGTGGAAAAAAATATTAATATATAGATATTTTATGGCACTTTTCATGGCGTGGTCGATTTGTGGCTCTAAGCCCAATAGTGTATGCATTTTTCTAGGACCCCCCAGAGGTTAAGAAAGGCATGCCATGATGAACATGGATTCTAAAATGAATCTATAAAACGAATCTATATATATATATATATATTAGGGGTGCAACGATATTCGTATCGATATTGAACCGTTCGATACAGTGCTTTCGGTTCGGTACGCATATGTATCGAACAATACAACATTTGTAATTTATTTTATCAATTTTCCTTCTGACGATGCTGTCTGTGTTGAGCGCTCAGTGAATCTGTGTTCGACTACTCCGCCTAGGCTGCACTGTCGAGCGCAGATCCACTGAGCGCTCAACACAGACAGCATAGTCAGAAGGAAGAGAGCAGGGCAAGCTAGCGAGACAGAAGTTAAGCTCTACTTGCAACAGGCAAATTGAACCTCATTCAGATCTGGCGTTTGGAATTATTTTGGTTTTCATGTGACGTATGACCCTGAAGGTAAGCGAGTCATGGACTAAAGTAAAACAGTATGTTGGATGTGCCATGCAATGCTCAATTACATTGGTGTGAACTAGTGTGTTAGCGCAGTTAGCTCGTTAACGTGCTTGCCGTCTAGCCCCATGCACGGAGCGATCGGCGGTAGCTCGTTAACGGAGATTTGCCGTGTTGTGGCGTTAAGGTCATTTCAACGAGATTAACCTGAAAGCACTAGTGGGAACACAACGAATATGACTGCACATTTACACCGACATCATCCTAGTGCAAAGACAAAAACAACAAGCATGCTACTAACTTTAGCCGAGTCATTTAGACAGCTGTTAGCACGTGATTCTCCTTATGCTGCTGAGAATATAGCCCAGAAGAAGCGGATAGTATAGCTTTTATTTTGGAAAGAGCCATTTCTCTGTAATAAACTCTCTTTTCCAAAGATGAGTGATTCCTCAATCAGATACAGGGCTTGCAATATCGCTAGCCCGACGTCCCGGAGCTAGCGATTTTTTCAGTCGGGCTACCAAAATCTATCTCTTCCCTGCCCATCGGGCTATTGTAGGAAAAATATATGTCAATGCTTTTGCATTCTTTCAGAAATGTAGCTGGGTAATTATGTCATTGGCATCGGTGAGTCACTGTCAATATGTGACATATTGAAGTTGCGTTTGAATTTGCGCTTGTTTTTTTGCTTTCACTTTGCAATCGTGCGAACTGTGTATAGAGAGCGACAGCACTGATCTGTGAGTGATGATAATTTGTGCACCAATTCCTCTGACATCGTCTTATTAATCGTTAGCTTACTATGCAAACATGACAAGTGAAATCTCCCGCAGCTTAAACATGTGAGAGGTTGATCGCGCAGAGAATCGCTGAGCTTACGTGAGTGAGCGTGTAAAAGCATTTCAGTTCTGCTGAGCCAAATAAGACAGGTCAGGGTGAAGAAGTGACAGCCAAAGAAAAGCTTACCACAAAACGGAGAAGTTATGACAAATCAGACTATAAGGCAAAAAGAAAGTGCAGCTTTATGGTTTCATGGACAAAAGAATTTCTGTGGCTGCAATATGATGAGCTAAATAACCAGGGCTGCACATAAGTGGTCCGCAGGTGCGCATTCGCTGTCAAAATAAAAAACACGCACAAGGGTTAGGGTTAAATTTAAAAACTGTACTTTTGAGTTAAAATATATATTTATAATTTTAATAAATGACAAATTAAAAATGCATGAACATTTTTTTGTATCGAAAAAATATCGAACCGTGACACCAAAGTATCGAACCGAACCGTGAATTTTGTGTATCGTTGCACCCCTAATACAGTGGGGCAAAAAAGTATTTAGTCAGCCACCGATTGTGCAAGTTCCCCCACCTAAAATGATGACAGAGGTCAGTAATTTGCACCAGAGGTACACTTCAACTGTGAGAGACAGAATGTGAAAAAAAAATCCATGAATCCACATGGTAGGATTTGTAAAGAATTTATTCGTAAATTAGGGTGGAAAATAAGTATTTGGTCAATAACAAAAATACAACTCAATACTTTGTAACATAACCTTTGTTGGCAATAACAGAGGTCAAACGTTTACTATAGGTCTTTACCAGGTTTGCACACACAGTAGCTGGTATTTTGGCCCATTCCTCCATGCAGATCTTCTCGAGAGCAGTGATGTTTTGGGGCTGTCGCCGAGCAACACGGACTTTCAACTCCCGCCACAGATTTTCTATGGGGTTGAGGTCTGGAGACTGGCTAGGCCACTCCAGGACTTTCAAATGCTTCTTACGGAGCCACTCCTTTGTTGCCCGGGCGGTGTGTTTTGGATCATTGTCATGTTGGAAAACCCAGCCTCGTTTCATCTTCAAAGTTCTCACTGATGGAAGGAGGTTTTGGCTCAAAATCTCACGATACATGGCCCCATTCATTCTGTCCTTAACACGGATCAGTCGTCCTGTCCCCTTGGCAGAAAAACAGCCCCATAGCATGATGTTTCCACCCCCATGCTTCACAGTAGGTATGGTGTTCTTGGGATGCAACTCAGTATTCTTCTTCCTCCAAACACGACGAGTTGAGTTTATACCAAAAAGTTCTACTTTGGTTTCGTCTGACCACATGACATTCTCCCAATCCTCTGCTGTATCATCCATGTGCTCTCTGGCAAACTTCAGACGGGCCTGGACATGCACTGGCTTCAGCAGCGGAACACGTCTGGCACTGCGGGATTTGATTCCCTGCCGTTGTAGTGTGTTACTGATGGTGACCTTTGTTACTTTGGTCCCAGCTCTCTGCAGGTCATTCACCAGGTCCCCCCGTGTGGTTCTGGGATCTTTGCTCACCGTTCTCATGATCATTTTGACCCCACGGGATGAGATCTTGCGTGGAGCCCCAGATCGAGGGAGATTATCAGTGGTCTTGTATGTCTTCCATTTTCTGATGATTGCTCCCACAGTTGATTTTTTCACACCAAGCTGCTTGCCTATTGTAGATTCACTCTTCCCAGTCTGGTGCAGGTCTACAATACTTTTCCTGGTGTCCTTCGAAAGCTCTTTGGTCTTGGCCATGGCGGAGTTTGGAGTCTGACTGTTTGAGGCTGTGGACAGGTGTCTTTTATACAGATGATGAGTTCAAACAGGTGCCATTCATACAGGTAACGAGTGGGGGACAGAAAAGCTTCTTACAGAAGACGTTACAGGTCTGTGAGAGCCAGAGATTTTCCTTGTTTGAGGTGACCAAATACTTATTTTCCACCCTGATTTACGAATAAATTCTTTACAAATCCTACCATGTGGATTCATGGATTTTTTTTTCACATTCTGTCTCTCACAGTTGAAGTGTACCTCTGGTGCAAATTACTGACCTCTGTCATCATTTTAAATGGGGGAACTTGCACAATCGGTGGCTGACTAAATACTTTTTTGCCCCACTGTGTATATATATATATCTATCTATCTATATATATCTATCTATCTATCTCTATATATATATATATATATATATATATATATATATATATATATATATATATATATATATATATATATATATATATATATATATATATATATATATATTAGGGGTGCTTAATATATATATATATATATTAGCGTAGTGGTTAAACTACACGCCTTTGGAACAGAGGATCGCAAGTTCGATTCTTGCCTGGGGCGTCTGTATCCAGTAAGGGTCCTAAGGCTAGACCCCCTATGCTAAGCAAGCCTACCGCAGACATGAGCGAGACAGATAAATATGAAGGCATGCCGGCTCGGACGTCGCCCGGATCAACAAGGTCCGCGTCAGGTGTTGAGGAACCAGGGCACCCTGACGAAAAGTGGGCTACTGGAACAAGAAGGCATCGGTGGGCAAGGGACGAAAACAGGGCGTTGTTGGAATGCTACTACGCAAGTAACCCCGGCGGAAGGGGCTACATGAATAGGATGAGGGACCTATGGATTCTTCGATACCCAACATCCACAATGACGGCGAAACAACTAGTAGCTCAGTGTTCCAACATTCGAAAGAAGGGACTGCTCTCACAGCTAGAGATTGACGAGGTACAACACAAATGCTACGGCAAGGAGGATAGGATCATGGCCAAGCTTGAAACCTGGATCCCCCGTAGCCGGTTACCAAGATTACGTGAAGTACCCTCAGAAGGTCTGCTAGATGATGTTAATGCAGCACTACGGGCAATACCTACAACCACAATTACCGACACTAACAAGCTGATCTACAATACGGCAGCAGTGATCAGTGAGATGCTTGGTTACAAGTTGAACAGCCACAAGGGGCAGTACCCTCCATGGAGAAGGAGGCTAGAGGGCAAGATCAAAGTAGCACGGAGGGAGGTTAGCCAACTAACAGAGTTGCAGAAAGGTGCGACAAATAAGGTGCCTAAGAAATACAGCAAGCTGTCCATACCTGAGGCCTTGGAAACTGCCAAGCAAAGACTCACAGCCTTGGCCAGCCGCTTGAGGAGGTACACCAGAGAGATAGAAGGCAGGAGAATAAACCAGCTGTTCTCCACAGAACCAGCAAAGGTGTACTCTCAGTGGCAAGGGAACAATAAGAGAACAGCACCACCAAGGCTGGAGACGGAGCAATACTGGAAGAGCATATGGGAGAAGGATGCAACCCATAACGGCAATGCTCAGTGGCTAGTGGATCTGAGGGCAGACCACAGCGACCTCCCTGAACAGGGTCCAGTAACCATCACAGTGGCAGATATCCAAGAAAGGGTCTCCAGTATGAAGAGTTGGACAGCACCAGGGCCCGACATGGTTCACGCCTACTGGCTGAAGAAGCTGACTGCACTCCACGAGCGTCTGGCAGCACAAATGAACCAGCTGCTAGTTAACGAGAGACACCCGGAATGGCTAACTGAAGGCCGGACGGTCCTGATCCCCAAGGACCCCAAGAAGGGACCGGTCCCCTCCAACTACCGACCAATAACCTGCCTCAGTACTACATGGAAGCTCCTGTCAGGCATCATATCGGCTAAGATGAACAGGCACATGGGTCAATACATGAGCGGGACACAGAAAGGAATTGGCAAGAATACCAGAGGCGCAAAACACCAGCTACTGGTAGACAGAACAATCAGCCGAGACTGCAAGACCAGACTGACCAACCTGTGCACTGCCTGGATTGATTACAAGAAGGCCTATGACTCAATGCCCCACAGCTGGATACTGGAATGCCTAGAATTGTACAAGATCAATGGGACCCTAAGAGCCTTCATCAGGAACTCAATGGGGATGTGGCGTACAACACTAGAGGCCAACTCCAAGCCCATAGCACAAGTTACCATCAAGTGCGGGATCTACCAAGGAGATGCTCTGTCCCCACTGCTGTTCTGCATAGGCCTGAACCCCCTCAGTGAGATCATTAACAAGACTGGCTACGGATACCGACTACGGAACGGAGCAGTTGTCAGCCACCTCCTGTACATGGATGACATCAAGCTGTATGCCAAGAGTGAACGAGACATCGATTCACTGATCCACACTACCAGGCTATACAGCAATGACATTGGAATGTCGTTCGGACTGGAGAAGTGTAGTCGGATGGTAACAAAGAGAGGGAAGGTAGTCAGAACTGAGGGGATTGAACTACCAGAAGGCAACATTGCAGACATAGAGGACAGTTACAAGTACCTGGGGATCCCGCAGGCAAATGGGAACCATGAAGAGGCCGCTAGAAAGGCTGCAACCACCAAGTACCTGCAGAGGGTCAGGCAAGTCCTGAGGAGTCAGCTGAATGGTAAGAACAAGATCCGGGCCATCAACACATACGCCCTGCCCGTGATCAGGTACCCTGCTGGGGTAATAGGCTGGCCAAAGGAGGAGATAGAAGCCACTGACATAAAGACAAGAAAGCTCCTGACCATGCATGGAGGGTTTCACCCCAAGTCCAGCACCCTGAGGCTGTACGCTAAGCGGAAGGAAGGGGGCCGGGGACTGGTGAGTGTCAGCACCACAGTCCAGGATGAGACAAGGAACATCCAAGAATACATTGGGAAGATGGCCCCAACTGACCGAGTGCTCAGTGAATACCTCAGGCAGCAGAAACCCAAGAAAGAGGAGGGAGACGAGGAACCATCATGGAAGGACAGGCCCCTGCACGGTATGTACCACCGGCAGATAGAGGAGGTGGCTGATATCCAGAAATCCTACCAGTGGCTGGACAAAGCTGGACTGAAAGACAGCACAGAGGCACTAATCATGGCAGCACAAGAACAAGCTCTGAGTACAAGATCCATAGAGGCTGGGGTCTATCACACCAGGCAAGACCCCAGGTGCAGGCTGTGTAAAGATGCCCCAGAGACAATCCAGCACATAACAGCAGGGTGCAAGATGCTAGCAGGCAAGGCATACATGGAACGCCATAACCAAGTGGCCGGCATAGTGTACAGGAACATCTGTGCCGAGTATAACCTAGAAGTCCCGAGGTCAAAATGGGAGATGCCCCCAAGGGTGGTGGAGAATGACCGAGCTAAGATCCTGTGGGACTTCCAGATACAGACGGACAAAATGGTGGTGGCTAACCAACCGGACATAGTGGTGGTAGACAAACAGAAGAAGACGGCCGTAGTGATCGATGTAGCGGTTCCGAATGACAGCAATATCAGGAAGAAGGAACACGAGAAGCTGGAGAAATACCAAGGGCTCAGAGAAGAGCTCGAGAGGATGTGGAGGGTGAAGGTAACGGTGGTCCCCGTGGTAATCGGAGCACTAGGTGCGGTGACTCCCAAGCTAGGCGAGTGGCTCCAGCAGATCCCGGGAATAACATCGGAGATCTCTGTCCAGAAGAGCGCAGTCCTGGGAACAGCTAAGATACTGCGCAGGACCCTCAAGCTCCCAGGCCTCTGGTAGAGGACCCGAGCTTGAAGGATAAACCGCCCGCAGGGGCGTGCTGGGTGTTTTAGGGGTGCAACAATACTCGTATCGATATTGAACCGTTCGATACAGTGCTTTCGGTTCGGTACGCATATGTATCGAACAATACAAAATTTATTTTATCAACTTTTCTTCTGACGATGCTGTCTGTGTTGAGCGCTCAGTGGATCTGCACTCAGCAGTGCAGCCTAGGCGGAGTAGTCGAACGCAGATTCACTGAGCCCAGGGCAAGCTCGCGAGACACAAGTTAAGCTCTCATTGCAACATAGCAAATTTAACCTCCCCCACCCTCATTCAGATCTGGCGTTTGGAACTATTTTGGTTTTCATGTGACGTATGACCCTGAAGGTAAGCGCGTCATGGACAAAAGTAAAATAGTATGTCGGATGTGCCACGCAATGCTCAATTACATGGGTGGGAACTACTGCGTTAGCGCAGTTAGCTCGTTAATGTGTTGGTTGTCCAGCCCCACGCACGGGGCGATCCGCGGTAGCTCGTTAACGGAGATTTGGTGTGTTGTGGCGTTAAGGTCATTTCAACGAGATTAACGCTGACAGCACTAGTAGGAACACAATATGACTGCACATTTACACCGACATCATCCTAGTGCAAAGACAAGTGGAAGCAGACAAAAACAACAAGCACGCATGCTACAAACTTTACCCGAGTCATTTAGACAGAAGTTAGCACATGATTCTCCTTATGGGGACCTGATATGTTTAATATGCTGCTGAAAGTATACCCCAGAAGAAGTGTATAGAATCGCTTTTATTTTGGAAAGAGCCATTTCTCTGTAATAAACTCTCTTTTCCAAAGATGAGTGATTTCTCGATCAGATAGATTTATTTTTTTTATTACTTTGTTGTTTCAGCAACATTAAATTTAAAAACTGTACTTTTGAGTTAAAATATATATTTATAATTTTAATAAATGACAAATTAAAAAAGCATGAACATTTTTTTTTGTATCAAGAAATATCGAACCGTGACACCAAAGTATCGAACCAAACCATGAATTTTGTGTATCATTGCACCCCTAATATATATATATATATATATATATATATATATATATATATATATATATATATATATATGTGTGTGTGTGTATGTACCTGGATATGAGGTGAGCTCAGGAGGCTGCACAACTCTCTAGCTGGAGCTGAAGGCTTTTGAGCTGTCAGTATTGCAGTTATGACCTAATGAAAAATTAAGAAGATTCCTGAATCAGATGTTAAATTACATTATACTCGAAAGACAGAATACCAGACATATGTAAAAGGAAAGCAAGAGACCTAAAAACACTGATTTCTATGGAAATATTTCCAGAAGAAACTTTAGATCCAGACATAATTTTAATGACTTTAACCACCTACGACCCGAACTCTTCCAGAGCATGCATTTTAATTTCTCTTTGATATTTGGGCATATTGGGACCCGATGAATGTAAAAACAAAGGATTACCAGTTTTTTGTTTTACCCTATTTTTGTTTCTAAGAAAAATGAGAGCCACATATGAGGATATCCATTTAAAATTTCGTAAGAACAGTAGCAGCATAATGTCCTCATAAGTGGATATCAGGCCCTTGTAGAGCAAAATTGAGTATTTTGGTCTAAATAACCCAAAGTGTGATGTCCTAATATGTGGACGCCAGGTCCTAGGAGGTTAAAATGACTTATCACAGTCATCTGGTCACTTGATCCACATCCTCTAAAAACTTTTTCAAAAAGGAAAGGTTTAAATCTAAATGTAAATGTAGAGAGGGTGTCTCCTGTTGTGCTTTGTATTATTTACAGAAAGCAGACATGTTCTGGTTGGTTTCTGTATTGATTACATTATCAGGCTTACTTAGTTTTAATTTTGTTACCTTTTGCAAGATGCAGAATTAAAATTCCAATTGAATCAGCTGTGATAAGGTGATATTTTACAGAACACTAATGACTGATATTTAGGGATCTAAATATTTCGTCTATGGCTGCTTGTTTGTTGTGTTGTATATATACACACCTCATGTGAGAGTCCTGCAGCATAAGGCAAAACGGGGCTTGGTGTCAGTCTCTGGAACTTTAACAGGCACTCATAAATCTGGAGACAAAGCACCAAATGATAACTTTTAGTTTGCAGACAGATGGTAGGTGTGTGTCTTTTACTCAGGACCTTTGAATCATGTACCTTCAGCAGGGCACAAAGCCACGGTGCACTCAGTAGTTCATGCAAAAGCTGAGCACCATTAATGTTCCTGCTAACAGCTTGGTCAACATCCTTCACCACACTGGATAATACCACACTGACACCTGAACAAATGATGACATAGGGAATTAGGGAAGACACAGGGAATTCTTGGTAAATGGACTGGTAGTTATGCACCACCTTTCTACACAGCTGAGCGCTCAAAGCACTTGCAACTAATTCATCAAATTACACACACAATCATATGGCACTTATGCCTATGCAGCAGTTCAGGAAGTGCAAACTGGACTCCAACCAGCTGCTGACCTTCTACCACTTCATTGAGAGCCTGCTGACATATATCACAGTATGGTACGGCAGCTGCACTAAGGCGGATAGAGTGAGGCTTTAGAGTGTAGTCAAGGCAGCACAGAAGATAAATAATCGTACAAATAAAATATTTGCTTAAACAAACTGGAGATACTGCTATCCAATACAGATGCTGAAGTGATCCATACATAGCTAATTCAAGTTGGTTAGCTTGGGGAACAAATTTGCATTGTCTGAAATGTTGACATTAAAATGTGGTTCGAGTGCTTAGAGTAAAACCACATTTCCATATTACTTTATTTCACATTGGTACAATAATATCAGTGGAGAAAGTTTTTTAGTAATTGAAAAATAAAAGTGCTCTCATATTGTCCAAATTTGGTTTGATTACTGTATTGTTCCAGTGTTTGCTTAACTGTCTCTTTATCTTTCACTTGGTATTGTCAGAAATAGTTAGAATTGGGGCATTAAAACTGGGGTACTGCATGATTAATTACACTGTGACTGACAGATTCCAATGAATGTCTTTAATATAATTGTCTTTAATATCACAGCAGATGTTTGAGGTTTCACATTTCTCCTGAGCAGAAGGTGAAAAGCCGACAGAACCAGACAGGATTAACATTATAGAGAAGCCCTGACCCTTCTTTTATAATAAGTCTTTTCAAGTAAGCACCTACTCATGACTGAGACACATGAATTCAAGTCTACTGAATTTGTCTGTATACGTGTATGTGCTTCTCACCATCCTCCATTGCTTGTTTCATGGTAATTGTTCAGAAGAGAATGAAAGGGTTATTCCACTGAAAAGATATGGAGAAAGAAATAAAAAACAGATTTATGTAACAACCTCATTTTTTACATATTAAAAATAAAACAAATCTAGATAATTTAACAATCTTTAGTTAGTACCCATGTCATTATTAAACATAATTCAATTCATGTTGTGTGTGACTATCATCTTGTTTTATTACAACAGACAAAGAAAGATGACACATTTACATTTTCATTCCAAAAGCATTTCACCTTAGGCAGAATATCAGGTTGATCTTCATGTTTTCAAGGCATGAAAACACTCAAAATTACTACTTGGTATGGATATAATCTTCAGAGTTTGGAAGTTATGGCTGATAACCATGATTTTCATTCAAAATTGATCAACAACAGATCTTGATGCCCTGGACAATTTGACTGCAGCTGGATAAAATGAGTAGTTTTTAAGTTAATTGTACTTCAAAGTTAAGAGTCTGTAACTTTTGAGAGATCATAGCAAAGTCTTACTATTATGATTAAATGTTATGGCTGTAGAAAATAGGTGTATCTTTATACCATGTTGTAATACACATTCTACCTCAAATGGTGTCCAAATAACTAACTTAAATCATGCTGTGATTGTTTTTGTTTGTTTTTTTATTGTGTAGTTTTGGTCGTTATTAGGGGTTACTTTGAATAAATACATAAAATGAATATTTTACAAATAAAATGTTAATGTTAAAATTTATTTTAAAAAAAAGAACAACAAATGATCAAAATTGCAGAGCAATGTTTAAAAATTATGTTCCTTTGAACAGCAGAGAGGGAAACAATGAATGAAGTGAATGTTTTAAATGCAGCTTATCCTACTTTAGAACTTCCTGTTACAGCAGCAGGTTACTAAATGTGGACTAATTTCAGGTTACGGCTATTCTTCAGCTGCTTATCTCGGCTCAACTTCCGTTTCCACTTACACTGTCCGGGAAGAGCTTCCATTAGTCACGAAACCTTGGGTTCTGTGAAACTCGTTACACAGTTTCATGGAACTTCTTTTAGACTATTTCTGTTGGTGTCGCTTATCAATCATGTAAGATAAATATTATCATTTAAAAAATAAATTGAATCCAGACCTATATACACCAGGGAGAACTTTGTTGCTATGCTATTGTATATAAAATATGCAATATTTTATTGTGTCTACATTATCGCCAGGAGGGTCCCATAGTGGATGGCAGCATTTATTAGTATTTCTTTGTGATTATTCTGTATGTGCGTAAATCCTTCATCCCTCATCCCTCAAGTTCTTGGTATTTCAAATGCTGTGCTACTAAGCAAACACAAAAAGGCATATAAAAAGTACAGTGAGCAAATAGGCACTCAGCTTATTTGCTCATCAGCTGTAAGTAAAGCCCCATAGAGCAAGCAGGAAGGCTGTATATGCTTAGTCTGATTTTTTTTTTAATCAATTGCACTACAAGAGTCAGAAGTGTCAAAAAAGGTAAACTCACATTCCCTTCCTGTGGTCCAATTGTTCAGTGTGGGATTTCTCAGTTGAAAGGAACCAGTAGGGCGAGTGTGTCAGAAGCAGTCAACGCCAACAACATGAATGTGAGTTTACTACCAAACCTGAACTGACACTAATCCTCTCTGACCCGACTTAATCCACCAACCACCAATCTCCCTCTCTCACTCCCTTGCGCTGTCTCCTGCTCCCCCTTCTCTCTTCCCTGTTTGCTGACTTTTGCAATATTTTAAAAAAACATTTCGTTATCAGCTTGAAGTTTTTATCGCTAACCCTGTCAGTGTTCCCATGTCCACTTTTATTCTAGTTCCTGCTTTCTCGTTGTATTCTTCAGCCATCCTCATCAACTCACTCTCTCATTCACTTTAAGTAAGTCATCAAATCACAAAGCTTCTTAACTCTTCACTGCTTTTAGCCCCCCCCCCCCCCCACACACACACACACACACACAGTATAATCACACATGTTTGTATAGCTGTCTTTGTGAGAACCCTTTGTGGCATAATGCATTACCCTGCCCTTTATCTTAATCTTCCCTTAATTCCAAATCAAAGCCTAAGACAGAGCCCAAAGCCTCAAATAGCCGTGACAAGCGGCAGGTTTGTCACGATGTGAAGATCAACAAAATGATCCTTTATCTTTAATGTCCTCATAAGCGGAACATTGGTCTTGATTCTCACAATAACTGTTGGCACATACAAACAGCAGGTCAGCAAGCCAACCAGAATCAGAGTGGCAGCAAAGAATAACAGTACTTCTGGTGCATTAAATCCCACTGCAACATCTGGGTGAGGCCAGCCTGTGTCTGCTTTGTGTATGTGTGTGTTGGGGGTTATTGCAGGGTAATGGTCACTGGGTCACCTCCTCCAGGATTATTCTGCTTTCTGAAGGATCAGTGGTAGACAAAAACACAAAGAAAGAGAGAGAGGACATATAACAAAAACAGATGCAAGAAAACATGGAAAAGTAGTACCATGTTTTTCCAGCAATTCTTTCTCAATATCTGACCAGCTACAGTTCTTTGCAAAATTCACATAACAATACGTGATCAAGTGATAAATTAAGTGATAAATTAGGAATATAGATTTCGTGTCATGACTAGGATAAAGGGAGATTATTAGGGCCATATAAGGGCCTCTGTGATTTTGACTCAGTGGGTGTGGTCTTGCTGTCTTTCCAGTCTTAGACGCTGCCCTTCTTTACAGCTGATTCTATTTAGCAATTAGGCCGGAGTGCTTAAGTCCAAGGAGAAAAGCATTCCCGTACCAGAGGAACTTTTTGCTTTGCATGCTGTTAGGTGGATGTGTGACTGTTTATGCTTACTCTGTGAAAAGTTTGATCATTTAACCTTCTCAACTTACTCCATTGTTTAGTAGCTAACTTATGTGTTTTCTTGCTTTTGATGGTTTTGAAAACTCTGTTTTCAGATGTTTATAGAAAGGGAATGCTACACAGTAGTGAATATGGCCCTGTCCCAAATTCCTTGAGACTTGTTGCTGCCATCAAATTCAAAATGAGCTAATATTTTTCATGAAATTTTGGTTAGCACTGTTGCCTCACAGCTAGAATTTCCTGACTTCAATTCCAACATCAGGCCGGGGTCATTCTGTGTGGAGTTTGCATGTTCTTCCCGTGTTTATGAGGGTCCTCTCCGGGTATTCCGGCTTCCTTCCACAGTCCCAAGACATGCAGTTAGTGGGGTTAGGTTAATTGGAAACTCAAAATTAGGTGTGGGTGTGAATGGTTGTCTGTGTCTATTTGTTAGCACTGCATCTTGCCTTAAGACAGCTGGGATAGCCCCACCCCAATAAAAATATAGGGTTAATTTGGGGGGGGGGGGGGGGTCTAATAAGCCTGTATCTTATTTTGAATAAAATATGGGGTTATTAGACTTACAAATCATTGCATTCTGTTTTATTTACATTGCCTTATAATTATTTTCATTTTGCATGAATGCTTGTGAATCTCCACAATATTTTTATAGTGGACAAAGATATTACTTTTGTTATTTCCTGAAAATGTATTGCTTATGTATTTTTAAAATAGTCATTATTAGCTAGAAACATTCAAGACGGATGGTCCAGATGGGCCTGGGCCCCCTTGCCCAGGTGGGTTCCAGGGTATGGGGGTGTCTACTGGGTCAGCCGGGGAGCTGGCCCCAGGGAGGGGCCTCCCTTCCTTCCCTCCCCATCTCCAGCTGCTTCCCTCTTCCCGCTCCACCACAATCACCCACACATGCAGGGCCTTGGGGTAAAGGTGTGTGGAGATGAGGGAAATATTTTACTGCTACTATTCATAACCATCATCATTTCATCAAAGCATTTATTGAAGCTATTGGCATTATGTTAAAACTTGTATTACAGGTGTTATCATAATCACATATTAACATTTTCATTACAGGTGCAGTTATAATCATTTTATACACACATTGCAGGATTGTGCTTCTAGAGAGTTGATGTTCGGTCTATTAAAGTTCTTAAGCTTCGCGTGGCGTGACTGTCCAGGCGATCAATGGTGTAAGTGACTTGGAGCAATAGAAGGTTCAAAGCATGCACGCTTACAAGCACACATGAAAGTATTGATTCCAGGCCAAAGGCCTGAGATACATTTTGCTTCTAACTGCCTTTTAGCTTGCCTAGTAACAGGTGACAGAAGACAAGTCAAGAAAAGGACAAGCCCTCAGGGACCATTTAGGCTTGCAACTTATTGCCTTGTATGGAAGGTGTGATAGAAAAAGGAACTTCTTTGTCTAATTTTAGGGGTTTAAGATTGACCATTTACTATAACTGATGCATATTATGTTCATTTGTGACGCATGAAGGGGCGTAACCCTGATGAATGAAACCATTGTGAATAGACCTTTTCGGGGAAGATCGATGCTGGTGTGGCAGTATACATCTTCCCACGCGTGTACTCAATAAATCATTGTTTGACTGAACTTTTCTGGGCCTCTGTTGGTTTGTTCCATTGCTCAACATTTTCGAACCCACAACAGGTATGTCACCAGGGTGCAGGGGAGGCATCCCCCCCTCTGTCCCCTTCTGGCTGCCTGTGCCTCAATTTTATCCCACAACTTAGACATTCACATTACTCACACTCTCATTACACATACATATAGGACCTTGGGGGTGGGCATCCAGAAGACCATCAGGATGTACAACCTCACCCCTGGCGTCGTTGCCCACCTTTCAATTTTTAAATACACGTATATATTGAGGGCTATCAGGAGGGGCTATGCGCTTACCTGCTGCTCTCTGGCAGGTAGCTCCATGCCCTCCTGGGTTTTAAATGCACCTTAGAACACACATGCATCAACACTACATATGAGCAGGCAGGCGGAGGGAGGTTTGGAGTCTTCTCACATCCCCGTTCTCTGTTGCCTGTTGGGACGGGGAGGCTGGGAGGAGTTGACCGTTTGATTGGGGTCTGGAATGTGGGGCCTCCCTGCTGCTGCGGAGTCGGGGCGGTCTGCTTCTCTCCACCCCAGGGAAGAGGGTAACACTACCTGGGTCTGGGTGCAGTTTCCCCCTCTAGGGACAAGGGTACGTAGACCCAGGGCTTAGAGTACGCTTGGGGAGTGTGATTGTGTGTACAGTGTCTATTTATGTCTGTCTCCACGTTGGGTGAGTGCTGAGTAATCGCATATGAGAGCATGAGGGTGGGAATGGATGTTTGTATCTGTGTGTGCCTGTATGTCTGTGTCTTTATGTCAGGTTGGGTATCAGACGCCAGCTCTCTAGGGACATCTCAGGCCCTCCACGGTATGGAGGCCTATCTCCCCCCACCACTCCCCCTGCCAGTGGCAGACGCCCTCAGACATCGATGAATTGGTGGTTCTTTGTGTCCGGGAATGGGCGTCCAGGTACGCACGGGCTCACTCCTGGCTTGGCAGGGCCTGAAGCCTGGGGCTCGCTCGGGCCCCTTCGGGGGGTGGGGTGCCCTCGGCCTCTGGGCCTGGGGCTCGGTCACTCTGGCACAGCTGGCTGCCGGCGGAGCTCACGGGCCTCAAAGCACACTGTGTGTGCTGTCGATCCCACGTGCTGCACAATAATATTCATTATTTAGTATTTACTGTTATATTCACATAGATTATCACGATGATGTTGTTTATTATATTGCTCTTTTTTTTGTTGCTTGTTTTCTCTTTTTTCTTTCTCAACAGGTGATCCAGGTGATTGATATATGTGTTTTTTGTCTGTTTGTTTTGTTGTTTTTTGTTTTTTGCCCTTTATCACCGTTCCTCTTCCCTGCTGTTTTTCTTTCCCTACCTCTCTTTCTTTCTCCCTTTTATAAAATAATAATAAAAAAAGAAACATTCAAGACAATAAAAGTAGACAAAATAAATGAAAAAGGGAAAAGAAAATCAAAACCTTCTGCACTATAAAAGACCCACAAACACATTTTCTAAACACTAAAACCAAATTGTTTATTCTGCTAACAGTTTGGTTTCTGTCTTAAGATTTTCAGCTCTTCAGGTTTCATAGAGGTACAAACTCTTTGTAATTAACTTTAATCAATGAAATCAAAATGACCAAACAATAAAGGACAACAAGGAAAAAAGTTAAAGTGGGCATGTTTTGCAAAATAAAATTTAAATTTAAAAGCAATTGTTCACAAATTATGAAAATATATATGATATGTAAGGTACATTATGGCATAAAGATTAAATGTGACCTATATTAAGATAACTCAATGATAAAGGGTGGTACACGCAGGGTATGGCTTTGTTTTTTTGCATAAGTTTTCTGAAATCACACACACTTACTCTGAACCTCTTTTTTTCATGTAATTTAAGTCAAGTCAGAATCTTAAACTAAGCTATATACAATGGACTTACAAAGGCTGTTACCAGTGTCATGTAATACTAAACAGTGGTCTATTTACAATTTAAGAAAAATGTTTTAATAAAGCCTCCATAGCTTCCACTTATCACAAGTAACTGATAATGATTAAAAGAAAAAGTCAACATCTTTTGATATGAAGTGTAACAAGAATTCTGTTACGGATCTTTGATAGTTTGAATCCATAAAGTAAAGGATTCATAACTGGAGGAATGAAGAGAACAGCTATAGCAACAAAGTTTTGAAAACTTTGAGGTACATCATTTGATGCAAATCGCATGTGCATCAAATCAGAAATCACAATTACAAAAAAAGTAACCAAAGAGATCAAATGGGGCACACATGTCTGCATAAACTTTGCCTTGTCCTTTTTTGATTGCACACATGATTTAACAAGATAGATGTAAGTCCAAACAATAAAAATCCAGTGAAATATGTAAATTGAAAGCGTAGCATATGCAAAGGCACTATTGACAAGAGTGTCCATGCCAGGGCAGGCAACTTTAACAATCAGCCAATTAACACAGAAGAGTCTCTGAATGTCTGTACCACAGAATATCAGCCTGTCTGTCAGCATAATGTTAATGGAGAAAATGCAGAAAGGTGTTAACCAAGAGAAGCATACTAGTTTGGAGAGCTTCTTTTTTGTCATAACAGAGTGGTATTGAAGTGGTTGGCATATGGCCAAATACCTGTCATAAGCCATGACTGCAAGAATAGATGTGTCACTGCAAACAAAAGAGTACATTACAAATGCCTGACAAAGACATTCACTATAAGAGATGACCTGTGAAGATGAAAGGAGGTCAATGAGGAACTTGGGGTAGAAACCTGTGCTTCCATAAAGCCCATTAATGCAACACACACATACTAAAATATACATAGGTTCATGTAAGCTTTCATCTAAGACAATAATCATGATGACTGTGACATTAAGAAATACAATTGCAAAGTAACACACTAGAGTGGCAGAAAAGAAAGCAGCTCTGTAATTAGCTGTCTCATTGAATGCTAACAGATTAAAAATTCTCACTGTAGAAACATTATCCATAATGTCAATTAAAAACTCTGCTTCTTAACTTGCCACAACGTAATACTATTCCGAGCTACCACCTAAAAAGTTAAAGTGGATCATTTGTCGTGTGTTGCGGCTGCATTCCTGAAACTATGTCTCCTTTCAGAACCACATATTAATATCCTAGCTGACACACTGGGGATTCTGATCATAGGCTTGTTTGTAGACTGCAGATTGCTAAGGGAGAGGCCAGCCACACTTCAGAGAAAGCTCATTCCCACTGCTAATATCCACAATCATGTTCTTTTGGTCATTTTCCCAAAATTTGTGACCATAGGTGAGGGTAGGGATGTAGATCAACTGGTAAATCGAGAGCTTCGCTTTTACGCTTAGCTTTCTCTTCACCACGACGGACCAGCAGAGCATTACTGCAACCAAAGCACCAAATCATCTGTCAATCTCCCGATCCCTTCGACTCTCTCTTGTGAACAAGACCCCGAGATACTTAAACTCCTCCACTTGGGGCAGCAACTCGGCACTGACCCAGACTGGGCTTTCCAACCTTTTCTGGCTGAGGACCATGGCCTTAGACTTGGACATGCTAATTCTCATTCCCACTACTTCACACTTGGTTGCAAATCGCTCCAGTGGAAGCTGAAGGCCACCACCTAGAGCCAGCAGAACCACATCATATGTAAATAGAAGTGACAAGGTTCTGAGACCACCCAAGCGGAAGCCTTTCACCACTTGGTTACGCCTAGAAATTACACCCATAAAAATTATGAACAGTATCTGTTAATTCCTCCTGTAGAGTGATGGGCCTACAGGACGAATTAATATTTTATTATTTATTATATTAGGATTCTTCCATGGTGTCGTTTCCGTTTTCTTCTTTTTGAGATTATGGTTTATACATTATTCTAAAATGTAGTTCATCTCCCTGGTTTTGGTTCTTGTTTTGTTTAGTATTTGTCGCGGTCCTGGGACGTTCATCCAGTTTCCTGGCTTTATTCATATCCTTGTGTTTAGTTTTAGTCATGGTAGTGTGCTGTGCCTCCACTGTGTCCCTGTTGCTTATGTAGTCTCTCTCTTGTGCATGTTAAGTTCTGTTTCTGTGTTAATTGATCTGTTTCCCTGTCGTGTCTCTCGCTCCCCCCTGTTCTTTGTATTTAGTCATTCCACATCTTAGAGTGTGTCTCTTGGTTCCTGTTTTATTTTCGTAGTCCTTTGTCCTGTGTTCATTGTATTTAGTTTAACTTCTTCCCTATGTTTTCTGGTCTGATTAGTCCCAACTGTGTTCCTGCCTGTCTCCCATCCCTTTGTTATCCTGCATGTGTATTTAAGTCTTCGGTCTCCCTCTGTTCATTGTTGCATTCTCCCTGTTAGCTGTATTTTCTGCCGAGGGCATCCCACCCCCCGAAGGGGCCCGAACAAGCCCCAGGCTCCAGGCCCTGACAAGCAGCCACCAGGAGTGAGCCAGTGCGTACCTGGACCCCCATCCCCAGACACAAAGAACCACCAATGCACCGATGACTGAGGGTGTCTGCCACTGGCAGGGGGAGTGGTGGAGGGAGATAGGCCTCCATACCATGGAGGGCCTGAGATGTCCCTAGAGAGCTGGCGTCTGATACCCAACCTGACATTTAGACACAGACAAACAGGCACACACAGATACAACCATCCATTCCCACCCTCATGCTCTCATATGCAATTACTCAGCACTCACCCAACGTGGAGACAGACATAAACAGACACTGTACACACAATCACACTCCCCAAGCGTACTTTATACCCCAGGTCTAGGTACCCTTGCCCCTAGAGGGGGAAACTGCACCCAGACTCAGGTGGTGTTACCCTCTTCCCTGGGGTGGAGAGAAGCAGACCTCCCCGACTCCGCAGCAGCAGGGAAGCCCCACATTCCAGACTCAATCGGACAGCAAACTCCCCCCCCCCACCAGGTAACAGAGAACGGGAGTGTGTGAAGACTCTGTGTTTTCTTCTGTTAGTTGTGTGTTCTCCCGGCATGTCATGCCATGTCATGTTATGTCATGTTATGTCACGTCCAGTTGTTAGTTCTAGTATCTTTTGTTAGTGTCCTTAGTGTTCACCTCTTTTTGTTTTAGTTTGTTTTTTCAACAATAAAGCTGTCGCTTTCAGTTACGTTTTTGTGTCCGAGACTTGCGTTTGGGTCCAACCCCTGCCTGTCACACAGCTCACCATAATACATGGCTGTTTTAAGGGAGTCCAGCAAAATAATAATTTTACTATACAGTATAAACCACATGTGTTTATTTACGATAAAACTACAGTGAAATTACTGCAATTTCCTGAGAATACTGGATCCTGATTCACATTTTAAAATCTCTTTGGGCATACATGAAGTGGTCAAGACTCGTTCAGACTTTTTTGACTATCATAATGATGTGACAAAACTCACATCTTCTCCCCTGATACTTTCTGGTTAAGTTAACATAATATTTTTCAGTTTTACTGATCTTTAGTATGAGGTTACCCTACCAGCACCAGCCCTCTAGAAAGGAACTGCAAGGTTCATGAGACTGAAAGTCATAAAAAACATGAAACGCTGAATGTAATTTATACACAACCTGTAAGAAGAATGATTTATTAATTCTGAAAGAGATGTTGGCTGTAGACCTGTGGAAAGTCTACATTTAAAATATAAGATTCACTCTCTTCTGAAAATCAGAAACATTTACTTGACTCCTTAAACTTTTGGTGCATTTGCATCATTACTTGTTTTATGAAAGAGAAAACTACTATTATAAACAGTACGTTTATTGTTGTTGTTGAAGAGCTTGTATTTGTGAGAGTTAATACCAAGCTGCATTTTAATTGCTCTCTAGAGGCAAAAGACATAATGACCTGTTGACCACCACAAATTCTCTGTTATAAAAACCCAAAGGTGTACTGAATGGTTATTATAAAATAACACATTAGATCAATACCACTGGATCCCTGTAATTACAGAGGTAAATGGGAGAACATCCCATGAGCTCACTGTTGCCACTGGGTCATAATTAGAGGTTTAGAGACTGGCTGTAGTCAGGCCACTCCTCTGAGGCCTGGCCTGTTGTTTTCCACAGTGCAAGTGAGATAGATGCAAAGGCACAGTATAGGTCATTAATGACTCATTAAGGTATGCTTACATCACCAGGGGGCAGCTTTGTGTAGCCAAATGTTAAAGTCATGAAGTCGCCTTAAGGGGGCATGTTGATATTATGAAGTAAATAATATTATTATGAGTAAGTAAGTATTATAAGTAAATTGCATCATACAGTTTGAAGTAACTTTTTTCATTCTCCTAAGGCGAGTGCGCATGTACACACACACACACACACACACACACACACACACACACACACACACACACACACACACACACACACACACACACACACACACAAGAATGAATGAAAATATGAATATTTTGATTTCTTAAATGTCACAGTTGTACAGTAATAACTCCGATAGTGTTATCAGTTCATCAGTGGCAAACGGGGAAAGGAGAAGAAAGTAGTTGCGAAACAAATACATCAAAAGAGTATTGATTATTAATCGCGAAGCTCTGAGAGCTTGGTAATATTCTACTTTGCTATGCATGTGTTTGAGGAGATTTTACAGGCAGAGATCCTTAACATCACTGTATCCACAGAATGGCCTACAGGTAAGACTTAATCACACAAGGAGAAAAATGAAAATGAAAGCCGTTGACACAATGACCTACTCGTGGATCGTGGAATACATAGAATGCTAAGAGCCTTCAATTCAGTGGGGATGTGGCAAACAACACTAAAGGCCAACTTCAAGCTAGAGCAAGTTCTGAATAGTCAGTTGAATGGGAAGAACAACATCTGGCCAATCAACACCTGCACCCTGCCGGCAGTGTTGGGGAGTAATGGAATACATGTACCGGCGTTACGTATTTAAGATACAAAATATGAGTAACTGTATTCCATTACAGTTACCGTTTAAAAAGGTGGTATTCAGAATACAGTTACCTTATTGAAATAAATGGATTACACGGCGGTCTTTCCCTGTTTCATATATTAGGCTATGCCCTCTCTATTTTTGGTAATTCCACGCCAGTGGAAACCCAAAGAAAGCACGCATTAAGAGGCTCTAATGCCTCTGAATCTCGCGCCCCATGTCACCTGTACTTGCGGCCGCCTAATGACTTGAAGAAATATTTTTTAAAATTATTATTCAAAATAATTTAATACGAAGGCAATAGGCAGAGTGTTGCAGACATAGCCCTAAAGAAGGTAGTCTCATGGGCAGTGTAGTCCATGCTGCAGGGAGAATGGACTGCCATACCTGTTATGTTTCTGTGAGCGAGGGAGGGAGAAGAAGGAGAGTCGAAAAGTACGAGTTGTCACCGACCAGAAACGGGAGATGGAGATGTGAATATAATAATAACCACTGCCACCAAAAGGTTTTTGGCTATGACCCCGACATGGAACCCGACATATTAGCCAGAGGTCCCTTTACTACAGTTTGGAGCTGCTGACCTGTTTTATATATGCGCGGAATAGTTTTATATACTAGATTGCTGCAAAAAGTGCAGCCTTACCTAATTTTACTCATTTTATATTGAGATTTGAAAATCTAGTTGGTATTGATATGGCGAGTAACCTTCAGTATTAGTAATAAATCACACAGCAATAGTACATTCGTGTAGTTGTAAAAAGCATGATAATATATTAAGTAATCCAAAGTATTCAGAATACGTTACTCTCGTTGAGTAACGTAACGGAATACGTTACAAAATACATTTTGGGCCATGTATTCTGTAATTTGTAGTGGAATACATTTTTAAAGTAACCTTCCCAACACTGTCTGCTGGTGATCAAATACCCTGCTGGGATAATAAGCTAGCCAAAAAAGGAAATAGAAGCCACTAACATCAAGACAAGAAAGCTCCTTCTCCTGATTTAATGTCCACAACTCACAGCTGCTTATTGAATACCTCAGGGAGCAGAAACCCAAGAAAGAAGAGGAGCAAGGAGAAGGACCATCATTGACGGACAGGCCCCTGCATGTTATGTATCTATTCATCTTCCTGACCAATGCAAGATCCTTCACAAAGAAAATGGAGGAGCTACAATCACAACCTACTATAACAGATTTGTCTATGAGTGTCGTTTACTGATTGTAACTGAATCCTGGATCCTGGCTCCATCCTGGCTCCATCAAAACATCCCAAATGCCTCAATGCCTCTGGTCCTATTCTGCCAGGACCAGAGGAAGAATAACCTGAACCAGAAGCTGCTGCTGGCCTTCTACCACCCCTCAGTAGAGTGCGTGGTCTCCTACTCCCTGGGTGTTTGGTACAAAGGGGCCACTACTGAGAACAGGAAAGCTGTGCAGAGGATAATTACACTGCAAAAACAGTTGTCCCACGTTATAGTGAGGGACAACTGTACACCCTTTAATGGAAACTGTATTCCCTGATAATGTGCAACATAATGTTCCCTGAATTACAGATATACTAGAAAACAATATAATAGAAAAAAAGAATAAGAAACATAAAAAAGACCAAGTACTATACTATGTACAGATGGTTACTTTATACAATAAAATACTCCAAGATTCTCCTTATCTCTTTATATTTTTCTGTGTCCGTAACAGCCTACTGATAAAGGAGGTGCTCTGGGCCTCCACAGTCTCATGCATGGGCTGAGTGTGCACAATGGGCAAAGCTTGGCTTCTCCTTTCACCCACCTCCTCTATGAGATCTATGGGAGTGGTCAGGACAGAGGTGGCGCTCTTTACCAGTCTATCAGTCTGTTTCCTGTCCCTCTCTGTGCTACCACCTCCAGGGCAGATAACAAAATAAAAGGTAGCAGAAGCCTTCAAAGTGTCATAAACGGTCCTCAGCAATGTCCTGCATAACCCAAAATACCTCAGCTTGCCCAGCAGATGGAACTTGTTAAGGTGAACACCCAGGAATTTGTATGTGTCGACCACATCAATATCCAAACTATGGATGTTCACTGGTGCGATGGATGGTGGTTGGTTGAGTTTACACCAGATGATGAAGTCGGTGATGATCTTCCTATACTCTAGATCGTTCCCCTCAGACATCCATCAATGACTGTATCATCAGAGAATTTCTGGAGGTGGCAGTTAGGAAGGGAGAAACAAAAACATGACTCTCACAGTGCTTCCAGTACTCTCCAGGTGTGACAGTGATCTGTGCAGGAGGTACATGACTGCATCATTCACCCCAATACTAGGATAGTAAGCGACCAGCAGGGGATCCAGCAGTTTACTCACCAGAGTTGTGAGATGTTTGAGAATTAACCTCTCCAGGTTCTTCAGGGTATACTACACGATTAACATACTATCTCCCTTTAAGAATTTCCACATTTCCATAAGACCTGGATTTGTAAGCAAGCCCATGGTACAGACGCCCATGGTGAATCTTCTATCAGGAGAATATCAATAGTGACACTATTCAGACAGTTCTTTATATAAAACAGGAGAGTGGTTGTGTAGTTCTCTATGTTTTCTTGTGTAAACAGATCACAGTAATACCCCTTTTCAATCAGTACATACAGTACTCGGATCAGCTCAAGGCAACTCAACTTGACTCAGCTTGTTTAAATTTAAATTGAGTACCACCGAGTGGGGTCATAAAAGCGATGTCGCCAAATGTCCCCTGACATCATATATATGCGACACGAACGCCACAAGAAAAGAAGGAAGTCGAGCTGATGGTATACCTCGACTTCCAAACTGGATCTGCTGGGGATGAGTTGGAATCAAACAAATTCCAACTTATTTGTTTGATTTCTGAGCATTCTGGCACTTATGATGTAAATACTGGGCAGTGGTTGTTTATGGAGAGACTTCTTTAGTCTGTTTGTATTCTGACTCTGTAGCCCTGCTTCTGTTTCCTTGTCTCTAATAATGTTGGTCACTTTCATAAGTTATGTCAGAGTTTGATCCACCATGTTATATAATTTAGAAAATATCTAATTAGCAATGGCTTTCAATAACCTGGATTTAAAAAACAACAACAACGAAAAAAACAACAACACTGCTTAACACTGTCAGTCATGGACTGATGTCCACAGCACCAGGACCTCAATCTTACTGGTTTAGGATGCCCTTCAAGAAGCCTGGAGAACTATTCCTGAAGACTATTTAAAGAAATTCAGTAAAAATTGCTCAAAAGAGTTCAAGCTGTGTTGAACACATATTGACTTTCAAGCTTGTTAGAATTGTATTCAGTATTTTTTTGCCTTCAATTCATCATTCAACATAATCATTCTCCAGCAAGTCATTCACTAACTGGATCTGCTGGGGATCAGCACCTCACTCTTTAACTGGCTACTAAATTTTCTGACAGGAAGACAGGAGACAGTACAGGTCGACAGCAACACCTCATGCACTAGAATGCTGAACACGTGTGTTGAGACCCTTGTTTTCACTCTGGTGACCCATGACTGCACACCATCACACAGCTCCAACCTATTCATCAAATTTGCAAGTGACACAACTAAAACTCACACCTTGCACACCCCACTAACCATGAATGGTGCTGCTGTGGAGAGGGTTAGCGGCACAAAGTTCCTAGGTGTGCACATCTCAAAAGATCTCTCCTAGCCAAAAAACACAGCATCACTGGTTAGTAACGCCCAGCAGCGACTCTACTTTCTCCACAAACTGAGGAGAGCAAGAACTTCAACCCCCATGATCAAAACCTTCTAGAGAAAGAAAGCAGCAGAGAGGATCATGGGGGCTTCGCTGGAGCTCTACCATTGCCCTTTCACTGAATCCCCCGACCCACTTGCACACAAACTCTTGCCCACAAGCACTCAGATTGTGTTGGACACTTTTGTTTATATAAGATTGAGAGGCTGCCGGACACTGGCGCCACCGGGCCCTCTGACCACCACCCGTAGGCAACGGGTGAAGTGTCTTGCCCAAGGACACAACGACCAAGACTGTTCAAGCCAGGGCTCGAACTGGCAACCTTCCGATTACAAGACGAACTCCTAAATCTTGAGCCACAATCGCACGATAATAAGCATTATGAGGCGGAGGGTGGGGGTGGCTTTTGCTGGGTGTTTAATATTTCTGCTAAGTACTCTTTAAAATACCAGATTAGAGCGGATGGTGTAGGTTTAAGTTTATTAGACTGATCAGTATTGCTGAATAAAGAAATATTTTGGGTGCAGTGTATTTTTTAATAGCTTTAGTGTTTTGCTTTTTAAAACTTGAGTATGAACTTTCACAAAATGCAGCAAGATATAAAAAAAAACCTAAAACGTTTTATTGATTATAAAATACACTGCATCGTATTCATATCAGTATCGGCTGATATCCAAAATTATGATATCAGTATTGGACATAAAAAAAAGTGGTATCGTGCCATCTCTGAAACCCGCCACCTCTCACTGAGGGCAACTCCAGACTGAGACAGAGTCCAGCTCCTCTCCAGGAGAATGGTTCCAGAGCCCAAGCCATGCATTGAGGTGAGCTCAACTATATCTGATCAGTATCTCTCAGTCTTATGCACTAATTCAGGCTCCTTCCCCACCAGAGAAGTGACGTTACATATCCCAGTTGCTATTCTTGGAAGCTGGGGATCGCTACGCCAGGGCATTGCAATATTAGTTTCAGAATTTAGTTTTTCAAAATATGTCTTAGTAAGTCTAACAAATCAATTCAGTTAGTTGATCACTGGTAATTGTTATACTATATCAAATTTTTGAGAAAGTTATCAAAGATTTTTGTGGTTTGCAAGTTTTGTTGCTGGACGGAATTTGACTGCACTGAGTCTTTTAGACTCAGATGCAAAGAGCGGCTCTTAGTTTTTTGTAATGTGAAGAACAGGGAAAAGGCTTTGTCCAGAGAGTGAAATTCCCACTGAGCTGTTGACACAATAAAGCCCATGTAAGAAGTTCCAGGTACACCTTCCCTTTCAGTTGTTATCTGTCACTATTGTGGTGTGGTCATGCAACAATAACAGTTTTTCCACTGGAGAAAATCTGTGCAGCAGCATCCCAGACAACAACTTCTATATGTTCTGCCAGGTTCATGTGACCACAGGGCCCACGCCACTGTCTGACAGATAAGTTGCTGTTATGAGTCTTTCACATTGTTCAATGCCACTAGCAGTCAGAAGGGAATAACATGAAATGGAAATCTCAAAGATAACCACGGTTCTTTGTAACTTCAGACATCTGTGACAAAGTTGAGTGGATTGTTGCTTTGCCATTCTTTTGTGGCAAAAGCCCACACTTTTCTGCTAACTTTTTCAAGTGTTCCCCTCTCCACAGTAAAAAATGTAAGAAATATAATTCTCCTAAAATGCATTAATTATTGTTTTCTTTCCACATTGCACTGTGGTTCACAATCTGATATCATATATTATAATCTGATATCATGATTTGTCTCTTTCCACTACAAGACACTTGCTTTATCCAAAACACAGTCATATTCAAAGTAATCCCAAATTGGACTCTGGCGCTTTCTCCCGACTTTTCCTGACATGATTCTGCGCGTGGACGGAGCAGCAACACAGACGACTAGAGTAACGTACTGCCACCTGCTGGCATAATTAGACAGCAAGGAAAAAATCTGGAAACTAAACTTCATTTTCACCCTTGACTATTGTATGACACGCACACATCAATGAAAACTAAACACACTTTTGCTATAAATTCAGTTACTTTTAGTTAGTTTTGTGAACACTCATTACAGTTTTAGTTAGTTTTCCTTTTTTTGTTTTTATTTTTATTTCCGTTAACGAAAATGTTTTTTCACTTCTAGTTTTCATTATTACGTTAGTTTTTGTTAACAATAATAACCTTGGTATGATGTATGATGACAGATCATACAGACAAAAATATCAACTGATAAAGTTTGGTGAAATTGTTTACATGTTCTTGAAGAACTTAATGAGTCCCATTGAGAATGGGAAGTTGTCTGATAAAACAAAGCCACAGAGCCAATTACTTCTTAGTTCGGTGCTGGAAAAGCATTACTACAATACATTAAGACTTGTCTTTTCATTTGATTTTTAATGAATACCATTTATGTCATCTAGTTGTATAGTAAATAACATTTTTGTTAATTGAATGGATGTTGAATTAAATGTAACATTGTTAACTCTAGGTGGGTTTGTAGAATTGCACAAATACAGGTATCTCTATTTTGTGATCATATTTACACTTTATATTCTGATACTCTGCTTTAATTCCACTATAGTTTTCCTTATCTGGACTCACGAAAACCTTCACGAGCCAATGTACATTTTTATTGCAGCTTTGTTAATCAACTCTGTTCTTTACAGCATGATTATCTATCCAAAGCTCTTATCTGATGTTTTGTCTGAAAAACAGATGATATCATATCCACTCTGTCTTTTCCAAGGTTTATCATATTACACCTCGGTTGGTTCAGACTTTTTACTGTTGGCAGCAATGGCATATGACAGGTATATGTCTATATGTAAACCCCTGCAATATCCAGTTATTATGAATAGAATAACTATTTATGTATGTCTGATTTTAGCTTGGCTTATACCTGCTTTTGAAACCTCAGTGATGGGTGTGTTGTATTCGAATGTCAAACTCTGTAGCTTTTCTCTGACAGGAATTTTTTGTAATAATTCACTTTACAAGCTTCAGTGTGTGCCCTCGGTCGCAATATCTATATATGGTGTGGTCATGTTGATAAGGATTGTCCTTCTACCTTTGCTTTTCATACTTTTTACATACATCAGGATTCTTAGAATATCTTACCATTGTTGTAGAGAAGTGAGGAAAAAAGCTGTAAAGACATGTTTACCCCACCTGCTGGTGTTAACCAACTTTTCCTGTTTTATTTTCTTTGATATAATTATAGTTCGACTGGATTCTGATCTATCCAAAACTCTTCGTTTGACATTGACGTTTCAGTCAATTGTATTCCATCCTCTTTTAAATCCAATCATATATGGACTCAAAATGAATGAAATTTTCAAACATATCAAAATATTGTTGTCAAGTTTAATAACACTGGTATTACTGCCCTATTATCAAATGTATGGCATATAATTTGAAATTGTAATGCAAACTAGACAATGGAGTACCTTTTCTCCGATTTTACATACTAGACAGAGGAAAAGAGATCAAATTTATAGAAATGTCATGACATTTATGTAAATGTTGATTTCTGTTCTTCTATTGATGACAACATAATGGTCATAAAACAAAGACAAACAATTTCTTAAACTGTTTCTGGTAATGTTTAAATTCTAAACATCTCATATGCCTGCATTTCACATTTTCCCTTCTATATTGTCATAGATTATTATTTACTATTGTATATTCACATAAAAATAATTTAGTAGAATGAATCAATTAGTAGAAGTCTCTCTTTGATGCTGACAAGCATGTGAATATTCATCACAGTGTCTTCTGTTTTCTCAGTTATATATATATATATATATATATATATATATATATATATATATATATATATATATATATATATATATATATATAGTTTTTTTTAATGAAAAATTCTTTTGAACTTTCCATAACTCATTATTTATAAACATAATATAGTGTATTGTATAGTGTAATGTGTAAATTCAATGCTAATTTCTAACTCTGTTAAATTTACTAAATTCTGTTTTCATGAATACCTGGATGTTAAATGTAATTGTTACACTTTGTAAAACAGAACACCCATTTTATTAAAGGTGAAATAATTTATACAGTTTTTAACTCTCAGTGATGCTGCAGTGTTCATTTGACTTTGAGACCTGAAGTTGTAACCTGCAGCAATGTTAAAGATGATCTACAGGGCTTCAAACATTCAGGAATTATAGTCACCATATAATTCACTTTTCATGGTAAACATTCATTAGATCCATCAGATATAAAGTCATTGTTGGAGCAATACACAAACGCTTATCAGAAACCGAACAAAGTGCAAATAATTTCAATAACATGTAAACACAAGGACTCAGTCCACGAATAGGAGTATTAGAATAGATGTGCTTAATCCCGCTTGTATCATAGGCCTACTAGTACAAGTGGAAATACACTAAAAATTACCTCCAAGTATTCAATACTGAGTACAGTTGAACCCCGACTTACGAAATTAATTCGTTCCCGAGGGTCTTTCAGAAGTCGAAAATTTTCGTAAGTCGAAGCACCCATCGCGCCTTTTGAGTGAATGGTAGGCTATAGGCTAATTGCTAACTGCAACAACAATACGTCGTTCAAGTGGAACAGCGAAGCTCAAGTACGAAAGCCAAGGGGGTTGTCACATGATTTGGAAGGCATTGTGGGCATTGTAGGCATTCTGGGCTCAGCCAATCAGAGACAGTGGATTTTGTTACACGGGCATTTTGCCATAACACGGGCAGAAATATTGCCGTTAAGTGCCGTCGTAACTTGAATTTTTCGTTAAATGGGGTATTCCTAAGTCGGGGTTCCACTGTATTGTAAAACAAATGATTGACATCAAAAAATTAAGCAGGAAGCAGCATAAAGTCTGCTTACAATTATCTCTCATAAACTTATTTTCAGCTGTTTTAACCATTTACAGCTTTTCACATGTTAATGACTTGGTTAACGATCTAACTAGCATATCAACAGTGCGTTTCAGAGACACCCAACAACTGTACCCACACTCCGCACATCACGTGTCTGATTAGCCACATTTAGCTTACCGCCGTAAGCTAAATTATACTTTGTGAACATTATCAGTTTGGATGGCATTTTAACTCGTTAGAGATTAATTTCTTCAGCTTACCGATAACAAAGTTTTAGCCCGCCTGCTCTGTTCGGCTGTAGAAGCAAGAGACCATGAGGCCGCACCTTGACCACCTGGTCAGCTGGACTGGGACAAAAAATCGGTCAGGGCATTTTGCCTAGAGAGTGGCCACAAGGTATTATAGGAAAAACCATAAAACCTTTGGATGACAACAAATGCTGTTGTGACAGTGATGTACACTGTCTTGTTGGTATATATGTATGAGTTCTAAACAGTTTACATCACATGACAACTTAAGGACATCTTCTGGTTTCATCTTCATGTTTCCCTCTCAACAGATATCAAAACCAACATCATGAGCACAAGAAATGACAACATCAAAGAACGCAAGTATGGCGAAGCTCGCGGCTCTCCAACGGGAGATTGAGAGACCAGTGTTGGACTGTAGAACTGCTTTGAAATTCATATGAGCTGTTCGCACTAAAGTAAAAAGCACCATCACTTCATGCGGATAGCCCCTTTGGCGCCAGCTGCAAGGCTGGAGCCGAACAAAAACACCCTGATAACGACTGTGTTTAGTCTGTTCCTTCCCACTTGTTACACCCCGGCCTAGGCAACCGGGGTGCAACGTAGAAAAATAAAAATAAGGAAAATAAAACCACGAAGGCTCTCCACCAAAATCCCAAAACGAAAATATCCCGTGACGAAAGTATTAACAAACCCATTCACAACTATTTACAACAGACTATTTATTTACAACAAAAACACCAAACTATTTACAACACGGGGGAGATCGCGACCATGACACACTGAAACACAGGGTTTAAATACATAGAGGGAGCAATCAGGAAAATGGACAACAGGAGGGAAACACAGCTGGGGCAAATTAGAACTGACGAGACAGGGAAACGTAAACTGAAAACACTAAGATAACACAGACTTTCAAAGTAAACAGGAAACACATAACAGTCACGCCAAAAACAACACACTGACAACACCGAAACGTAACAGTTCCCCCCACCCAAAAATCAAACATTTAACACCAAGTGAAAAGTTTGATCCAGACAGACGAAGCCGATGAAGGCTGGAGCGGTCCCACTGACCCTCCAGCAGACGACGAAGGCTGGAGCGGTCTTACGGACCATCCAGCGAAGGCGGATGAAGGCTGGAGCGGTCCCACGGACCCTCCAGCGACGACAAAGGCTGGGGCGGTCCCACGGACCCTCCCCTCAGCGAAGGCAGACAAAGCTGATGAAGGCTGGAGCGGTCCCACTGACCCTCCAGCAGACGACGAAGGCTGGAGCGGTCCCTCGGACCCTCCAGCGAAGGTGGATGAAGGCTGGAGCGGTCCCACAGACCCTCCAGCGAAGGCAGATGAAGGCTGGAGCGGTCCCACGGACCCTCCAGCGACGACAAAGGCTGGAGCGGTCCCTCGGACCCTCCAGCGAAGGCGGATGAAGGCTGGAGCGGTCCCACAGACCCTCCAGCGAAGGCAGATGAAGGCTGGAGCGGTCCCTCGGACCCTCCAGCGGAGACTGACGGCTGAAGCGAAGGCAGACGAAGCTGATGACGGCTGGAGCGGCCCCACCGACCCTCCAGCAGACGACGAAGGCTGGAGCGGTCCCACGGACCATCCAGCGAAGGCGGATGAAGGCTGGAGTGGTCCCTCGGACCCTTCAGCGAAGGCGAATGAAGGCTGGAGCGGTCCCACGGACCCTCCAGCAGACGACAAAGGCTGGGGCGGTCCCCGGACCCCCCAGCGAAGGCAATCCCGGACGAGCCCCCATATGTTACACCCCGGCCTAGGCAACCGGGGTGCAACGTAGAAAAATAAAAATAAGGAAAATAAAACCACGAAGGCTCTCCACCAAAATCCCAAAACGAAAATATCCCGTGACGAAAGTATTAACAAACCCATTCACAACTATTTACAACAGACTATTTATTTACAACAAAAACACCAAACTATTTACAACACGGGGGAGATCGCGACCATGACACACTGAAACACAGGGTTTAAATACATAGAGGGAGCAATCAGGAAAATGGACAACAGGAGGGAAACACAGCTGGGGCAAATTAGAACTGACGAGACAGGGAAACGTAAACTGAAAACACTAAGATAACACAGACTTTCAAAGTAAACAGGAAACACATAACAGTCACGCCAAAAACAACACACTGACAACACCGAAACGTAACACCACTCCATACAAGGCCACCTGGGTTGGCTGGTAGACTGTTTACTTAGCCTGGCAGGGCGAACTATGGACACGCACACACACACACTTATCCCCCTCCCTTTCCAAACGCCTTCGATGCTTGTTTCCTGCGGGGGAACACGGCGGGTCTGTGTGACGCGCTGGAAGGGTAGCGCTGTGCAGGGCGGCTGCTGTGTTCGCTTCGGATTACTCCTCACCAGTGTTGGTCATGTTACTTGAAAAAAGTAATCAGTAACTAATTACTGATTACTTCCCCAAAACAGTAATCCCATTACTTTACTGATTACTTATTTTCAAAAGTAATTAATTACTTAGTTACTTTTTAAAAACACGATTTACAACCTGAATAGGTGATAAAGTGATAGATCTTTCAGTCCAATTCTACTTTTTCTACATAATCCATCATACAAAATGTAATCAAATGGAAAAGTCTCTTTTTAAAACTTGTTTTATTAGTTTTAATCTTTTAACTTTATGCATCAAGCAAAAATTTAATTATATGCAACATTCTCTGACTGGAAGAAATTTGTTTAATATTTAAACCTATTTTCTGCACATTCCAGCACATAAAATATTTTTGTGTGTTTACACTCACTCTTTCAAATAGATGCAAGTAAAACACAGCAGAAAATAAATAAAGTCAGAGACTCAGCGGTCCTGTTGCTCTATTTTCACCTGTAAAGCAGGAGTAGGGTAGGCGGAGGTTTACCCTGGTGCAGGTGTGCCGCAGCGGTCAGTGGAAGAATCCGCGAGTTTCTCTGTGAGTTTCCCATTACGTCGTAGCGCACTTGGTGCTTGCTTGGAAGTTTAGAGGTTTTTTTCGCTGTAAAAAGAAGTTTTCTTCCCACGCACAACGGACACTAATGTTTTTGTCACTTTTTATGGAATCAAACTTAAAGTAAGGTCAGTACTTCCACGCTTTAAACGCTGCATGCTCATACTCTCTCCCACACTCGATATATTATCCATTGATCTGCACACAGCTGTTGTCACGAACGTCCACTCGCTTACGTCACTGTCATGAGACATTCTCGCAAAAAAATCACGGTTTTAGTAACGCAGTAACGCAGCATTCCTACGGGAAAGTAACGGTAATCTAATTACCGTTTTTGCAATAGTAATCCCTTACTTTACTCGTTACTTGAAAAAAGTTATCGGATTACAGTAACGCGTTACTGCCCATCTCTGGTAGTAACAACCCCCTAAGCACCCTGATTTTGAATGACCAGTAGTAAAACTGTAGCAATGTTGATGGCCTTTTCCCATTCCAAATAAATTTAGACACCACAGAGTGTATATTCTTAAAGCAAGACAGAGGAGGGAGAAGTGGCAACATGAATAAAAGGAAATTAAGACATGACAGTATGTTCATTTTGACTATGTTGAGGCCCTAGTCTTAGTGTGGGGCAGGTCAACGCTGCAGTGATCTGAGTGATCAGATATCAAGATTGGCTGAATACAAATTAGTGACGTGTCGGTCGCGAACGAAATGGCACAAAAATGGCTCTTAGAGCCAACTCTTTGAAGTGAACAACGCGAGCCGGCTCCTTACTCACCAGGGGGCAGCTTTGTGTAGCCAAATGTTAAAGTCATGAATTCGCCTTAAGGGGCCATGTTGATATTATGAAGTAAATTGCATCATACAGTTTGAAGTACCTTTTTTCATTCTTCTAAGGCATATGCGAGTGCGCATGTACACACACACACACACACACACACACACACACACACACACACACACACACACACACACACACACACACACACACACACACACACAAGAATGAATGAAAATATGAATATTTTGATTTCTTAAATGTCACAGTTGTACAGTAATAACTCCGATAGTGTTATCAGTTCATCAGTGGCAAACGGGGAAAGGAGAAGAAAGTAGTTGCGAAACAAATACATCAAAAGAGTATTGATTATTAATCGCGAAGCTCTGAGAGCTTGGTAATATTCTACTTTGCTATGCATGTGTTTGAGGAGATTTTACAGGCAGAGATCCTTAACATCACTGTATCCACAGAATGGCCTACAGGTAAGACTTAATCACACAAGGAGAAAAATGAAAATGAAAGCCGTTGACTCAATGGAATGCATAGAATGCTAAGAGCCTTCAATTCAGTGGGGATGTGGCGAACATGTCATGGTCCTGAGTCTGAGGACTCGGTGTTTTGTGTTTCTTTATATTCTTCTATATTCTTGTTTATTCTGCCTTGTCTTTTGTTTAGGTTTGCTATGTGTTAGTGTGTTTGTTTCATGCCTGCCTGTGTTCCCTCTGTCTGTCCATGGTGTCACTGTGTCTGCTCGTGAGTCTGCCTGCCAAGTTCAGTGTCCTGTCTGGTTCTCTGTGTCTGTTAGTTTCCTGTTTTATTCTGAAAGTTCATGTCTCATGTCAATGTGTTCAGTTTTACCTCTCTCCTGTCTCGTTAGCCTAATTTCTCCCAGCTGTGTCTCCCTCCTGTTGTCCATTTCCTAATTACTCCCCTGTGTATTTAAGCCCTGTGTTTTCCTGTGCTCTCTGTCTTGTCGTACCCTCAACTTGCTGTGTGTTCATGGCTTCCAGGCCTCCTGCACCTCAGTTAGAGTTTTGTTTGCTTTTGTGAGTTTTATTTTATGTTGAAGTTTTGTTCCAGCAATAAAGCCGCATTTTCAGTTTAAACCTCGTTTCCTAAGAGTCCTGCATTTTGGGTTCACCACTCCTGCCTGCCTGCCACACAGCCAACCATGACAGAACAACACTAAAGGCCAACTTCAAGCTAGAGCAAGTTCTGAATAGTCAGTTGAATGGGAAGAACAACATCTGGCCAATCAACACCTGCACCCTGCCGGCAGTGTTGGGGAGTAATGGAATACATGTACCGGCGTTACGTATTTAAGATACAAAATATGAGTAACTGTATTCCATTACAGTTACCGTTTAAAAAGGTGGTATTCAGAATACAGTTACCTTATTGAAATAAATGGATTACACGGCGGTCTTTCCCTGTTTCATATATTAGGCTATGCCCTCTCTATTTTTGGTAATTCCACGCCAGTGGAAACCCAAAGAAAGCACGCATTAAGAGGCTCTAATGCCTCTGAATCTCGCGCCCCATGTCACCTGTACTTGCGGCCGCCTAATGACTTGAAGAAATATTTTTTAAAATTATTATTCAAAATAATTTAATACGAAGGCAATAGGCAGAGTGTTGCAGACATAGCCCTAAAGAAGGTAGTCTCATGGGCAGTGTAGTCCATGCTGCAGGGAGAATGGACTGCCATACCTGTTATGTTTCTGTGAGCGAGGGAGGGAGAAGAAGGAGAGTCGAAAAGTACGAGTTGTCACCGACCAGAAACGGGAGATGGAGATGTGAATATAATAATAACCACTGCCACCAAAAGGTTTTTGGCTATGACCCCGACATGGAACCCGACATATTAGCCAGAGGTCCCTTTACTACAGTTTGGAGCTGCTGACCTGTTTTATATATGCGCGGAATAGTTTTATATACTAGATTGCTGCAAAAAGTGCAGCCTTACCTAATTTTACTCATTTTATATTGAGATTTGAAAATCTAGTTGGTATTGATATGGCGAGTAACCTTCAGTATTAGTAATAAATCACACAGCAATAGTACATTCGTGTAGTTGTAAAAAGCATGATAATATATTAAGTAATCCAAAGTATTCAGAATACGTTACTCTCGTTGAGTAACGTAACGGAATACGTTACAAAATACATTTTGGGCCATGTATTCTGTAATTTGTAGTGGAATACATTTTTAAAGTAACCTTCCCAACACTGTCTGCTGGTGATCAAATACCCTGCTGGGATAATAAGCTAGCCAAAAAAGGAAATAGAAGCCACTAACATCAAGACAAGAAAGCTCCTTCTCCTGATTTAATGTCCACAACTCACAGCTGCTTATTGAATACCTCAGGGAGCAGAAACCCAAGAAAGAAGAGGAGCAAGGAGAAGGACCATCATTGACGGACAGGCCCCTGCATGTTATGTATCTATTCATCTTCCTGACCAATGCAAGATCCTTCACAAAGAAAATGGAGGAGCTACAATCACAACCTACTATAACAGATTTGTCTATGAGTGTCGTTTACTGATTGTAACTGAATCCTGGATCCTGGCTCCATCCTGGCTCCATCAAAACATCCCAAATGCCTCAATGCCTCTGGTCCTATTCTGCCAGGACCAGAGGAAGAATAACCTGAACCAGAAGCTGCTGCTGGCCTTCTACCACCCCTCAGTAGAGTGCGTGGTCTCCTACTCCCTGGGTGTTTGGTACAAAGGGGCCACTACTGAGAACAGGAAAGCTGTGCAGAGGATAATTACACTGCAAAAACAGTTGTCCCACGTTATAGTGAGGGACAACTGTACACCCTTTAATGGAAACTGTATTCCCTGATAATGTGCAACATAATGTTCCCTGAATTACAGATATACTAGAAAACAATATAATAGAAAAAAAGAATAAGAAACATAAAAAAGACCAAGTACTATACTATGTACAGATGGTTACTTTATACAATAAAATACTCCAAGATTCTCCTTATCTCTTTATATTTTTCTGTGTCCGTAACAGCCTACTGATAAAGGAGGTGCTCTGGGCCTCCACAGTCTCATGCATGGGCTGAGTGTGCACAATGGGCAAAGCTTGGCTTCTCCTTTCACCCACCTCCTCTATGAGATCTATGGGAGTGGTCAGGACAGAGGTGGCGCTCTTTACCAGTCTATCAGTCTGTTTCCTGTCCCTCTCTGTGCTACCACCTCCAGGGCAGATAACAAAATAAAAGGTAGCAGAAGCCTTCAAAGTGTCATAAACGGTCCTCAGCAATGTCCTGCATAACCCAAAATACCTCAGCTTGCCCAGCAGATGGAACTTGTTAAGGTGAACACCCAGGAATTTGTATGTGTCGACCACATCAATATCCAAACTATGGATGTTCACTGGTGCGATGGATGGTGGTTGGTTGAGTTTACACCAGATGATGAAGTCGGTGATGATCTTCCTATACTCTAGATCGTTCCCCTCAGACATCCATCAATGACTGTATCATCAGAGAATTTCTGGAGGTGGCAGTTAGGAAGGGAGAAACAAAAACATGACTCTCACAGTGCTTCCAGTACTCTCCAGGTGTGACAGTGATCTGTGCAGGAGGTACATGACTGCATCATTCACCCCAATACTAGGATAGTAAGCGACCAGCAGGGGATCCAGCAGTTTACTCACCAGAGTTGTGAGATGTTTGAGAATTAACCTCTCCAGGTTCTTCAGGGTATACTACACGATTAACATACTATCTCCCTTTAAGAATTTCCACATTTCCATAAGACCTGGATTTGTAAGCAAGCCCATGGTACAGACGCCCATGGTGAATCTTCTATCAGGAGAATATCAATAGTGACACTATTCAGACAGTTCTTTATATAAAACAGGAGAGTGGTTGTGTAGTTCTCTATGTTTTCTTGTGTAAACAGATCACAGTAATACCCCTTTTCAATCAGTACATACAGTACTCGGATCAGCTCAAGGCAACTCAACTTGACTCAGCTTGTTTAAATTTAAATTGAGTACCACCGAGTGGGGTCATAAAAGCGATGTCGCCAAATGTCCCCTGACATCATATATATGCGACACGAACGCCACAAGAAAAGAAGGAAGTCGAGCTGATGGTATACCTCGACTTCCAAACTGGATCTGCTGGGGATGAGTTGGAATCAAACAAATTCCAACTTATTTGTTTGATTTCTGAGCATTCTGGCACTTATGATGTAAATACTGGGCAGTGGTTGTTTATGGAGAGACTTCTTTAGTCTGTTTGTATTCTGACTCTGTAGCCCTGCTTCTGTTTCCTTGTCTCTAATAATGTTGGTCACTTTCATAAGTTATGTCAGAGTTTGATCCACCATGTTATATAATTTAGAAAATATCTAATTAGCAATGGCTTTCAATAACCTGGATTTAAAAAACAACAACAACGAAAAAAACAACAACACTGCTTAACACTGTCAGTCATGGACTGATGTCCACAGCACCAGGACCTCAATCTTACTGGTTTAGGATGCCCTTCAAGAAGCCTGGAGAACTATTCCTGAAGACTATTTAAAGAAATTCAGTAAAAATTGCTCAAAAGAGTTCAAGCTGTGTTGAACACATATTGACTTTCAAGCTTGTTAGAATTGTATTCAGTATTTTTTTGCCTTCAATTCATCATTCAACATAATCATTCTCCAGCAAGTCATTCACTAACTGGATCTGCTGGGGATCAGCACCTCACTCTTTAACTGGCTACTAAATTTTCTGACAGGAAGACAGGAGACAGTACAGGTCGACAGCAACACCTCATGCACTAGAATGCTGAACACGTGTGTTGAGACCCTTGTTTTCACTCTGGTGACCCATGACTGCACACCATCACACAGCTCCAACCTATTCATCAAATTTGCAAGTGACACAACTAAAACTCACACCTTGCACACCCCACTAACCATGAATGGTGCTGCTGTGGAGAGGGTTAGCGGCACAAAGTTCCTAGGTGTGCACATCTCAAAAGATCTCTCCTAGCCAAAAAACACAGCATCACTGGTTAGTAACGCCCAGCAGCGACTCTACTTTCTCCACAAACTGAGGAGAGCAAGAACTTCAACCCCCATGATCAAAACCTTCTAGAGAAAGAAAGCAGCAGAGAGGATCATGGGGGCTTCGCTGGAGCTCTACCATTGCCCTTTCACTGAATCCCCCGACCCACTTGCACACAAACTCTTGCCCACAAGCACTCAGATTGTGTTGGACACTTTTGTTTATATAAGATTGAGAGGCTGCCGGACACTGGCGCCACCGGGCCCTCTGACCACCACCCGTAGGCAACGGGTGAAGTGTCTTGCCCAAGGACACAACGACCAAGACTGTTCAAGCCAGGGCTCGAACTGGCAACCTTCCGATTACAAGACGAACTCCTAAATCTTGAGCCACAATCGCACGATAATAAGCATTATGAGGCGGAGGGTGGGGGTGGCTTTTGCTGGGTGTTTAATATTTCTGCTAAGTACTCTTTAAAATACCAGATTAGAGCGGATGGTGTAGGTTTAAGTTTATTAGACTGATCAGTATTGCTGAATAAAGAAATATTTTGGGTGCAGTGTATTTTTTAATAGCTTTAGTGTTTTGCTTTTTAAAACTTGAGTATGAACTTTCACAAAATGCAGCAAGATATAAAAAAAAACCTAAAACGTTTTATTGATTATAAAATACACTGCATCGTATTCATATCAGTATCGGCTGATATCCAAAATTATGATATCAGTATTGGACATAAAAAAAAGTGGTATCGTGCCATCTCTGAAACCCGCCACCTCTCACTGAGGGCAACTCCAGACTGAGACAGAGTCCAGCTCCTCTCCAGGAGAATGGTTCCAGAGCCCAAGCCATGCATTGAGGTGAGCTCAACTATATCTGATCAGTATCTCTCAGTCTTATGCACTAATTCAGGCTCCTTCCCCACCAGAGAAGTGACGTTACATATCCCAGTTGCTATTCTTGGAAGCTGGGGATCGCTACGCCAGGGCATTGCAATATTAGTTTCAGAATTTAGTTTTTCAAAATATGTCTTAGTAAGTCTAACAAATCAATTCAGTTAGTTGATCACTGGTAATTGTTATACTATATCAAATTTTTGAGAAAGTTATCAAAGATTTTTGTGGTTTGCAAGTTTTGTTGCTGGACGGAATTTGACTGCACTGAGTCTTTTAGACTCAGATGCAAAGAGCGGCTCTTAGTTTTTTGTAATGTGAAGAACAGGGAAAAGGCTTTGTCCAGAGAGTGAAATTCCCACTGAGCTGTTGACACAATAAAGCCCATGTAAGAAGTTCCAGGTACACCTTCCCTTTCAGTTGTTATCTGTCACTATTGTGGTGTGGTCATGCAACAATAACAGTTTTTCCACTGGAGAAAATCTGTGCAGCAGCATCCCAGACAACAACTTCTATATGTTCTGCCAGGTTCATGTGACCACAGGGCCCACGCCACTGTCTGACAGATAAGTTGCTGTTATGAGTCTTTCACATTGTTCAATGCCACTAGCAGTCAGAAGGGAATAACATGAAATGGAAATCTCAAAGATAACCACGGTTCTTTGTAACTTCAGACATCTGTGACAAAGTTGAGTGGATTGTTGCTTTGCCATTCTTTTGTGGCAAAAGCCCACACTTTTCTGCTAACTTTTTCAAGTGTTCCCCTCTCCACAGTAAAAAATGTAAGAAATATAATTCTCCTAAAATGCATTAATTATTGTTTTCTTTCCACATTGCACTGTGGTTCACAATCTGATATCATATATTATAATCTGATATCATGATTTGTCTCTTTCCACTACAAGACACTTGCTTTATCCAAAACACAGTCATATTCAAAGTAATCCCAAATTGGACTCTGGCGCTTTCTCCCGACTTTTCCTGACATGATTCTGCGCGTGGACGGAGCAGCAACACAGACGACTAGAGTAACGTACTGCCACCTGCTGGCATAATTAGACAGCAAGGAAAAAATCTGGAAACTAAACTTCATTTTCACCCTTGACTATTGTATGACACGCACACATCAATGAAAACTAAACACACTTTTGCTATAAATTCAGTTACTTTTAGTTAGTTTTGTGAACACTCATTACAGTTTTAGTTAGTTTTCCTTTTTTTGTTTTTATTTTTATTTCCGTTAACGAAAATGTTTTTTCACTTCTAGTTTTCATTATTACGTTAGTTTTTGTTAACAATAATAACCTTGGTATGATGTATGATGACAGATCATACAGACAAAAATATCAACTGATAAAGTTTGGTGAAATTGTTTACATGTTCTTGAAGAACTTAATGAGTCCCATTGAGAATGGGAAGTTGTCTGATAAAACAAAGCCACAGAGCCAATTACTTCTTAGTTCGGTGCTGGAAAAGCATTACTACAATACATTAAGACTTGTCTTTTCATTTGATTTTTAATGAATACCATTTATGTCATCTAGTTGTATAGTAAATAACATTTTTTCTCATTGAATGGATGTTGAATTAAATGTAACATTGTTAACTCTAGGTGGGTTTGCAGAATTGCACAAATACAGGTATCTCTATTTTGTGATCATATTTACACTTTATATTCTGATACTCTGCTTTAATTCCACTATAGTTTTCCTTATCTGGACTCACGAAAACCTTCACGAGCCAATGTACATATTTATTGCAGCTTTGTTAATCAACTCTGTTCTTTACAGCATGATTATCTATCCAAAGCTCTTATCTGATGTTTTGTCTGAAAAACAGATGATATCATATCCACTCTGTCTTTTCCAAGGTTTATCATATTGCACCTCGGTTGGTTCAGAATTTTTACTGTTGGCAGCAATGGCATATGACAGGTATGTGTCTATATGTAAACCCCTGCAATATCCAGTTATTATGAATAGAATAACTATGTATGTATGTCTGATTTTAGCTTGGCTTATACCTGCTTTTGAAACCTCAGTGCTGGGTGTGTTGTATTCGAATGTCAAACTCTGTAGCTTTACCCTGACAGGAATTTTTTGTAACACTTCAGTTTACAAGCTTCAGTGTGTGCCCTCGGTCGCAATATCTATATATAGTATGGTCATGTTGATAAACATTGCCCTTCTACCTTTGCTTTTCATACTTTTTACATACATCAGGATTCTTAGAATATCTTACCATTGTTGTAGAGAAGTGAGGAAAAAAGCTGTAAAGACATGTTTACCCCACCTGCTGGTGTTAACCAACTTTTCCTGTTTTATTTTCTTTGATATAATTATAGTTCGACTGGATTCTGATCTATCCAAAACTCTTCGTTTGACATTGACGTTTCAGTCAATTTTATTCCATCCTCTTTTAAATCCAATCATATATGGACTCAAAATGAATGAAATTTTCAAACATATCAAAATATTGTTGTCAAGTTTAATAACACTGGTATTACTGCCCTATTATCAAATGTATGGCATATAATTTGAAATTGTAATGCAAACTAGATAATGGAGTACCTTTTCTCCGATTTTACATACTAGACAGAGGAAAAGAGATCAAATTTATAGAAATGTCATGACATTTATGTTAATTTTGATTTCTGTTCTTCTATTGATGACAACATAATGGTCATAAAACAAAGACAAACAATTTCTTAAACTGTTTCTGGTAATGTTTAAATTCTAAACATCTCATATGCCTGCATTTCACATTTTCCCTTCTATATTGTCATAGATTATTATTTACTATTGTATATTCACATAAAAATAATTTAGCAGAATGAATCAATTAGTAGTCTCTCTTTGATGCTGACAAACATGTGAATATTCATCACAGTGTCTTCTATTTTCTCAGTTATATATATTTATGCAGCTAAATAAGCTAATTAAAATTTACACTTCTCTGGGTAAAAAATTTGATTTTTCTGTTGATCCTATCATCAGAACATTTTGAAGCCTTTAATTTGTCCATCTATCCATTTGGTGTATCTCTTCATGTAATGTGGTAGGTATTTGTAGAGAAAGGATAGACAGTCACTGACACACGCTCACGTTGTGGCTTGTGATGGTCGACGGCTGACCACATGACCAATTGCAAAGTCACCTCCATCAGCTACATGAAGTTTACAATACTTAAAAAAAAAATAATAATAATTTTTTTTAACCCTTTGACTGCCTCACCAAGAAAAATACAATGAAAAAATTATTTGTTCATATTTTCTATTCCTTTAGGTCAATAATGATCACAATTAAAAAAAAAAATTATACACACCTTATAGTTTTTTAAATATTACCCTCTACCAAACGGTTGAGATGTCTCTCTATGGTACAACTACATAAAGTTCTACAGACATAACTAGTAGAAAAAAGTAAAGGTTATACTCATTTTGCAAAACAATAACTACCCAATTTTGTGTTTGACCCACTTTATTGTGGTAGTAAAACATCAAACATTGTTGGATTCCATTTCAACAGTGGGCGTTATAATAACAAACCACAAAATGTATAAAACACAAAAATATTGTAAATTTGATCAAAAACTTGATCTGCAATTACCGAAAATTCATAAACATACAAATTCACTTTTGACCTGTTGTTAACATAAACTTTTCACTGTAGTGTTGGAACAGCACTAACATTTTTTATTTTATCTTCCAGAAAATTCTGGTGGTATATTATATACCATTGCCATTTTGCACTGAAAAATTTGAGAACACACTGAAACAGTTCTGGCTCTTTTCTTTTGCCGTTCATGCAACTTCACCAATACCCCTTGATGATTAGATCTTCTGGTGGTACACTGCAAAGCATTCCTGACTGGCATTCAAGCACAAGAAAACATTGGATTTTTGGCATTTCCATCTTGAGACGCCCTTTGGACAGTAATTGCATCGGCCTCGCTTGTCACAGTGAAGTGGCCAATGCCCAAAGCAGTCATATCGCACATCTGGCTGTGGTTTCTTTGGTGGTGGTGAAGAGCTGGATGATGGTCGGCCAACTTTGGATGCTGGCTTGTTGACTTGTTTCAAGCTATGCGCAACTGCCAGGCAGAATCTTTTGAGTGTGATTGGTTTCTGGTTTAGTTGTCCACATTCCCTCTTGTAGACCAGCCAGGAATTTGCAATGGACAGATCAAGCATGTAACCAAAGAGTGGCAGGTACCATCTTGTAGACTTGGCTGGGGTCTTGTACAGGTGTACCAGCATGTCAGAGAGATCTATCACTCCCATATGCTCATTGTATGCAGGGATGAGTGATGGGCATGGGATCATAACTTTCGCCTTGGACTCTTTGCTCCAGCGTTTGACAGTTGAAAGTGGCATGATCCCAGAAGCATTACTTAGCAGGTTCACACATTTGTTGTCAAACCATTTAACTGCGATCACACCTTCAGCAGACCTGTAGTCAAAAGCTCCACGCCCTCTCTTCATCAGCTCTTTGTCTGTCATCAAAGTGGCTCCACCTGTGCGATTTGGTCGAACAGTGCCAATGCAAATCCAAATTTAAACATGTCATATTTACATGTATAGATCATTAAATTATTTATATTCAATAGTAAATAGTCAATTTCATATGTTAAAACAACAGTTCTAAACATTAGCTAAGTTTTGCTACTCTTACCATCAATTGACAAATCAACCGTTTGGTTGAGCATGTTTTTAAAAAAATATTATGGATTTATTACAGCTATTTTCTGGTATCAAATGACATAATCATGTTCAGTAAAGACTCTGAGATGTTTATACTGAAGAAAAATGTACTTACCTTTAAAATTTTTAGCCAAAACAGTCCATGTGTCCAGAGTGATTTTTTGCTTTCTGATTTCCTGGTTGGAGGGTGGCAGATGAGGCCTGCCATATCCTGACACAGTGCCATCTAGTGTTTTTTTTTTAGGATAACATAACTCAACCAAGTGGTAGAGATGGCTCAATAAGGTTGAGTTAAGCTAAGTACTCCAGTTCATTATATATAGTCTCTCAAAATATGCTAAACCAAATGGTTGAGCAGGCAGTCAAATTCTTTTGAACTTTCCATAACTCATTATTTATAAACATAATATAGTGTATTGCATAGTGTAATGTGTAAATTCAATGCTAATTTCTAACTCTGTTAAATTTACTAAATTCTGTTTTCATGAAGACCTGGATGCTAAATGTAATTGTGACACTTTGTAAAACAGAAATGGTAAAATGGTAAATGGCCTGTATTTATATAGCGCTTTACTAGTCCCTAAGGACCCCAAAGCGCTTTACATATCCAGTCATCCACCCATTCACACACACATTCACACACTGGTGACGGCAAGCTACATTGTAGCCACAGCCACCCTGGGGCGCACTGACAGAGGCGAGGCTGCCAAACACTGGCGCCACCGGGCCCTCTGACCACCACCAGTAGGCAACGGGTGAAGTGTCTTGCCCAAGGACACAACGACCGAGACTGTCCAAGCCGGGGCTCAGAACACCCATTTTATTAAAGGTGAAATAATTTAGACAGTTTTTGACTCTCAGTGATGCTGCAGTGTTCATTTGACTTTGAGACCTGAAGCGGACAGAGTTTTGGACCCGTGCTAAGACATTTTTTCACAGATTTTTGAGCACTGTGTACCACATAAAATTGGTTCAAGGTCAGTATGCATAGCCAGAATTCATACATAAGGTGCACTGTTGATTTTTGTGAAAATTAGAGGATTTAAAGTGCACCTTTATAATCCAAAAAATACAGTAATGTAATGGTCTTCTAACAGGTATCATTCAGAAAGCATTAAATTGACTGTAGATCGTGCAAAATACAGCAGCTAGACATCTTCTAAAGACTAAGAAAAATTAGCATATTGCATTAGAATTGATTTTAAGATTTTACTAATTACCTGTCCTTCATGGCCTGGGCTCAGAATATATACTAGAAGTGCTTCTCCTGTACCAGCAAGCACTTTGGTTATGGAAAGTTATATACAAATAATAATAATAATAATAATAATAATGATATTTTATTATTATTTTATCTACACTACTAAGTCTACCCACCTCTGTATGAGGTATGATGTATGATGACAGATCATACAGACAAAAATATCAACTGATAAAGTTTGGTGAAGTTGTTTACATGTTCTTGAAGAACTTAATGAGTCCCATTGAGAATGGGAAGTTGTCTGATAAAACAAAGCCACAGAGCCAATTACTTCTTAGTTCGGTGCTGGAAAAGTATTACTACAATACTGTTACGGCCCTGGGTCTCGGAGAGAGTGAGACTACCCTTTTGTGCTTGTGCAAATCTAAGTGTGCCAGGACTCGTGGATGACTGGCTGCTGGGAGTCCTGTGCCAGCCTTCTTACCCCTATCTTCCCTGCTTAGCCTCTGTGTCCTTGTCTTGTCTCGTGTGCATTACTTTCCCTGGAACAGTCGCTCACTGTCGTTCTCTAAACCTAAAAGAGAATTATGGATTTGATCAACTGGTCTCTGAATGCTATTGACACCCTTTTCTCAACGAGAAGTCTGGGCTCGGGAGAGCCTGAGTACCCTGGAGGGACTTTCCCTGCCGGATACACGATGGACGGGTGGCAGAACTGGAGGGTCATGTGCCTGTCGATCAAGGACGCTGAAGATATCTACCTATTCGGAACCATGATAACAGGGTTCTTGCTGATCGGAGCTGGCTTGGCCCTGGTTTATCGGAGAAATAAGAGAGCAGAACCGGCTGTTCAAACCCCCCCAAGGCTGCCCGCTGGAATTGAAACGATGGGACGAGGCGCGACCTCTCACAATGAACGCAGCATGGTTAACACCTTGGAGACGCTTACAGCAAAACAACACCATTGAGCGTATGGGGGGATACATCAGAGAGAGGCCTGCTCAAAATGAGACCCTTGAGCGAAAGTTGGAACACATCGCGGAACGGATCACTGCAGTTGTGGGGTCTCAGAATCAAAAGAATGATAACACCATGGAACAGAAGTTTGATACCATCATGGGGAGGCTCGCGACTCTCCAACGGGAGATTGAGAGACCAGCGTCAGAGTGTTAAAGAGCAACTTGACATTCTCCTGGGCTGCTCGCATGAAAAAATCAACAAAATCAACATCAAAATGCGGACACCACCACGGCGCCAGCTGCAGGCCCAAGGCTGGAGCCGAACAATCACTCCCTGATAACGACTGTGTGATGACTATTCTTCCCATCCCATGCAAGGACACCTGGATTGGCTGGAGGACTGTTTACTTAGCCTGATAGGGCGAAGGACACTGTCTCTGCTGAACTATGGACACGCACACACATACACTTACACTGATAAGCATCCCCCCTCCCCTTCCAGCGCCTTCGATGCTTACCTCCCCCCCCATGATTTGGACATCGGGTCAGCTGGCGGCGCAGTCGAAAGATTGCAGCAGTCCCAGATCAGATGTGCACACTGTGTTTATTGTGTTATGATATCCCCTACCCAACCCTGTGGCTTGTCATGTCTTTCATAATGTTGTGCTGTGGCCATTCATGTGCTTTTTTTTCTGCAGAGTTTTTTTTGTTTCCTGTTCTCGTGCTGTCCTACCATGGAAGCACAGCATGAGTGGAGGTCTCTTGTTTTCCTCTTGTACCCTCCCGTTGTTGTGTACATTTCAGTGTTCTTTTCTGTAACGCTACCAATCTCCGACTTGTAACCCCATGTGATGTCTGTGTTATGTGTGTAAGGTCGGGGGGTCCCATTTCACTGCAGGGCAACCGGCTTGTGACAAATAAAGCTGATTCTGATTCTGATTATGCAGATCACAGTGTGCCAGACCTCGCGGACGATTTGCTGCCTGGCGATCCCATGACCCCTCCATGACCAATTGACTGGCTGATTGTCTGCACCTGGGAGTATAAAAGGCTGAAGATCCTTCACACTAGGGGGAACTGCTGCTTTGAAGTGAACATGCAGTGTCCTTCTCGTCTGCTCTGCATGTGAATCTTGTTTGTTAAACCTCTTTGCTGTGTTGCTCTTTGTTTAAACCTGATATACAGCTGAACTTAGTTTCATTAGAGTTTTGTGATGCTGGCTTGCCTTAGTTACCCTTAGCTTTTATTTTGTGTGCTGCCAGCCTGCTTTAGTTAACCCTTAGCTTTTACGCGTGACTGTTTCGTTTGTTCTTTATGTAATAATTATATGCCCAGTGGTCTGTTGAACAGCCCTGTCGGTAGTGATGGCCAAATGAAGCTTTCTGAAGCACTGAGGCTTGTATTGAAAAACGGTTCATTACTCGAAGCGCATACTGAGAGACACCGAAGGGTCTCAGACCTTAATCCTTTCTAGTGCTTTACCTTTCTCAGCAGACAGTGCATGCGGCTTTAATGTTGTGCTGCGTGGAATAGAGATGGGTTATGCTCCCAGACCCGTTCACCAGGTCTATATCAAATCAGAACTCGTTACGGGATTTTTCCCTGTCGCAGTATGTCCGTCCTTACCAATAGAGGGGGTGGCCATGTTGCTAGGAAATGATATTACGGGCGAATTAGTGCGTCCTAGTCTGGAGGTGCTGGATAAGCCCTTCAGTTCTAATGCCCCAGATATTTCTGTGACCCCAAAGCTGTACCCAGCCTGTGTGGTTACTCGTGCCCAAGCCCGTAAAGATGGTGACGTTACCCTCGCTGATTCTGTGTTGATGTCCTCATTTTCTGAGGAGGGTGCCACGTTACCTGACGACAACAATGTTTTGTCTTCCCCAGACTTGGTAAACCCTGAGGAGCCTAGTCCATCTGTAAAAGAAATACCACTGCCTTTAACCAGAGAAAATCTGTCGGCGGCCCAGTTGGCTGATGAATCGTTGCAGCGATGTTTTAAGCATGTGGTAAGTGCTGAGCAAGCTAAGAATGAGCAACAAGCCTTTTTCATAGAACAAGCTGTGCTAATACGTCAATGGTTTCCATTGGGTGCTAGGAGTGTGGACTGGAGTAAGGTTAAGCAGATTGTCATACCCACGCTGTATCGGTCAAAGATCCTGGCGCTTGCTCGTGAAAGCCAGTGGTCAGGACATTTAGGCATCAAAAAAACGTATCAGTTACTATTAAAACACTTCTTCTGGCCTGGCATGAAACGTGATGTGGCTGCTTTCTGCCGTAGTTGCCATATGTGTCAACTTGAGGGTAAACCAAATCAGGTTATACCCCCTGCACCATTATGTCCCATCCAAGTAGTCGATCAACCATTTGATCACGTCATAGTAGACTAAGTAGGTCCACTACCAAGAACAACGTCAGGAAACCAATATTTACTCACCATTATGTGTGCTGCTACACGTTTCCCTGAGGCTATTCCACTGCACAAATTACGGCAAGGTCTGTTGTGAGAGCCCTTACTAAGTTTTTTCTACATTCGGACTGCCTAAAGTTGTCATAAAAGATCAAGGTTCTAACTTTCAATCTAAATTATTCAAGCAAGTAGCTAAAAACCTACAAATCAAACAGGTTGTGTCTTCTGCCTATCACCCAGAATCCCAAGGAGCTTTAGAGCGGTGGCATCAAACCTTAAAAGCCATGCTCCGCAAGTATTGCTTAGAGGCCAAAGTGGATTGGGATGAAGGGATTCCCTTTGTGTTGTTTGCTGCTCGCGAAGCTGTCCAAGAGTCACTCGGGTTCAGTCCCTCTGAACTAGTGTTTGGCCACACGCCTCGTGGCCCGCTTAAATCAATGAAAGAGAAATTTGATCCAGGAAGGGAGCCCTAGAGTGGGAGTGACCAAGTATGTGCAGGATTTCTGTGAGCGTTTGAGTCAGGCTAATGCTCTGGCTAAGCAGCACCTCACTGTTTCACAAGGAAAAATGAAACACGCTTATGATAAGGCTGCTGTCAAACGACAATTCAAGACAGGAGATGAAGTACTTGTCCTCTTCCCTGTCCCCGGATCATCTCTTTCTGCTGAGTATGAGGGGCCTTATGAGGTACACGAACAAGTAGGAGAAACTGATTACATAATCAGCACGCCGAATCGAAGACGCAAAACCTGTGTTTGCCATATAATCATGTTAAAGTTATACCACTCCCGACCCTAACCAAAACCCACTGGGAGCTGTGCTCCTGTGGCCGTCTTCAGTCACTCAGAGGTAGAAAGCACAGACGAGGCTGATGGTTTAAAACTGAATGACTCCAGTGGTTCTAAGCCCCGCTTGCCTTACTCTGAAGTGTTAAAATCATTCCGAGCAACAAGAAGACATAGCTAATTTGGTCCATGAGTACCCCTGTTTATTTGGCGATGCTTGCTGCTGCAAGAGTACAATTTGGAGATTTGGCATATAAAAGGATCAGAAAATGTACTAGCTGATGGCCTCTCCCGGTTGTGAGTATGACTTGTTTTGTTGTCTGTCATGAATATTGAAATCTGTATATACAAAACGTAGTCTTGTATTTTAAGGGGAGTGGTGTTACGGCCCTGGGCCTTGGAGAGAGTGAGACTACCCTTTTGTGCTTATGCAAATCTAAGTGTGCCAGGACTCGTGGATGACTGGCTGCTGGGAGTCCTGTGCCAGCCTTCTTTTATGCAGATCACAGTGTGCCAGACCTCGCGGACGATTTGCTGCCTGGCGATCCCATGACCCCTCCATGACCAATTGACTGGCTGATTGTCTGCACCTGGGAGTATAAAAGGCTGAAGATCCTTCACACTAGGGGGAACTGCTGCTCTGAAGTGAATATGCAGTGTCCTTCTCGTCTGCTCTGCATGTGAATCTTGTTTGTTAAACCTCTTTGCTGTGTTGCTCTTTGTTTAAACCTGATATACAGCTGAACTTAGTTTCATTAGAGTTTTGTGATGCTGGCTTGCCTTAGTTACCCTTAGCTTTTATTTTGTGTGCTGCCAGCCTGCTTTAGTTAACCCTTAGCTTTTACGCGTGACTGTTTCGTTTGTTCTTTATGTAATAATTATATGCCCAGTGGTCTGTTGAACAGCCCTGTCGGTTTTCTGTTTAAAGTTTGAAATTAAAACTTTTTACTTTACTCAGTTTGTGTGGGGGCTTGTTTATGTTACTCCTCCCCTGACGCCTAGCAGAGTGGGTTGTAACAAATACATTAAGACTTGTCTTTTCATTTGATTTTTAATGAATACCATTTATGTCATCTAGTTGTATAGTAAATAACATTTTTGTTAATTGAATGGATGTTGAATTAAATGTAACATTGTTAACTCTAGGTGGGTTTGTAGAATTGCACAAATACAGGTATCTTTATTTTGTGATCATATTTACACTTTATATTCTGATACTCTGCTTTAATTCCACTATAGTTTTCCTTATCTGGACTCACAAAAACCTTCACGAGCCAATGTACATTTTTATTGCAGCTTTGTTAATCAACTCTGTTCTTTACAGCATGATTATCTATCCAAAGCTCTTATCTGATGTTTTGTCTGAAAAACAGATGATATCATATCCACTCTGTCTTTTCCAAGGTTTATCATATTACACCTCGGTTGGTTCAGACTTTTTACTGTTGGCAGCAATGGCATATGACAGGTATGTGTCTATATGTAAACCCCTGCAATATCCAGTTATTATGAGTAGAATAACTATTTATGTATGTCTGATTTTAGCTTGGCTTATACCTGCTTTTGAAACCTCAGTGATGGGTGTGTTGTATTCGAATGTCAAACTCTGTAGCTTTTCTCTGACAGGAATTTTTTGTAATAATTCACTTTACAAGCTTCAGTGTGTGCCCTCGGTCGCAATATCTATATATGGTGTGGTCATGTTGATAAGCATTGCCCTTCTACCTTTGCTTTTCATACTTTTTACATACATCAGGATTATTAGAATATCATATCATTGTTGTAGAGAAGTGAGGAAAAAAGCTGTAAAGACATGTTTACCCCACCTGCTGGTGTTAACCAACTTTTCCTGTTTTATTTTCTTTGATATAATTATAGTTCGACTGGATTCTGATCTATCCAAAACTCTTCGTTTGACATTGACGTTTCAGTCAATTGTATTCCATCCTCTTTTAAATCCAATCATATATGGACTCAAAATGAATGAAATTTTCAAACATATCAAAATATTGTTGTCAAGTTTAATAACACTGGTATTACTGCCCTATTATCAAATGTATGGCATATAATTTGAAATTGTAATGCAAACTAGACAATGGAGTACCTTTTCTCCGATTTTACATACTAGACAGAGGAAAAGAGATCAAATTTATAGAAATGTCATGACATTTATGTAAATGTTGATTTCTGTTCTTCTATTGATGACAACATAATGGTCATAAAACAAAGACAAACAATTTCTTAAACTGTTTCTGGTAATGTTTAAATTCTAAACATCTCATATGCCTGCATTTCACATTTTCCCTTCTATATTGTCATAGATTATTATTTACTATTGTATATTCACATAAAAATAATTTAGTAGAATGAATCAATTAGTAGAAGTCTCTCTTTGATGCTGACAAGCATGTGAATATTCATCACAGTGTCTTCTGTTTTCTCAGTTATATATATATATATATATATATATATATATATATATATATATATATATATATATATATATATATATATATAGTTTTTTTTAATGAAAAATTCTTTTGAACTTTCCATAACTCATTATTTATAAACATAATATAGTGTATTGTATAGTGTAATGTGTAAATTCAATGCTAATTTCTAACTCTGTTAAATTTACTAAATTCTGTTTTCATGAATACCTGGATGTTAAATGTAATTGTTACACTTTGTAAAACAGAACACCCATTTTATTAAAGGTGAAATAATTTATACAGTTTTTAACTCTCAGTGATGCTGCAGTGTTCATTTGACTTTGAGACCTGAAGTTGTAACCTGCAGCAATGTTAAAGATGATCTACAGGGCTTCAAACATTCAGGAATTATAGTCACCATATAATTCACTTTTCATGGTAAACATTCATTAGATCCATCAGATATAAAGTCATTGTTGGAGCAATACACAAACGCTTATCAGAAACCGAACAAAGTGCAAATAATTTCAATAACATGTAAACACAAGGACTCAGTCCACGAATAGGAGTATTAGAATAGATGTGCTTAATCCCGCTTGTATCATAGGCCTACTAGTACAAGTGGAAATACACTAAAAATTACCTCCAAGTATTCAATACTGAGTACAGTTGAACCCCGACTTACGAAATTAATTCGTTCCCGAGGGTCTTTCAGAAGTCGAAAATTTTCGTAAGTCGAAGCACCCATCGCGCCTTTTGAGTGAATGGTAGGCTATAGGCTAATTGCTAACTGCAACAACAATACGTCGTTCAAGTGGAACAGCGAAGCTCAAGTACGAAAGCCAAGGGGGTTGTCACATGATTTGGAAGGCATTGTGGGCATTGTAGGCATTCTGGGCTCAGCCAATCAGAGACAGTGGATTTTGTTACACGGGCATTTTGCCATAACACGGGCAGAAATATTGCCGTTAAGTGCCGTCGTAACTTGAATTTTTCGTTAAATGGGGTATTCCTAAGTCGGGGTTCCACTGTATTGTAAAACAAATGATTGACATCAAAAAATTAAGCAGGAAGCAGCATAAAGTCTGCTTACAATTATCTCTCATAAACTTATTTTCAGCTGTTTTAACCATTTACAGCTTTTCACATGTTAATGACTTGGTTAACGATCTAACTAGCATATCAACAGTGCGTTTCAGAGACACCCAACAACTGTACCCACACTCCGCACATCACGTGTCTGATTAGCCACATTTAGCTTACCGCCGTAAGCTAAATTATACTTTGTGAACATTATCAGTTTGGATGGCATTTTAACTCGTTAGAGATTAATTTCTTCAGCTTACCGATAACAAAGTTTTAGCCCGCCTGCTCTGTTCGGCTGTAGAAGCAAGAGACCATGAGGCCGCACCTTGACCACCTGGTCAGCTGGACTGGGACAAAAAATCGGTCAGGGCATTTTGCCTAGAGAGTGGCCACAAGGTATTATAGGAAAAACCATAAAACCTTTGGATGACAACAAATGCTGTTGTGACAGTGATGTACACTGTCTTGTTGGTATATATGTATGAGTTCTAAACAGTTTACATCACATGACAACTTAAGGACATCTTCTGGTTTCATCTTCATGTTTCCCTCTCAACAGATATCAAAACCAACATCATGAGCACAAGAAATGACAACATCAAAGAACGCAAGTATGGCGAAGCTCGCGGCTCTCCAACGGGAGATTGAGAGACCAGTGTTGGACTGTAGAACTGCTTTGAAATTCATATGAGCTGTTCGCACTAAAGTAAAAAGCACCATCACTTCATGCGGATAGCCCCTTTGGCGCCAGCTGCAAGGCTGGAGCCGAACAAAAACACCCTGATAACGACTGTGTTTAGTCTGTTCCTTCCCACTTGTTACACCCCGGCCTAGGCAACCGGGGTGCAACGTAGAAAAATAAAAATAAGGAAAATAAAACCACGAAGGCTCTCCACCAAAATCCCAAAACGAAAATATCCCGTGACGAAAGTATTAACAAACCCATTCACAACTATTTACAACAGACTATTTATTTACAACAAAAACACCAAACTATTTACAACACGGGGGAGATCGCGACCATGACACACTGAAACACAGGGTTTAAATACATAGAGGGAGCAATCAGGAAAATGGACAACAGGAGGGAAACACAGCTGGGGCAAATTAGAACTGACGAGACAGGGAAACGTAAACTGAAAACACTAAGATAACACAGACTTTCAAAGTAAACAGGAAACACATAACAGTCACGCCAAAAACAACACACTGACAACACCGAAACGTAACAGTTCCCCCCACCCAAAAATCAAACATTTAACACCAAGTGAAAAGTTTGATCCAGACAGACGAAGCCGATGAAGGCTGGAGCGGTCCCACTGACCCTCCAGCAGACGACGAAGGCTGGAGCGGTCTTACGGACCATCCAGCGAAGGCGGATGAAGGCTGGAGCGGTCCCACGGACCCTCCAGCGACGACAAAGGCTGGGGCGGTCCCACGGACCCTCCCCTCAGCGAAGGCAGACAAAGCTGATGAAGGCTGGAGCGGTCCCACTGACCCTCCAGCAGACGACGAAGGCTGGAGCGGTCCCTCGGACCCTCCAGCGAAGGTGGATGAAGGCTGGAGCGGTCCCACAGACCCTCCAGCGAAGGCAGATGAAGGCTGGAGCGGTCCCACGGACCCTCCAGCGACGACAAAGGCTGGAGCGGTCCCTCGGACCCTCCAGCGAAGGCGGATGAAGGCTGGAGCGGTCCCACAGACCCTCCAGCGAAGGCAGATGAAGGCTGGAGCGGTCCCTCGGACCCTCCAGCGGAGACTGACGGCTGAAGCGAAGGCAGACGAAGCTGATGACGGCTGGAGCGGCCCCACCGACCCTCCAGCAGACGACGAAGGCTGGAGCGGTCCCACGGACCATCCAGCGAAGGCGGATGAAGGCTGGAGTGGTCCCTCGGACCCTTCAGCGAAGGCGAATGAAGGCTGGAGCGGTCCCACGGACCCTCCAGCAGACGACAAAGGCTGGGGCGGTCCCCGGACCCCCCAGCGAAGGCAATCCCGGACGAGCCCCCATATGTTACACCCCGGCCTAGGCAACCGGGGTGCAACGTAGAAAAATAAAAATAAGGAAAATAAAACCACGAAGGCTCTCCACCAAAATCCCAAAACGAAAATATCCCGTGACGAAAGTATTAACAAACCCATTCACAACTATTTACAACAGACTATTTATTTACAACAAAAACACCAAACTATTTACAACACGGGGGAGATCGCGACCATGACACACTGAAACACAGGGTTTAAATACATAGAGGGAGCAATCAGGAAAATGGACAACAGGAGGGAAACACAGCTGGGGCAAATTAGAACTGACGAGACAGGGAAACGTAAACTGAAAACACTAAGATAACACAGACTTTCAAAGTAAACAGGAAACACATAACAGTCACGCCAAAAACAACACACTGACAACACCGAAACGTAACACCACTCCATACAAGGCCACCTGGGTTGGCTGGTAGACTGTTTACTTAGCCTGGCAGGGCGAACTATGGACACGCACACACACACACTTATCCCCCTCCCTTTCCAAACGCCTTCGATGCTTGTTTCCTGCGGGGGAACACGGCGGGTCTGTGTGACGCGCTGGAAGGGTAGCGCTGTGCAGGGCGGCTGCTGTGTTCGCTTCGGATTACTCCTCACCAGTGTTGGTCATGTTACTTGAAAAAAGTAATCAGTAACTAATTACTGATTACTTCCCCAAAACAGTAATCCCATTACTTTACTGATTACTTATTTTCAAAAGTAATTAATTACTTAGTTACTTTTTAAAAACACGATTTACAACCTGAATAGGTGATAAAGTGATAGATCTTTCAGTCCAATTCTACTTTTTCTACATAATCCATCATACAAAATGTAATCAAATGGAAAAGTCTCTTTTTAAAACTTGTTTTATTAGTTTTAATCTTTTAACTTTATGCATCAAGCAAAAATTTAATTATATGCAACATTCTCTGACTGGAAGAAATTTGTTTAATATTTAAACCTATTTTCTGCACATTCCAGCACATAAAATATTTTTGTGTGTTTACACTCACTCTTTCAAATAGATGCAAGTAAAACACAGCAGAAAATAAATAAAGTCAGAGACTCAGCGGTCCTGTTGCTCTATTTTCACCTGTAAAGCAGGAGTAGGGTAGGCGGAGGTTTACCCTGGTGCAGGTGTGCCGCAGCGGTCAGTGGAAGAATCCGCGAGTTTCTCTGTGAGTTTCCCATTACGTCGTAGCGCACTTGGTGCTTGCTTGGAAGTTTAGAGGTTTTTTTCGCTGTAAAAAGAAGTTTTCTTCCCACGCACAACGGACACTAATGTTTTTGTCACTTTTTATGGAATCAAACTTAAAGTAAGGTCAGTACTTCCACGCTTTAAACGCTGCATGCTCATACTCTCTCCCACACTCGATATATTATCCATTGATCTGCACACAGCTGTTGTCACGAACGTCCACTCGCTTACGTCACTGTCATGAGACATTCTCGCAAAAAAATCACGGTTTTAGTAACGCAGTAACGCAGCATTCCTACGGGAAAGTAACGGTAATCTAATTACCGTTTTTGCAATAGTAATCCCTTACTTTACTCGTTACTTGAAAAAAGTTATCGGATTACAGTAACGCGTTACTGCCCATCTCTGGTAGTAACAACCCCCTAAGCACCCTGATTTTGAATGACCAGTAGTAAAACTGTAGCAATGTTGATGGCCTTTTCCCATTCCAAATAAATTTAGACACCACAGAGTGTATATTCTTAAAGCAAGACAGAGGAGGGAGAAGTGGCAACATGAATAAAAGGAAATTAAGACATGACAGTATGTTCATTTTGACTATGTTGAGGCCCTAGTCTTAGTGTGGGGCAGGTCAACGCTGCAGTGATCTGAGTGATCAGATATCAAGATTGGCTGAATACAAATTAGTGACGTGTCGGTCGCGAACGAAATGGCACAAAAATGGCTCTTAGAGCCAACTCTTTGAAGTGAACAACGCGAGCCGGCTCCTTACTCACCAGGGGGCAGCTTTGTGTAGCCAAATGTTAAAGTCATGAATTCGCCTTAAGGGGCCATGTTGATATTATGAAGTAAATTGCATCATACAGTTTGAAGTACCTTTTTTCATTCTTCTAAGGCATATGCGAGTGCGCATGTACACACACACACACACACACACACACACACACACACACACACACACACACACACACACACACACACAAGAATGAATGAAAATATGAATATTTTGATTTCTTAAATGTCACAGTTGTACAGTAATAACTCCGATAGTGTTATCAGTTCATCAGTGGCAAACGGGGAAAGGAGAAGAAAGTAGTTGCGAAACAAATACATCAAAAGAGTATTGATTATTAATCGCGAAGCTCTGAGAGCTTGGTAATATTCTACTTTGCTATGCATGTGTTTGAGGAGATTTTACAGGCAGAGATCCTTAACATCACTGTATCCACAGAATGGCCTACAGGTAAGACTTAATCACACAAGGAGAAAAATGAAAATGAAAGCCGTTGACTCAATGGAATGCATAGAATGCTAAGAGCCTTCAATTCAGTGGGGATGTGGCGAACATGTCATGGTCCTGAGTCTGAGGACTCGGTGTTTTGTGTTTCTTTATATTCTTCTATATTCTTGTTTATTCTGCCTTGTCTTTTGTTTAGGTTTGCTATGTGTTAGTGTGTTTGTTTCATGCCTGCCTGTGTTCCCTCTGTCTGTCCATGGTGTCACTGTGTCTGCTCGTGAGTCTGCCTGCCAAGTTCAGTGTCCTGTCTGGTTCTCTGTGTCTGTTAGTTTCCTGTTTTATTCTGAAAGTTCATGTCTCATGTCAATGTGTTCAGTTTTACCTCTCTCCTGTCTCGTTAGCCTAATTTCTCCCAGCTGTGTCTCCCTCCTGTTGTCCATTTCCTAATTACTCCCCTGTGTATTTAAGCCCTGTGTTTTCCTGTGCTCTCTGTCTTGTCGTACCCTCAACTTGCTGTGTGTTCATGGCTTCCAGGCCTCCTGCACCTCAGTTAGAGTTTTGTTTGCTTTTGTGAGTTTTATTTTATGTTGAAGTTTTGTTCCAGCAATAAAGCCGCATTTTCAGTTTAAACCTCGTTTCCTAAGAGTCCTGCATTTTGGGTTCACCACTCCTGCCTGCCTGCCACACAGCCAACCATGACAGAACAACACTAAAGGCCAACTTCAAGCTAGAGCAAGTTTTGAATAGTCAGTTGAATGGGAAGAACAACATCTGGCCACTCAACACCTGCACCCTGCCGGCAGTGATGGGGCGTAATGGAATAATTGTACGGGCGTTACATATTTAAGATACAAAATATGAGTAACTGTATTCCATTACAGTTACCATTTTAAAAGGTGGTATTCAGAATACAGTTACCTTATTGAAATAAATGGATTACACGGCGGTCTTTCCCTGTTTCATATATTAGGCTATGCCCTCTCTATTTTTGGTAATTCCACGCCAGTGGAAACCCAAAGAAAGCACGCATTAAGAGGCTCTAATGCCTGTGTCTGAATCTCGCGCCCCATGTCACCTGTACTTGCGGCCGCCTAATGACTTGAAGAAATATTTTTAAAAATTATTATTCAAAATAATTTATTATGAAGGCAATAGGCAGAGTGTTGCAGAAGAAAGTAGCCTCATGGGCAGTGTAGTCTGTGCTGCAGGGAGAATGGACTGCAATACCTGTTATGTTTCTGTGAGCGCGAGGAGGGAGAAGAAGGAGAGTCGAAAAGTACGAGTTGTCACTGACCACTGATGGAAGATGGAAGCATGTGAATATAATAATAACCACTGCCACCAAAAGGTTTTCCTCTTAGACGAGGAAGAAAGCCCCGGGACGTGAATTCGGGTGCGGGCAGGTGTTTATAGTCTGGTCCACGGCGGTGGGATTCAGTCTGACGATCCGAACCACCAGTGAGACATCTGAGGGTGAGAAACATTATTTTGGTATATAAAACCACCGCAAAGGTTTAATGAAACGCGTAAAATAGGTTAGAAGTAGCCGCAATTACGCCGTAACGAACCAAATTAGACTTAGGTTTTAGAGGTAGTCGTAATTACTTCGTAACAAATTGTAGAAGGGCGCAAATGTCTATGTGTATTTGTCTGGAAGTAAGTTGATTTTACAGCACAATATGCTGCTGAACTACTTCCATTTTTTGTTTTCTTTGCTTGAGGCTCACGTACTGGTGACAAAGGACAACGGTTGAGTTTTATCTCATAAAACTGATACCGCTTCATTTTTTAGAAGTGAAGTAGAAGGGAGTATCAGCAACCACTCTGAAGTCAAGCGTGCCAGTGACGGCCCAGCAAAATCTTTGAAAATGGGAAATAAACAAGTAAAATTAACACCTGATGAGAAATGTTTAGAAAAACAATAAGCTGGAGCAGGAATAATCCAAAAGAAAGGGAGAGGAATGCATATTGGAAGAGCAAGAGGTAAAGGCAGACTTAGATACACACCAAACAGTAATTTTAGCGCTGCATGCTGGGAGTGTGGAAAAAAGGGACATTTTGCACGTGACTGTAAGAAACAAAGAAGACAGTGACTCAGAACAGGATAGCAGCTCAGGTGAAGAGAGCAGTTCAGACTAGGAAGAACATAATAATCCCTCACCAAGTGAAAATTAGAGATCAAAGTGGTTTAAAGTAGTTTAAAAAGGGCTGGAAACAGATCCGACTGAATAAATATAAATACACGAGGTATAAAGTAAAATAAACAGAAGGCTAAATTAAATTAGGGTGATATGTTGGATCACCCAGGAATTTGTATGTGTCGACCACATCAATATCCAAACTATGGATGTTCACTGGTGCGATGGATGGTGGTTGGTTGAATTCACACCAGATGATGAAGTCGGTGATGATCTTCCTATACTCTAGATCGTTCCCCTCAGACATCCATCAATGACTGTATCATCAGAGAATTTCTGGAGGTGGCCGTTAGGAAGGGAGAAAAAAAAAAACATGAATCTCACAGTGCTTCCAGTACTCTCCAGGTGTGACAGTGATCTGTGCAGGAGGTACATGACTGCATCATTCACCCCAATACTAGGATAGTAAGTGACCAGCAGGGGATCCAGCAGTTTACTCACCAGAGTTGTGAGATGTTTGAGAATTAACCTCTCCAGGTTCTTCAAGGTATACTTCAGGGTATGATGTAAATACTGGGCAGTGGTTCTTTTTTTTTCTGGAGAGACTTCTTTAGTCTGTTTGTATTCTGACTCTGTAGTAGGGCTGAACGATATATCGCATTTGCGATAATATCGCGACATGATCAAGTGCAATTTTCTAACCGCAAAGGCTGCGATTATACTCTGGACATGTCCAAATTCATGGGCTGCATCCTCCTGAGGCCGCATTTGTAGACCGATTACGTCACAGCGACGCGCCGAAGGCTGTCCAAATTACTACCATATCCCAGAATTCATAGCGCGGCCCAGCCAAACTCCAGTTTCCAGCAATGGCGGCCGCTACTAAGTTTTAAAATTACTCATACTAATCTTTCTGGGTCACAAAATAAACTTTTAACATATTTTCAGGCGAGAAAGTAGTTGTGTAAACATCAAATATCTGCTCGGTTTATCAAGATATCCCATATTTGCAAAAGTGCTTCGACGTTTTCAGAGGCGTCTGCTACCCACCAGCTCGACAGCTAGCCGGGAGCTCGAGGGTTACTGATGCGGCCGAGAACGGCACAACTCCCGGCACATCATTTTCAGATCACCGCGGAGTTTCGCTGCTCGGGTTAAACGTAATATATAAGTCACTTAGACAACCTAAAAATGTTATTGTTGGGCTTTTTTCAGTGTTTTGTTTGTTCGTGAGTAAATCGGTTTGGCTGAGATTAAAGTTATTAGATTAGATAAAATAAAACTTTATTAATCCCCCGGGTGGGTTCCTCCTTGGTTTTCACACAGCTGACTAAACGTCAAACAGAAAACTTATTAAACAGAAGTATGAGACAGTCGAGAATTTACACCAGTGTCTGGTTATATTTTAGATAGCAAGAAGCAGACGGCCGAGTTTATTAAACTCCACGGAGACAGCGGTGACGCTAATCAGAAGGCTAGACCGTCCAATTTCACGCCTTTAAATTTTAAAGGCGTGTTTGTGTGTGTGTTTATACAATTGCTATTATGTTTGCACTTTATGTGTAATGTTACTGACTGCAGAGATCAGTAAGATGTGTGTATTTTTTATTTATTAGTTTTATTTACCGGTCAATTTACCGGTCGATCTACGTCCCTACCCTCACCTATGGCCACGAGCTGTGGGTAGTGACCGAAAGAACGAGATCGCGGATACAAGCGGCAGAAATGAGCTTCCTCCGAAGGGTGGCTGGCCTCTCCCTTAGAGATAGGGTGAGAAGTTCGGCCATCCGGGAGGGGCTCAGAGTAGAGCAGCTGCTGCTCCACATCGAAAGGAGCCAGCTGAGGTGGTTCGGGCATCTGACAAGGATGCCCCCTGGGCGCCTCCTGGGTGAGGTGTTCCAGGCATGTCCCACCGGGAGGAGGCCCCCGGGCAGACCCAGGACACGCTGGAGAGATTATATCTCTCGGCTGGCCTGGGAACGCCTTGGTATTCCCCCGGATAAGCTGGAGGAGGTGGCTGGGGAGAGGGAGGTCTGGGCCTCTTTGCTTAGGCTGCTGCCCCCGCGACCCGGCCCCGGACAAAGCGGATGAAAGTGGATGGATGGATGGATAGTTTTATTTATTTAATATTATTTTTTAATTGAATGACTGTCTAGTAGTTCACAGATGTCGAAAAACTGTGTGGTAAAGCCACTGATTTTTTTTATGTATATTTCTGCAATCTGCACATTGTACTGACTTTCATTTTAATGTTTACACCAGGGTTCCTTGTCAGCACTTTATGCTCAGATGTTTGTAAGCTAAAAATAAACTATTGTGTATGTTCAAATATACTGTTGTGATTGAAGAAGTTAAATAAAAATGTCAGTCATCAATTCATGCATCACCTCATGTCATCATAACAGAGGTCTGTCTTCCAGGAAAGAACAGTTTAAAATTAATGTAATATAGTATTGGCCATACTATATGATGTATTGCTTGTCTTTGTTTAAAATACAGAAGACAAAGACCTTAAAAAATAATCGCATATCGCATCGCAATCGCAATATTGGGGCAAAAAATCGCAATTAGATTATTTTCCATAATCGTTCAGCCCTACTCTGTAGCCCTGCTTCTGTTTCCTTGTCTCTAATAATGTTGGTCACTTTCATAAGTTATGTCAGAGTTTGATCCACCATGTGATATAATTTAGAAAATATCTAATTAGCAATGGCTTTCAATAACCTGGAATTAAAAAACAACAACAACGAAAAAAACAACAACACTGCAGAACACTGTCAGTTATGGACTGATGTCTACAGCACCAGGACCTCAACATTAATGGTTTAGGATACCCTTCAAGAAGCCTGGAGAACTATTCCTGAAGACTATTTAAAGACATTCAGTAAAATTTGCTCAAAAGAGTTTAAGCTGTGTTGAACACATATTGACTTTCAAGCTTGTTAGAATTGCATTCAGTATTTTTTTGCCTTCAATTCATCATTCAACATAATCAAGGGTTTAAAGTGCACCTTTATAATCCAAAAAATACAGTAATGTAATGGTCTTCTAACAGGTATCATTCAGAAAGCATTAAATTGACTGTAAATCGTGCAAAATACAGCAGCTAGACATCTTCTAAAGACTAAGAAAAATTAGCATATTGCATTAGAATTGATTTTAAGATCTTACTAATTACCTGTCCTTCATGGCCTGGGCTCAGAATATATACTAGAAGTGCTTCTCCTGTACCAGCAAGCACTTTGGTTATAGAAAGTTATACACAAATAATAATAATAATAATGATATTTTATTATTATTTTATCTACACTACTAAGTCTACTCACCTCTCTATGAGGTATGCTGTACGATGATAGATCACACAGACAAAAATATCAACTGATAAAGTTTGGTGAAGTTGTTTACATGTTCTTGAAGAACTTAATGAGTCCCATTGAAAATGGGAAATTGTCTGATAAAACAAAGCCACAGAGCCAATTACTTAGTTCGGTGCTGGAAAAGCATTACTACAATACATTAAGACTTGTCTTTTCATTTGATTTTTAATGAATACCATTTATGTCATCTAGTTGTATAGTAAATAACATTTTTGTTCATTAAATGGATATTGAATTAAATGTAACATTGCTAACTCTAGGTGGGTTTGCAGAATTGCACAAATACAGATATCTTTATTTTGTGATCATATTTACACTTTATATTCTGATACTCTGCTTTAATTCCACTATAGTTTTCCTTATCTGGACTCACAAAAACCTTCACGAGCCAATGTACATTTTTATTGCAGCTTTGTTAATCAACTCTGTTCTTTACAGCATGATTATCTATCCAAAGCTCTTATCTGATGTTTTGTCTGAAAAACAGATGATATCATATCCACTCTGTCTTTTCCAAGGTTTATCATATTACACCTCGGTTGGTTCAGAATTTTTACTGTTGGCAGCAATGGCATATGACAGGTATGTGTCTATATGTAAACCCCTGCAATATCCAGTTATTATGAATAGAATAACTATATATGTATGTCTGATTTTAGCTTGGCTTATACCTGCTTTTGAAGCCTTGATGTTAGGTGTGTTGTATTCTAATGTCAAACTCTGTAGCTTTACTCTGACAGGAATTTTTTGTAATAATTCAGTTCACAAGCTTCAGTGTGTGCCGTCAGTAGCAATATCTATATATGGTGTGGTCATGTTGATAAACATTGCCCTTCTACCTTTGCTTTTCATACTTTTTTCATACATCAAGATTCTTAAAATATCTTACCAAAGGTGTAGAGAAGTGAGAAAAAAAGCTGTAAAGACATGTTTACCCCACTTGCTGGTTTTAATTCACTTTTCTTGTTTTATTTCCTTTGATATAATTATAGTTCGACTGGAAACAGACTTATCAAAAACTCTCCGTTTGATATTGACCTTTGAGTTGATTTTATTTCATCCTCTTTTAAATCCAATTATATATGGACTCAAAATGAATGAAATTTCTAAACATCTCAAGATATTATTGTGTCTAGTTAAATAACACTGAAATCACTGCACTATTATTTATGGCATTTATGTAAGTGTTCAAGTCTATTCTCTTAGTGCTGACATATGTAATGGTCATAAAGCAAAGATATTTAACTTTTTAGACTGATGCTGGTAATATTTAAAGTCTAAACATGCTTGGATTTCAGGTTTTTCCTTCATTTCCCTTTATCACAGATTATTAATCGCTGTTATGAAAATGATTTAGTAAAAAGAGTCAAATTCTGCTGGCCTTTTGTGTGTGTTTGTGTGTGTGTACTGGTTTTTACTTTGTGGGGACCAAAATCTGTAATTTACTACAGCAAATCAATATATCTATCACATGCCAATTACATCTATACATATATATGTATACATACAGACACACACACACACACACACCCACACACACACAAAATCTGGACTTCCCGGGTACCACTAGAGGGAGCCCAAGTACCACCACTGGTACACTTACCACAGTTTGCGAATCACTGGGTTAGGGTAAGTTGCGAAAGAAAGCAATATGTCAATGAGATGTCTCCACGAGGACAGCAAACCGGACTGTTGGGTGTGAGTGTATAAAGGAAATGACTTTCTTGATATACAACAGGTTCATTCTCTGATTTAATGTAAATGTGAGTGATAGAAAAAAGTCGAAATTGGATAAAATGACAAGTTATTGTACAATGTATAGTAATCTTTTGTTCATTTATATGTGTGTAAAACATATGGTGAGCAAGAACTGGATAACTAGGGTGAATGAACAGAAACTGGGATACATTTTAACAGTTCATATTGGTTTCAATTCAATGTTTTTTATACAAATCCCAACGACCGTTGCCTGAGTGTGAAGACAGAAACCCAACAATCATATGAGCCGCTATAAGCGAACACTTTGGCAACAGTGGGAAGGAAAAACTCCCTTTTAACATGAAGAAACCTCCAGCAAAACTAGGCTCAGAGAGGTGCGGCCACCTGTTGCAACCAGTGGGGGTGAGATGAGGAAGATAGGTCAAAAGCCATGCTGAAGAGAGCCAGAGATTAATAAGACGTAATGATTCAATGCAGAGAGATCTATCTATCTACACACAGTGAGTGAAAAAAATGACTGAACAAGAAATACTCAATGCATCATCCTCCAGCTGCCTACACCTATTCCAGCATAACCAAGGGACAATTCAGGGTCACCTGATCCATCCCCAACTATATGCTTTAGCAAAAAGAAAAGTTTTAAGACTAATCTTAAAAGTTGGGATAATGTCTGTCCCCAAAATCCAAACTGGAAGCTGGTTCCATAGAAGAGGAGCCTGAAAACAGAAGGCTCTGCCTCCCATTCTACTTTATAATACTCTGGGAAAAAGAAGCCTGCAGTGCAAGAGCAAAGTGCTCTAATGGGGTGATATGGTACTATAAAGTCATTAAAACATGATGGGAACTGATTATTCAAGACCTTGTATATGAGGAGTAGGATTTTGAATTCAATTCTGGAATTAACGGGAAGCCAGTGAAGGGAAGGCAGTATAAGGGTGCGTTCACACCGAACGCGATAGACACGACTAAAAAGCGCCAGAAGCCCCAAGCTGGTCACGTTCACATTCGCACCTCGAAGCGCGTCCAACGCAAACTGGTCGCACTTAAAAATATGCAATTTTCACACGCGTGAAGCGGAAATTATTCTTATTACGGAGACGTGGCTTCACCCGCTGATTCCCGACGCTGCAGTCGAGTTAGCAGGCCGCACGCTACACCGGCATGACAGAAACAGCAACTCAGGTAAAAGCAGAGGAGGGGGGCTATGTGTTTACGTGCATAACGAGTGGTGTTGTAACAGCAGGATCATTCACACACACTGTTCTCCTGATTTGGAGGTTCTGGCAGTCTCGTGCAGACCTTTTTACATCCCGAGGGAGTTTACAGTAGTTATTGTGATAGCTGTTTATATACCGCCGGATGCTAACGTTAGCACAGCTCTCAGCCTCTTGCTCAACACCATAAACAAACAACAGCTTGCCCACCCCGATTGGGTTTTTATTGTCGCCGGCGACTTTAACAAAGCGTGCCTAAAGACTGTGCTTCCTAAATTTGTCCAGTTCGTGGACTTTGCTACGAGAGGAGAACACACTTTGGACCATGTCTATTCAAACATCAGGCATGCTTTCAGAGCGACACCCCTCCCCCACCTGGCTGGATCTGACCACCTCTGCATGTCCCTCACCCCCACCTACACCCCCCTGCTGAGAAAAACAAAGCCCCAGACAAAGACAATAAAAACCTGGCCTGAAGGAGCCCTTTCTCAACTGCAGGACTGCTTCTCAACAACTGTATGGGATTTATTCTCCAGCCACAACCTCCAGGAGTACACGGACACTGTACTCTCGTACATCAGGAACTGTGTTGACAATGTCACCGTCAACAAAAGGGTCAGGGTGTTTCCAAATCAAAAACCCTGGATGAATAGCGAAGTGCAATCCCTCCTAAAAAGCCGCAACACTGCCTTCAAGTCAGGGGACAGGGCTGCGTATAGGGCGGCCAGGGCAGACCTGAGTAGAGGCATCAGGAAAGCTAAGGCTGCCTATAGGAGGAGGATTGAAGATCACTTTGCTGACAACGACCCCAGAAAAATGTGGCAGGGGATCAATCACATTACCAACTACAGAAGCAATAACCAGGCAACATCTAGGACTGATGCCTCACTGGCTGAGGATCTAAACCGTTTCTTCGCCCGCTTTGAGACGACCAAGCCCTCAGCTGCCACACCACTTCCACCCGCCCCCAGCACTGGCACACTAACACTTAGGGAGCACCAAGTGAGGTGTGTTCTAAGGTCAGTGAATCCCAGGAAGGCGGCAGGTCCTGATGGAATACATGGAAAGGTTCTCAGAGCATGTGCTGACGAACTGACCGGAGTCTTCACTAAAATCTTCAACCTTTCCTTGTCATCAAACACCGTCCCGCCCTGCCTCAAAACCTCCACCATCATCCCCATCGCCAAGAAGACAGCTGTGGCCAGCCCAAATGACTACAGGCCTGTTGCACTTACGCCTGTAGTGATGAAGTGCTTTGAGAGACTGGTCTGTCAGCACATCAGGGCCGGTCTGCCTCCCACTCTGGACCCCCACCAATTTGCCTACAGGACAAATCGTTCCACCGAGGACGCTATCACCATAGCGCTCCACACTGCGCTGAGTCACCTGGAGCACCGAGGAAGCTATGTGAGAATGCTCTTTCTGGACTTCAGCTCAGCATTCAATCATATCATCCCGGAGATCCTGGTCCAGAAACTGTCTCACCTGGGACTCTCCACCCCCATCTGCCTCTGGATCAAGGACTTCCTGACAAATAGACCACAGTCTGTCAGACTCGGCCCCCACCGATCCAGCACCATCACACTCAGCACCGGGTCTCCACAAGGATGTGTTTTGAGTCCCCTCCTGTTTACGCTCTACACATCCGACTGCTCCCCTACCCATCTCTCAAACACCATCATAAAGTTCGCGGATGACACCACAGTGGTTGGACTCATCTCAAGGGGGGATGAGTCGGACTACAGAGATGAGGTCAACAGACTGACTGAGTGGTGTTCAGTTAACAACCTCCAACTGAACACCACGAAAACTAAAGAACTTATCTTGGACTTCAGGAAGGGCAGAGCAGACCCGGCCCCACTTTACATTCACGGGAGCTGTGTGGAGAGGGTACACTCCATGAGGTTTCTGGGCGTGCAGATATCTGATGACCTCTCCTGGACTGCAAATACTACAGCGGTGGTTAAAAAGGCCCAGCAGCGTCTCCACTTTCTGAGAGTGCTCAGGAGGAACAACCTGGAGGAGAGGCTGCTGGTGACATTTTACAGAGCCACCATAGAGAGCATCCTAACGTACGGCATAACAACATGGTATGCAGGGTGCTCAGCTGCAGACAGGAAAGTACTGCAGAGGGTCATCAACACAGCCCAGAAGATCACTGGCTGCTCTCTGCCCAGCCTGGAGGTCACTGCAAACTCTCGGTACCTCAGCAGAGCTGGCAATATCATCAAGGACCACTCTCACCCCAGCAACCAACTGTTTGAACTATTACCGTCAGGCCGACGGTACAGGTCACATAAAACCAGGACAAACAGATTCAGGGATAGCTTCTTTCCCAGAGCTATCACCGTAGTAAATAAGCACAAAAACAATTGAACCTATTCCATACCGTCACTGTCATTATATTATGCTGCTATTCATACTGTCATTATATTAATGCTGCTATCCTGTATATATTGTACATACTATTGTTTGAGTACTTACGATTGTTTTTTTTGTACTTTTTATATTTTACATTTATATTTATTATTGAAACTTGCACCAAGGGAGTGGCACTCCAATTTCGTTGTACTCTGTACAATGACAATAAAGGCTATTCTATTCTATTCTATTCTAAATGTGGGAGGAAGTAGTGCCAGATGGTATGTTTGCAAGATGGCAGCTGTTGATCTAGTGTTTGAAGAGAGAGTCTCCCTTCTCTATTAACTGTAGAGAGCAGAGCAGCGGCGTAAAGGACGTCCTCGCCGTACCTGGGACCATCAGGTCCTCCAGAAGCGTGAGCAGTTTGGTGAGTTTCACCATTTGCTTCAGGAGCTCTGTCTGGATGATGGCCGCTTTCAGCGGTACCACTGTCTTACCCTTGCCCAATTTGAGGAGCTGCTGTCCCGCGTCAGTCCAAGCATCACCCGCCTGGACACCAACTACAGGTGCTCAATCCCACCTGCAGAGCGCCTGTCCATATGCCTGGTAAAAGTGTTTAATACAGTAGTCCTTTATTGATACCTATGCTAATATATGTTAAACTATCAGTTTATACACTGATAACATGGATATGGTGTGCTATCTGTGAATGTCGTCGGTGTTTACTGTTAGCAAACTGTGGTATGGAGATGACTGTTTATAATATTTCTAGTGATACTCGAAAGGTCCTGATGGTGAGGGAGAAGTTCATGGCCCACTTCTCGGCATAGGGAGCAGTGTCTTGGCAGCCAAAAGAATATCCTATTTGACGTCCCAGTGACTTCCCCAGAACGGCTCTTTTAAGAGCAACCCACAAACCTCTAAAGTGCATTCCTGCCTTTTTAAAATTTACTTAATAAATGGAGCTTGCCTCCAAAATAAACTAACCTCTCTTTATTGTCTTAAATAATTGGTCTTCACTATGTTCCTATATAGTTGTATATTTTTTCATTAGTATACTATGAAAAAAATTCTACATGTGTCAAGTTGTGTGTTAATATTTTGCTGTGTAGTAGAACTGATACAATAGTTATTAAAAAAGAATTATTTGAAATAATATTAGAATAGAATAGAATTCAACTTTATTGTCATTGCACATGTTACAGGTACAAGGCAACGAAATGCAGTTTGCATCCATCCAGAAGTGCTTTAGCCATGATATAGATATATTACAAATATATATTAGCAAAAATATAGATATGTAAGTATATTACAGAAATGGGTCTATTATGGTATGTTATAATGTACACGGTATGAAGGTATGTTATGAATATGCTATAACTATAAGTATGTACAGGCTGTAGTGAGTACAAGTAGAGCAGGGTGATATGAAAGACATTCATTCATTCATTCATTCATTCATTAATTCATTCATATGGCCAAAAAAATATATCACGATATATATTTGAAAATTTGCGATATTGATATAACTGACAATATAATTTCTGCGAGACAAAATACAACTCCACAACTTTACTAGCACAAAAAAAACCCCCATCCATTTATTTTCAGTTAAATAAGCAGCTGTTTTTTATGTGCATTAAAACCATATAAACATTTAACAGTGCAAATTTCTTGCTGAAAGTTTAACCAAAAGGCATTTCCAGTAGAAATGGGCTGACATATCCTCAGCATAACCATGTATGTAATATCCACTGAAGTTCAAAAGAGGCGCTTTGCAACCTTAAACTGCAGTGTGCCAAATAAAAAAGTCAAATACATATTTTTCGGACCATAAGGTACACGGGATTATAAGGCACATTAGGCGAAACAAAGCAGTCAGATAAATCAAACTTTATTCAACTCATTCTTCTTGCTTCCTCCACTTCTGTACCATTGATTCATTTATGTTGTATTCTATCACAGCTGCTCCATTCCCATGTTGTTGCAGTATATTAATGACTAACCTCGTACTGTGGATGGATTATCTCAGTTGTTCTCCTGACTGAAGTTGGTCCGCTTACAGCATCCTGCCATGCAATTGCATGTGTCTCTAACCGTCAGGAAGCTTCATGTTAACTTTTATCGAGTGGAAAAATGTTAGCGTTCATCCTCCAGCTTCGCTGTTTATATTATGCTAACATAGCTGTGTCGCTAGCGATACGTAGCACATCATTATATACCAGTTAGCCCAACTTCAGTAACCATACAAACGTCTGCTGCTGTTTATTTTCCTGTCTTCATTTATGTTGGAAGTGATAGGAAAGCTAATGTTTGAATTTTTTCAGAATTCTCTCAGTCAGAACATGGTATATCATGCTTAGGTAACTGGCGAAACTAGCGAGCTACCTTCCGCTAATTTCCTGCTAGCTTCTAACTCCGTTAAATGTAATAAATTCTGTTTTCATGGATGCCTGTATGTTAAACTTCATAGTTACACCTGGTAAAGCAGCAATGCTGATCGAAAGAATTTAGACAGTTTTTAACTGTCAGTGATGCTGCAGTGATCGTTTAACTTTGGGACCTGAAAGGACGGGGTTTAGAACCCCGATTACACCCAGATTAACGAGCACCTTAGTCCGACAAATACGGCAATAACGATGCATGTTCTACAAAAAAATTTACTTTTCTGTGTATCTGACGGACAAACACCACACAAGTGAAGTTGCATCATTTTTAAAAAATAGTTCTGGTTCATCCGTTTCACTCAAAAATCCACTTTCCCCCTTCTCATTCTCCGTTGCCTCTTTTGGCTTTTTCGGCCATGTGCATATGAAAACTAAGGGACTGCGCATGCGCGTTTTTGTCATGGCTGGGTCTGTGACCCAGCATTTTGAGTTCATTATATATTGTGTATTGTCATTTATTATTTGGGTTAAGCTCATCCACCTCTCTTAAACCCCTAAGTTGTTCAGCCTTAGTTCTGTTTAGTGGATCTCCTCATTTCCCCTTCCCCTGGATCTTAGTCTCATTTGCCCTTTGTGTTCCACGTCTCGTGTTGTCAAGCCCATGTTGTCTGGTCTGTCTCATCATGTTTCCTGTTTTATTTTGAAAGAGTCCTCTGTTCTTTGTTCATTGCATTTAGTTTTCACTTCCCCTGTCCTGTCATTAGGTTATGTGTGTCAGCTGTGTCCTCATATGTCTCCACTTCCTCTGATCACCTCATTTAGTCCTCAGTCTTGCTGTGTTCAGTGTCGCGTCGTCTGTGTTATCTCCCCTACCCCTTGTCACAGTTTCCCAACGATAGTAAGTCATAGTTTTTATGTTGTTTAGTCATAGTCTAAATCTCAGTAGAGTCATAGTTTCCCAGTTTATGTTCAGGTTTTCCCTCAGTTACTTTGTTGTTGTTGTTTTTTCCATGAGTTTTCGGCCCTAAATAAAGGCTCGCTTTTTGTTAAGTCCAGTTTTGTGTCCTCGCCTCTGTCTCCTCTTGGGTCCTCTACTCACTCCACATGGTCTACCCCGGCAGTCCGTGAAAGTTTTACCCATATCCTATCGCGATATTTCATTTTCTTATTGTTGCCTAACATTGTATCGGTATTACTGTGAACGGTATAATATGGCCTAGCCCTAAGTACAAGCTAAGTACAGGCTATGAACAGGATATAAATATGAAAAAACTATACACAAATATGAAATTTAAAAAAAAACTATACAGAAATATGAGATATACAGCTATACAGAAATGTGAACTGTGCAAGTTATAAGCAGTTGTAGAATTAAAAATTATCGTATTATACAGAATGATTATTTATACAGAATTATACAGTAGTGCAGTTAAGATGAGTGAGATATGTGGATAATTTCTACAAAGGCTATATAAAGTGCTAGTGGTTGAGAGTGGTGGTTCAGTCCATGTTATTATTGTGTGTATGAGGGTACAGTTGTCCATTGTGTGTGTAGGTGGTTGTGGGTGTGTGTATGTCCAGTCCATGTGTTTAATGTGGGCCTGATGTCAGGAGGCAGAGTTCAGGAGTCTGACAGCTGTGGGGAAGAAGCTGTTTCGGTACCTGGTGGTCTTAGTCCGGAGGCTCCTGTAGCGCCTCCCAGAGGGCAGGAGGGTGAAGAGTCCTTGTGATGGGTGACTGGGGTCTCTGATGATTTTCCCAGCCCTTTTCAGACACCACTTCCTGTAGATGTCCTTTATGGCAGGAAGTGGTGCTCTGGCGATGCGCTGGGCAGTTTTCACTACCCTCTCCAACGCCTTCCGGTCCGAGGCAGAGCAGTTCCTGTACCAGACTGTTATACAGTTGGTCAGGATGCTTTCGATGGTGCAGCGATAGAAGTTCTCCAGGATGTCTGAGGACAGGTGGTTCTTCCTCAGAGTCCTCAAGAAGAAGAGGCGCTGGTGAGCCTTCTTGACCAGCTTGGAGCAGTTAGTCGTCCAGATGAGATCCTCGGTGATGTGGACTCCCAGGAACTTGAAGCTGCTCACACGCTCCACAGCCATCCCCTTAATGTAGATGGGTGGATGTGGGTCAGCATTCCTCCTGTAGTCCACGATGAGCTCCTTGGTCTTCTCAGTGTTAAGCAGCAGGTTGCTTGTGTCGCATCATTCAGCCAGATGATCCACCTCCTCCCTGTAGGCGGCTTCATCGTTGTCACTGATGAGGCCAATCACCGTGGTGTCATCTGCAAACTTAATGATGGTGTTAGAACCATCGGCAGGTCTCCAGTCATGGGTGAAGAGGGAGTAGAGGAAAAGGCTCATCACACAGCCTTGTGGTACACCGGTGTTCATTGTGATTGTAGATGAGCAGTGGTTATCCAGCTGGACATGTTGGGGGTGGTTGGTCAGGAAGTCCAGTAACCATTTGCACATGAGGAAACTGATGCCCATATATGTTAACAATAACATATATTCCTATATGACAACATGCATAAATTAACTGCCAACATTAATTCATTGTAAACATACCTTCTGACTGGGACTCCCCTGCTGCCAGAAACCCCATGACCACAAAGAACTTCCATCTCATCCCGATCCTGCTGCAGACCCGCTCCTCTTCTTCTTCTCCATCCTCTTCTACTTGGAGTATGTGTCCCTGAGGCTCTTCCACTTTCTCCTGCAGATGTCCTCTGAATAAGTACATAATCTCGTTAGCAGAAAGGTATTTGTACATCAGTAGGAAAATAGCAGGACAGTAGGCGGCTTGCTAGCTTTTGTGCGGCTTCCACGGGTCAGTTAAAAATTTCAAAAGAGAAATGAATGAACTTACCAGGTTGCCCGATCTCTTCACACATCTTCCTCCAAGCTAGGCCTTTTTTATTCCTGTCTCGGTAGAGAAAACAGCTGGTGTCGTACAGCTCCGGGTGGTTTGCTACGGCGTTGATGAGCCTTTCCTCCATATTGAATGAAGAATAAATGGCTTTGGCTGGACCTGCCCCTTTGAACTACGGTCAGAGCATCATGTCACCAGGCTCCTAATTGGTTGTCGTGGCACGGCTTGAAGCTGGATACGCGCAAATGCACAAAATGCAGCACACAAACTGCCGCATGTATTTTTATTCGTGCTTCAAACGTGTCAGTCACGCTACTCGCGCGACTCATGCGTTTTCACGATGCAAATCTGCTTCTGAATTTTCGCGGGACCCCCAGTCACGCTTCATGGCGTTCCTCCATTGACTTTACATGTAAACCTGATGCTCTGGTCGCGTCTATTGCGTTCGGTGTGAACACACCGTAAGAGAAATATGCACTCTATTTCTAGTCCATGTCAGTACTCAGATTGGATAAGTGTAGTCGGATTATAACAACAGGAGGGAAGGTAGTCAGAACTGAGGGGATCGAACTACCAAAAGCCAACATTGCAAGCATCAAGGACAGCCACAAGTACCTGGGGATCACGCAAACAAATGGGAACCACAAAGAGGTCACTCGGAAAGCTGCAACCACTAAGTACCTGCAGAGGTTCAGGCACATCCTGAGAAGTCATATGAATGATAAGAACAAGATCTGGGCTATAAACACCTACACCCTGCCTGTGATCAGGTATCCTGCTGGCATAAAAGGCTGGCAAAAGCCAGTGACATCAAGACAAGAAGGCTCCTGACCATGCATTATCATAGTCCAGGATGAGACAACATACATTCACGAATACATCAGGGAAATGCCCCGACAGACTGTGTGCTTAGTGAATACCTCAGGCAGCAGAAACCCAAGTGTTAGAATGAAGTTACCTGAAGTGCCTAAATTCTATGCTTTATATTAACTAAAGTGTTATATAGTCATATAACTTGATAAAATGTAGAGGGTCACGGCAACAGTGGTTTCTATGTTAATCGGGGCACTCGGGGAAATGATCTGATACCAATACAACATCCGAGATCTCTGTCCGGAAACCCAGAGAGATATGTCCATTCACATATGGAAAACAGAAAAAGAAAATGTTTCCTTTTCAAGAGGTTTCTTTAGCCTTTTTTCATACACTCGAACTTTTTGCGTATATAGTAAGCCTATACTAGTTCAATGATTTAAAAACAATGCATGGGCAAATTCAATGAATTGCACAGTGATATAAACATCAGATCAGATGTTTATAGGTCAGATTTCCTGAAGTTGTTTACATGTTAGTGGAGAACCTAATGAGTCCCATAGAGGATGGAAGATTTCTAATAAAACAAAGCCATATAGTCAGTCACTTACCTTCTTAGTGTAGTGCTGAAAATATATTATTCCAATACAGTAACAGTTGCATTTTCATTTGTTATTCTTGAATACCATTTATGTAATATAGTTCCATACTCAGTAACGTTTTTGTTTTTGTCAATGGATGTTGAATTAAATCTAACATTGGTAACTTTTGGTGGGTTTGCAGAATTGCACAAATACAGGTATCTTTATTTTGTAGTTATATCCACGTTATATATTCTGATTCTCTGCTTTAATTCCACTATAGTGTGCCTTATTTGGACTCACAAAAACCTTCACGAGCCAATGTACATTTTTATTGCAGCTTTGTTAATCAACTCTGTTCTTTACAGCATGATTATCTATCCAAAGCTCTTATCTGATGTTTTGTCTGAAAAACAGATGATATCATATCCACTCTGTCTTTTCCAAGGATTTTTATATTACACCTCAGCTGGGTCAGAGTTTTTACTGTTGGCAGCAATGGCATATGACAGGTATGTGTCTATATGTAAACCCCTGCAATATCCAGTTATTATGAATAGAATAACTATTTATGTATGTCTGATTTTAGCTTGGCTTATACCTGCTTTTGAAACCTCAGTGCTGGGTGTGTTGTATTCGAATGTCAAACTCTGTAGCTTTACCCTGACAGGAATTTTTTGTAACAATTCACTTTACAAGCTTCAGTGTGTGCCCTCGGTCGCAATATCTATATATGGTATGGTCACGTTGATAAACATTGCCCTTCTACCTTTGCTTTTCATACTTTTTACATACATCAGGATTATTAGAATATCATATCATTGTTGTAGAGAAGTGAGGAAAAAAGCTGTAAAGACATGTTTACCCCACCTGCTGGTGTTAATCAACTTTTCCTGTTTTATTTTCCTTGATATAATTATAGTTCGACTGGATTCTGATCTATCAAAAACTCTTCGTTTGACATTGACGTTTCAGTCAATTTTATTCCATCCTCTTTTAAATCCAATCATATATGGACTCAAAATGAATGAAATTTTCAAACATATCAAAATATTGTTGTCAAGTTTAATAACACTGGTATTACTGCCCTATTATCAAATGTATGGCATATAATTTTAAATTGTAATGCAAACTAGATAATGGAGTACCTTTTCTCTGATTTTACATACTAGACAGAGGAAAAGAGATCAAATTTATAGAAATGTCATGACATTTATGTAAATGTTCATTTCTGTTCTTCTATTAATGACAACAAAATGGTCATAAAAAACAAGACGAACAATTTCTTAAACTGTTTCTGGTAATGTTTAAATTCTAAACATCTCATATGCCTGCATTTCACATTTTCCCTTCTTTATTGTCATAGATTAGTATTTACTATTGTATATTCACATAAAAATAATTTAGTAGAATGAATCAATTAGTAGAAGTCTCTCTTTGATGCTGACAAGCATATGAATATTCATCACAGTGTCTTCTGTTTTAATAATAATAATAATGGATTGGATTTATATAGCGCTTTTCAAGGCACCCAAAGCGTATTACAATTCCACTATTCATTCACTCTCACATTCACACACTGGTGGAGGCAGCTACAGTTGTAGCCACAGCTGCCCTGGGGCAGACTGACAGAAGCGAGGCTGCCATATCGCGCCACCGGCCCCTCTGGCCAACACCAGTAGGGTAAAGTGTCTTGCCCAAGGACACAACGACCAGGACAGAGAGCCCAGGGATCGAACCGGCAACCTATCCTTACAGTTGCGCTTCCCAACCCCCTGAGCCACGGTCACCCTTAAATATTTTTTACTGTTTTCTCAGTTATATATATTTAAGGGCGACCATATATATATATATACACTCAACAAAAATATAAACGCAACACCTTTGTTACTGCTCCCATTCCCCATGGGATGGACGTAGAGACCTAAAATTCATTCCAGATACACAATATAACCATCCCTCCCAAACAGTGGTCACAAATCAGTCCAAATGTGTGGTAGTGGGCACATCTGCTATATTGAGATAATCCATCCCACCTCACAGGTGTGCCACATCAGGATGCTGATCTGACATCATGAGTAGTGCACAGGTGTACCTCAGACTGCCCACAACAAAAGGCCACCCTGGAATGTGCAGTTTTGTCTCACAGCAAAATGCCACAGATGCCACAAGCAATGAGGGAGCGTGCAATTGGCATGCTGACAGCAGGAATGTCAACCAGATCTGTCGCCCGTGCATTGAATGTTCATTTCTCAACCATAAGCCGTCTCCACAGGCGTTTCAGAGAATATGGCAGCACATCCAACCGGCCTCACAACCGCAGACCTCGTGTAACCACACCAGCCCAGGACCTCCACATCCAGCAGGTTCACCTCCAAGATCGTCTGAGACCAGCCACCCAGACAGCTGCTGGAACAATTGGTTTGCACAACCAAACAATTTCTGCACAAACTGTCAGAAACCGTCTCAGGGACGCTCAACCGCATGCCCGTCGTCCTCATATATATAACTGTTTTCTCAGTTATATATATTTATGCAGCTAAATAAGGTAATTAAAATTAGCATGACCAATTGTAAAATCACCTCCATCAACTACATGAAGTTTACAATACTTAAAAAAAATAGGTTTTTTTAAATGAAAATTCTTTTGAACTTTCCATAACTCATTATTTATAAACGTAATATAGTTAAAAACCTTAACAAAGCATAAATGGACTAGTACTTTTATAGCACCCTTCTATGCAGTCAAAGCACTTTCCACAAGAAGTCTTATTCACAAAATAACATATTGTGAATATATAACATATTCATACAGCACTTTTACCATGACGAAGTGCTTTTTAAAAAATTTCTTATGGTTAAAATCTATTGTCAACAAGCATGTTACTGCTAGGAATTTTTTACCCATACCTTAAAAAAATTTCACTTGATGACTGCAAATCTGCAAAACCATTTTCATCTGAGCATGTCCTGTTTTTTGATTGTGATGTTCAAATTATTGGACAAGTATGACTGGACAGAAATTGTCATGCATTTTCAGCAATTAAGAAATTAAGTTTGTGACGTGACCCTTCGCCAGCATAGTTTCTAGCTCTGCTCACATAGTCACAGTTTTTCACGCATCCTGTCATACAAGTTAGTTATTTTGAGGCCTATCCTACTATGGACACTTCATTAACCAGAGACTCATGGAAAAAGGAGATTGTTCATTCTCCCTTAAAGAAGTTTAAAGAATCCTCCGTTACTAAGGATGACCTCAACAAGGTTATTGCTAATGGCTTAAAGCTAGCACTTCAATAACAACAAAAGTCCCTCAATGCAATAGTTGCCTCGGCAGTCAGAGAAGCTATGGACTCTGTCTCAGTCCCTGCTTTACACGACTTATGCACAGAGCTTCAAAAGACCAATGAAGTGGTAAATGATGTTAGCGGCAAACTCGAGAGAGTGGCTACAGTGGCTAAGTGTACTCAAGACCGAGTGGATTCAGTGCAAGCAGCTGCACGAGAGGACAGACGATTGACTATCAATCTAAAGAAACAACTTGACCAACTCGCTACAAAGCTCACAGATCTGGAGCACAGGGGTCGCAGGAATAACGTCGGACTTGTTGGCTTACCAGAAATGACAGAGGGCTGTTGGCTACATCAAGGCTAATCTCCCTAAAGCTGGGCATACACTGTGCGATTTTTGGCTCATTTTGAGACGATTTTTCAGTCGTGCAACCATTTTGGTGATCGGCCCGAGTTTCGCCTTCATCATGTGTTGTGCATCGTATAGTATACGTGGGGTAACGAGAAGCGATTAACACCTCACGACCAGCTCCCGATCATCAGTCGTTTGGTCGTAAGAAAATCAAACCTGTTTGAAATCCTGTTGGCCGTTGTGAGGGTGTCAACGCAGCCTCTCACACTGCGCACGTGCAAACACAGTAATGAAAGTGAAAAGATGGGGCAGCACAGCAGTGCAGCGTGTGATCTGGACACAAGTGATGGAGGCACAACTTGTAGAACTTTGGCAAGCTCATCCGAGCCTTTTCAGTGTGGCCTCACAATATCATCATGACCACAACAACCGTGAATATAGTTGGATGGACATTGCTACTCAATCACAGCTGCCTGATCAACGTTTTTCATTAGCAATTTAGCAAAGTTGATGGTGGTGGTGTGCGTGTCTATTGAGTGAAAGACAGAGAGGGAGGGACAGCACAAGAGCCAAAACAGTTCAGGGGGCCGGCCGTGCGGACAGCAACGTCGGCGACGGGCAAACAGTTCTTGGGGCCGACCGTGCACACGGCAATGGGGGCGGCGCAGACAAAACAAATCAGGAAGCCGGCCACGCGGAAGGCAGTGGTGGAAACAGAGCAGGTCTGGAGGTCAGCTGCGATGCCAGCGGCGGCAACGAACTGTCTCAGGAGGCTGGCCACGATACCAGTGACGGCAACAAACTGTCTCAGGAGGCTGGCCTCGACGGCCATGATGCTCAGCTAGAGACCGGGAAAGCGGCCGGCAGAGGTGAAGCGGAACAGGACGAGCTGGAACTGATGACGGTGTGGCATCCGCAGGACCAGACGAGGCAGGACCAGACGCTGAAGCTGGATCAGGCAAAGGCGAGGCTGTAGCTGGACCAGGCAAAGGTGAGGCTGAAGCTGGACCAGGCGAAGGCGAGGCTGAAGCTGGACCAGGAAAGGCGAGGCTGGATGAAGACACAGAGGCTGGACCTGACGGCAGCGGGACGGCTGCGGAACCTGACGGCAGCGGGATGGCTGCGGAATCTGACGATGGTGATGCTGCAGACGGTGATGCTGCACTTGACGGTAATGTTGCAGTTGACGGTGATGCTGCAGTTGACGGTGATGCTGCAGGCGGAGATGTGGATGCTGCCGGTGACGGTGTAGAAGTCGCAGGGGATGATTCAGCAGGTGACGGCTGAACAAACTTCCCCGGACCCTCCAGCTGACGCGAGGATGTGCTTGCTGGGTCCTCCAGGACCCCCAGCAGACAAGGCATGAGGCTGGACGGGCTTCTCGGGTCCTCCAGCAGACGTGGCATGAGGCTAGACAGACTCCTCGGGCCCTCCAGCAGACGACACTTGAGGCTGGACGGGCTCCTCTGGCCCCCCAGCAGACAAGGCATGAAGCTGGACGGGCTTCTCGGGCCCCCCAGCAGACGTGGCATGAGGCTGGACGGGCTCCTCGGGCCCTCCAGCAGACGACACTTGAGGCTGGAAGGGCTTCTCAGGCCCTCCAGTGGAGACAGACACTGAAGCAGCAGGTACGGAAACCTCTGGCAGTGCGGACACTGGCTGGGACTGAGCAGCACAGTGGTTAGACTCAGGCAGCAACAGTGGGTTGCAGTCCTTGAAGAGCTGAAAGTGTTCCCCAACATACTCAGCAGAGGACGGAGGCGGATGGGTGAACTCACTTGAATTCTCAGGGGTGCTGAGAGCCGAGACTATTTAGGTGAGTTGTCCGGTGGAGCTGCTGGCACTGGCGTCTTGACCTCTAGGGGTCCAGAGTTGGCTGGTGACTGACACCCAGCCTCTGGTGAGACCCTAGAGGGAGTAACTGTCTCTGTAAAAGAAACTGTAAAAGAACCAGCAGATGTAATGATGAAGTGTGTTCCCTGCTCGTAATGAGATGGTGAGGATGGTGACTGGATGAACGAGTGGGTGGGCTGCTGAACTAGTGGCAACTGAACTACAGGTAGCGAAGATGATGGTAGCGGAGGTGTAACAGGTGATGGAGTGGCTGACTGAACTGAGGGCAGCTGGGCTGCTGACTGAACTGAGGGTAGCTGGGCTGCTGACTGAACTGAGGGCAGCTGGGCTGCATACTGAACTGAGGGCAGCTGGGCTGCTGACTGAACTAATAACTGTACTGCTAACTGTGTTACAGACCCCACATTGAATTGTGGTGAAGGTGTGGATGGGGGGATATGGTCAGGAAAAACTGTTTCAGGGAAGTTTATTGCTTTACCGTAAGGAACCGATGCAGACGAAAAGGCTCCCCTAACATAGTCATTCCCTAAACTCGTAGTGCTAAACTCAGTAACTCCAGGTTTAGAAACAATAGCGTGAACACAGTCATTAACCCTGAATGCGGGCTCAGCAAAGGCAGTCTTTGGAACAGTGGCGATGGGTGCGACGGAAAAATCATTGTTATCTTCAGAAGACACACAAAAAATAGCTCCAGAAAACACAGTCACAGAACCTGACGCAGCAAAAAAAGTGTCCCTTTCACTCACCACAGCCGGCTGCTTATATGTCCCATGTAACGCGGTTAAAGGACCAGGGCACCTGACTGCAGCTTCATAGACAATGAGCTATCAGAATTAGTTTCGACTATGGAGCCTGAGTGTGTGAATAAAGCACAGGAAACCAAAGTAGAGCTCAAAATATATATATTTTTGAGAAATGTATAGACAGATGTACAAAAAGCTAAAAAAATATGCATATATATCACAAACAAAAATAATGTTGACAATACAAAACAGCTTATTAGGTTCCAAAAGGAGGTGGGATGAGGTGTGATCCAGTATGAGATTTAGTTTAGTTCCATGGACCTGTGATAGGTCATGTGTCAACAGTTTAATTCAGTCCATAGGTTTACGATTCCTACTGCAACGTAGCGGTGGTCGGGTGGCTCGCCATCCCGCGCTGATCAGGGCTGATCGCGGGAGAAAAAAAAAACCTGACCTAAACAAGGTCAAAAACATAAATTATCACAGAAGAAAATGAAACAGCATTCTACTGCCGTGACAAAATACATAAATCCATAAATAACAAAGACAAGTAATTAATGCCATGTTTCATACAACAATCAATAAACAATCATCTCTTATAATGAATTTCATTCAAAATACTATTATAGAAAAACATTCTCATGGGTCCCATCAAAGTATATCAGCAATAAAGCTAATAAACATTATCCAAAGTTAATCAAATATATTTACAAAACTCATTTAATCACAGGTGTTGCGCAACAGATTCAATAATCTCAGTGGAATTTAACTCAATGCAAAATCTCATAGGCCGTTTTGGCATTTCATCAGAAAAGTAACAAAAAACATCCAAAACGGACAAAACTACAAAATTCAAATCACTCGTTCAACTCTAGATACGTTAAGTCAACATTCGGCCATAATGGAATAAACAAAAGCAACAATATTCAATAAATAAAACTAGTAATTGCACATCCTTTTCAACACACGTGGAAATCGGCTACTCGACCACTGTTACACCTCTTTCCGGGATGCGTACAAAGCCCTCCCCCGCGCCCCATTCGGCCAATCAGATCACTGCTCCATCCTGCTCCTGCCCGCCTACAGGCAGAAGCTGAAACAGGAAGCTCCAACCCGGAGGGCGGTGCACTGTTGGACGGACCAATCGGAGTCTGCGCTGCGGGACTGTTTTGATCACGCGGACTGGGAAATGTTTCACGTGGCCGCCAGAGACATTGATGAATACACAGACTCAGTCTGTGGATTTATCAGGAAATGCGTGGAAGATGTCGTCCCATCCAGAACAGTCAAATCCTTCCCAAATCAAAAACCCTGGATTAACGGAGATGTTCGCGCGGCACGGAACACCGCCTTTGCCTCCGCGAACACATCGGACTACAAACACGCACATTACCAACTCCGGAAGACGATCAAAGCAGCCAAACGTGAGTACAGGGACAGGGTGGAGCAACAGTTTGACAACCCTCGGAGTATGTGGCAGGGACTAAACACGATCACAGACTTTAGAGGGAAAACCAGCACACCGCAGACCACGGCCTCTCTATGTGAGGATCTAAACGTATTCTACGCTAGATTCGACACAGCGAACACCATGAGACCGGACAGTGTGCGCACCGCGGATGACGTCAGTGCGCACACTGTGTCTGAGGAGGATGTGTGGAAGTGCTTCAGGAAGGTGAACGCACGCAAAGCTACTGGTCCGGACGGGATTCCCGGCCGCGTCCTCAGGTCATGCGCGGCTCAGCTGGCTGGAGTGTTCACACACATCTTCAACCTTTCCCTCTCTCTGTCTGTAGTCCCAGCCTGCTTCAAAATGGCCACCATCGTCCCTGTACCCAAATCCTCCACCATCTCCTCATTGAACGACTGGCGACCTGTAGCCCTGACCCCCATCGTAAGCAAATGCTTCGAGAAGCTGGTCAGGGACTTCATCTGCTCTGCACTACCCGACTCACTGGACCCTCTACAGTTTGCATACCGCCACAACAGGTCCACTGATGATGCCATAGCCCTGACACTACACACTGCCCTGTCACACCTGGAGAAGAGAGACACGTATGTGAGGATGCTGTTTGTAGATTACAGCTCAGCATTCAATACCATCGTTCCCTCGAAGCTGGACAGGAAACTGCAGGATCTAGGACTGAGCAGCTCCCTCTGCAGCTGGATCCTTAGCTTCCTGTCTGACAGACGCCAAGTGGTCAGACTGGGCAGCATCACCTCATCCCCCATCACACTGAACACTGGTGCTCCACAGGGGTGTGTACTGAGCCCTCTCCTGTACTCACTCTACACCTACGACTGCACAGCCACTAACAGCTCCAACATCATTGTGAAGTTTGCGGACGACACTACAGTGGTGGGTCTTATCACCAACAGTGATGAGACAGCTTACAGGGAGGAGGTCAGCGCCCTGACCCACTGGTGTCAAGACAACCATCTCACCCTCAACGTCGCAAAGACAAAGGAGTTGATAGTGGACTTCCGGAGGTGCAGAGAAGTACACACCCCCATCACCATCAACGGCGCTGCTGTGGAGAGAGTGAGCAGCTTCCGGTTCCTTGGAGTACATCTGGCTGAGGATCTTACGTGGTCAGTACACACAAACAAAACAGTGAAGAAGGCGCAGCAGCGCCTCTTCTTTCTCAGGAGACTGAAAAGATTCGGCATGAGCCCCCGCATCCTCAGGACCTTCTATCACTGTGCCATTGAGAGCATCCTCACTGGATGCATCACCACCTGGTATGGCAACAGCACCGCCTACAACCGCAAAGCTCTCCAGCGAGTAGTGCGGTGCTCTGAACGGATAATTGGAGGTGAGCTTCCCTCCCTCCAAGACATCTACAGGAAGCGCTGCCTGAGGAAAGCGGGGAGGATCATCAAGGACTCCAGTCACCCCAGCCATAAACTGTTCAGACTACTTCCATCAGGAAGGAGGTTCTGCAGCATCCGGTCCCGTACCAGCAGACTGAGAGACAGCTTTTTCCATCAGGCCATCAGACTGCTGAACACGTCATAGACACCTCAGCTTCACTACTGGAACTTTAACATTATGCACTCCACACTGTATATAAATGCCACTTGTTTTGCACATATTCAACTCTGTATATTTTATATATTTTATTATTATTATTATTATTATTATTATTATTATTATTATTATTATTTATTTATTTTTTAAATTTTTTTTTTAACTATTTAATTTGTAAAAATGTGCATACACACACACACCACACACACACACACACACGTAGGAAAATATTTAGTATACACATCCAGAAATGCATACACTATTATATATTGTACATATATTTATTAGTTTCAGGTTGGCCATTCTTGTATTTTGCTCGTTTGTGTTGTTGTGTTTGCACATCTCTGTTGCTTGTGGGGCTCGCACACAAGAATTTCACTCGCATGTGCTGTGCCAGTGTGCCTGCACATGTGATGTGACAATAAAAGTGATTTGATTTGATTTGATTTGATTTACTGTCGCTAGCCTAGCATTAGCTTACCGGCGTTTTAGGATGTGCGATCGCGGCTCTGCATTTTCATTAATTGTGACAAAGCAAAACAAACAAATAACTCACCGTTGAGTCGATTGTGAGGTAGTGTAAAGATGAATGAATCGGCCGGGTTATTGCACGCTGTCAACTGGTCTGTAGTGTAAAATTTGTCGATATCTGACAAGTACGCCAACCACAGGGACAACAGCAGCTAGAAGAGCAGGGAACATGCAGCTGATTTACCCGGAACTTATACAGGGTTTATTCCCGCCACAATAAAGGGACTGGCAGAAGTGGGGTCAGAAGTTACCGTGGTTACACTCTCCCCCCCCTAATCTCATGGACGTCCTCGTACATGGACTAGGCTGGCAGCGAATGACTGGTTGCTGAGGTGTGAAGGCATCGTCTCCTCTTCTTCATCGTCTTGAAGAGCGAGGAGAAGACAGAACTTAACCCATGCAGAAAGGTCTGAACGCTCTTTAACAGAGGCTTACCAGGCTTGATGTACTGCAGCCGATCAGGAGGATTCCTGGGGCGGGTTGAATGCCTCAAGGGTGGTTCTGCCTCAGGAATCAGAGGCTCTGATTCAGTAGGTGAGTGTTGTGACAAGTTATTTCTGGATGCTTCTGAATCAGAAGACAGACTTTCTTCATCATGAGAAGTTTCTGCAAGATCAACTGGCTCAAAGCCAGCTTCCAAAGTTCCGTTAGCAATAACTTGTTCCTCTTCAACAGGTACAGGTTCCTCTGAGAGAATAGCGTTCTCTACCTCTGTAGCCAATACTACAGGGACATCGGGCTGGTTGATAAGTGGAACAGGTTGCAGAGTATTGGGTAAGTCAATGGTTGTTGTGAAGGTGACAGGTTCAGCAGAGAAAGGAACAGGTAGGTATGAGATGAGTTCCTCTTCGTCATTGCCATTAGCATCAGCACGTACAGGAGACAGGGGTAAGACAGGCATTTTTCTCTTCTGCTTAGTAACCATTTCCTTTTCAGAAGGTGGTAAATACCCACAGGGCAGTAGGAGGTCTCGATGTAAAGTTCTCAGGGGCTTGTCTTGGCCTTCGGGTCGAACTGTATACACAGGAAGAGTGCCGGCTTTCTTCACTACAATGTACACAGATGACTCCCATTTATCTGCAAGCTTGTGTTTGCCTCTTAGCCGCACTTTCCTCACAAGAACTCTGTCTCCAACATTCAGCTGTGACGCAGTGACATTTTTATCAAATCTGTTTTTGTTACGTTTCATCACCTTTTCTGAGTTTTCGATGGCCAGCTTGTAACTTTCTTCTAGGTGGGACTTTAGTTTTTCCGCATATTGTGTGTGGGATGTTGATCCTTCTTTGGCAAGGGGTAGTCCAAAGGCCAAGTCCACCGGTAAGCGAGGTTGGCGGCCAAACATAAGCTCATATGGTGAGAAACCTGTAACATCATTTCTTGTGCAATTGCATGCATGCACCAGGGGTTTTACGAAATCTTTCCAATGAGATTTCTGTTGAGCTGTGAGTGTTCCTATCATATCCAGTAATGTTCGGTTAAACCGTTCAACAGGATTGCTTCTTGGATGGTATGGAGTGGTTCTTATTTTGTGGATCCCAGCCATTTCACAAAGCTCTCGGATGATTCTGGATTCAAAGTCAGGGCCTTGGTCACTGTGCAAGCGTTCTGGGATACCATAATGCACAAGAAAGTTGTCCCATAAACATTTGGCAACAGTCCTGGCTTTCTGGTTTGGTGTTGGCACAGCAATGGCATATTTTGTGAAATGTTCAGTTATGACAAGTATGTCTTTGACTCCACGATCTGGTTCCACAGAGAGAAAATCCATACACACCAGTTCCATGGGTTGAGAGGTTCTGATATTGACCAGAGGTGCGGCTCGTTCAGATGGAGATTTGCGTCTCACGCATCTTTCGCAGTGTCTTATTTTATTGACCACATCACTCGTCATCTTAGGCCAATAAAACCGGGAACGGACCAAGTCTAGTGTTCTGTCAATTCCCATGTGACCCATTTGATCATGTAGGTGGTGTAGTACAACTGGTCGATATTCCTCGGGTAGCACTAGCTGGTATGTGAAGTCACTTCCCACTTGTCTATTCCTGACGAGAAGGGTGTTATAGAGCTCCAGTTTATTTACTTCTCGCAGTAATAGAGGTAAATCAGGAAGTTCTTCCCTCAGGAATGGCGGTGGTGACTCTCCTCGCTCAACCTGAGCTATGACATGCCGAATGACAGGGTTGAGGCGTTGTTTGGCTGCAAGGTCAGCTGTTGAGATTCGGGGGAGTACCATGGAGGTGAACTGGATGTCGTCCGTGAAACTGTCAGGCAGACTGTTGACATTGACAGACATGGATAACACCAGAGCAAGATCAGGATCAGTGCTTGAACTGTACACCAGATGACGGTCACAAACTGCTTTGACGGTATGGTGGTCAATAGAGACATAATCTGGTTGATTGAGATGTTGCCATGCAAATCTCCAGATTCGCTCACGTTCTTTCTGTGACAGAGGATCATCAGACAGTTCACCATGAGGTCGGCGAGACAAACCATCAGCATCCGAGTTCTGCTTTCCTGCTCTGTAGATTAATTTGAAGGTGAAAGTGGACAAAGCTGAAAGCCACCTGTAACCGGTAGCGTCAAGTTTTGCTGATGATAAGAGGTATGTTAATGGGTTGCTGTCTGTCACAACTGTAAACTGAGCACCATAAAGATAGTCATGGAATTTTTCAGTCACCGCCCATTTCAAAGCAAGAAACTCCAATTTGTGGGCGGGATACTTTGACTCACTCCGGGAAAGACCTCTGCTGGCATATGCTACAACTCTGTTTTTTCCATCCTGCTCTTGATACAGCACCGCACCAAGACCTGTGGCACTGGCATCAGTGTGGAGTGTGTATGGTTTTCTGGGATCAGCAAATGCCAGAACTGGGGCAGAAGTAAGTTTGTCAATAATGGACTCAAAAGCTTGTTGACACATTTGCGTCCATTGTCTTCCAAATGGCTCTTTGGGGTTGAGGTAATTCTCTGGCTTTACAGTTCGTCTCAGTTTCCTCTGGGAAGGTGAATAACCAGCAGTGAGATCATGCAACGGCTTGACAATGGCTGAATATCCCTGGACAAAACGTCTGTAGTACCCAGCAAAACCATCTGGCTGTGGAGTGCCGCGCCGGCGGCGCAAACGTCGCTTCCTCCTTGGAGACGGCTCCGACGGGCCGGGAAACTCCTTGTCCGGCGAGTCGGACGGCACGTCCTCCATCGAAGCGAGTGGGCGAGCGGTAGCGGCGGGAGGGTGAAGGTGAAGCTTGTGAAGAACAAAATTCTGTACGAGCGGGTGCAGTGAGCCCAATAACCAGGGGTAACCGGAAATAAGTTGTTGCAGCTTGTCTTCCACAGCATAGAGAAACGCTCCTTCCTCATGCTCTACCCACAGATTGATTAACCTTGAAGCGGAGTCGATAACGGCCTCCTGAAGCTCGCTGGGTGGGTTGAATGCCGCTGGATCCATATCTGGCTGGTCCGTACTGTCACGGCGAGTTGAGTGAGCCGTGTGGAAGAAAGAAAAGGAGGATCCAAACGCAGGCACTAAAGGTGTGAAGGTGGTTTATTAAACACAAAATAAAAATGGGCAAACGGCAAAAGGAACAGAAGGCTATCTAAACTGAGAACAACTAAACTAGTGAACACAAACCAGGACATGATCATGAAGGAGGATGATCAGTGGAGAATGACGACAGATGACAGCAGGGAGAACACACAGATGAAGCATGGTGGATACACAAACGGACCAGCAACTATTTTTTTAACAACACAGAATTACAACAGGTTTTAACAGATCTTCAAAAATAAAAAATTCCCCCAAAGTAGCAAAAAAATAGAATAAAATAAAATTGTGCACAAGTAAAGAATTAGTCTTTTTTAAGTCCAAATGGTAACGGTGGGGCCCATGACAAACGGGTGTATTGCAATAGAGTCCGTCCGATGAGGAGTGTGTGTGTGTGATTGTTTGTCCTACCGTACTACTTGTACAGTAGAGGATTGTAGTCGATCAATGTGCAAATGATTGTGCGTGTGTATGTATATCGTCTCCTAGGATCTTGGGTTGTCTCGCCGTCCAGTGAACACCGGAACACTCTGGGTTCTGGAATCGCTGACCTGGTCTTTGGATTTGTCCCATATAAAAACCTGACCTATAAACAATGGTCCAATATATGTCACGAACAATTTAGGAATAACTCTCACAAATTAAACTACAGTAGTGTCACACTGCAGTAACTACTATTCCGATCAGCTATCATCAATTCAATCATTATCAGTTCAGTCATGTTGAACAACATTAAGATATCAAGTTTCAAAGTTGAAAGTATCAGTCTTCAAAATTTAGTTGTAACCTGCAGCAATGTTAAAGATTATCTACAAGGCTTCAAACATTCAGGAATTATAGTCACCATATAATTCACTTTTCATGGTAAACATTCATTAGATCCATCAGATATAAAGTCATTGTTGGAGCAATACACAAACGCTTATCAGAAACCGAACAAAGTGCAAATAATTTCAATAACATGTAAACACAAGGACTCAGTCCACGAATAGGAGTATTAGAATAGATGTGCTTAATCCCGCTTGTATCATAGGCCTACTAGTACAAGTGGAAATACACTAAAAATTACCTCCAAGTATTCAATACTGAGTACAGTTGAACCCCGACTTACGAAATTAGTCAAAGCACCCATCGCGCTTTTTGAGTGAACGATAGGCTATAGGCTAATTGCTAATTGCTAACTGCTAACTGCAACAACAATACGTCGTTCAAGTGGAACAGCGAAGCGCAAGTACGAAAGCCAAGGGGGTTGTCACATGATTTGGAAGGCATTGTGGGCATTGTAGGCATTCTAGGATCAGCCAATCAGAGCCAGCGGTTTTCGTTACACGGGCATTTTGCTGTTAAGTGCCGTCGTAACTTGAATTTTCCGTTAAATGGGGTATTCGTAAGTCCAGGTTCCACTGTATTGTAAAACAACTGATTGACATCAAAAAATTAAGCAGGAAGCAGCATAAAGTCTGATGGTATTTTAACTCGTTAGAGATTAATTTCTTCAGCTTACCGATAACAAAGTTTTAGCCCACCTGCTCTGTTCGGCTGTAGAAGCAAGAGACCGTGAGTCCGCACCTTGACCACCTGGTCAGCTTGACTGGGACAAAAAATCGGTCCGGGCATTTTGACTAGAGAGTGGCCACAAGGTATTATAGGAAAAACCATAAAGCCTTTGGATGAAAACAAACGCTTTTGTGACAGTGATGTACACTGTCTTGTTGGTATATATGTATGAGTTCTAAACAGTTTACATCAGATGACCACTTAAGGACATCTCTTGATTTCACCTTCGTGTTTCCCTCTCACCAGATATCCAAACCCATATCATGACAAGCAGCTTTTACAGCTGTGGCTCCAGTAAACATCAGCTGATACTAGAAAGTAATATTAAATTAATTCTAACAACAGCTGCTTAAATGTGCTGCTGTTGTTTAGCGCGACATCCGCTGGTTTCCTCTTTCTGGTGCAAAGTGGGCGATAAACAAACAAAAGAAAAAAGCTGATCAGCTGATCATTGACTAGTTTCATGATTGAAGTAGCAACAGGAGTAGGAGGGGGGAGAATGAAAGAAGAAGAGGCAGCTGTGCAGCGTAAAGACACAGAATAACTCCAGCTTTTCTGTTTTTCATTCTAGCAGAAGTACAGGACAAATTGCGTTCCTTTTCATCTCAATACGGATGTATTGTAATTGGTCCAGCCCAGAGTCCATCATGACCAATTGGCAAATCCACCACCTTTCATTGTTTATACCATTACAAAAACAAACAAACAAACAAACATAAAAACATAAAATTACCATTGGCCCAACGGGCAAATTCCCAGTATGCCCGATTCCAGTCCAGCTTTGGGGTCAGCTGGTGGGTAGCAGGCATCTCCGAAAAAGTTAGAGCACTCTGGCAAATATGTGATGTCTTGATAAACTGAGCAGATATTTGAAGTTTATACGGCAACATCAGTTTATTTCATGATCCAGAAAGACTAATATTTTAAACTCCGCCATTCTGCATTCCTCTGCCACTGCCTCATTTGAGTTTTGGACAAAATGCTGTTATTGTGTGTAATGACAATCGCAAACACTAAAATATATTTCTTGTACACAGAAATGAATTTTGTTTGGCAAAATAATTTTCTCCTCAACATGCAACATTTGCGCTTGCAATTTTTTTTTAGGTGCGCTCAGAATAGAGGCACTAAAATAATGCCATAGAAATATTGAGATGAAATCAAAAGTAGTGAAAAGTGGCCAATTATACCCTGGACCCCAGAGGGTTAATGTCATGGTCCTGGGTCTTTTGATCCAGTTTTTTTTAGTTTTCATATATTTTTGATCATTCTGTATTATTTGGTTCCTAGGTTATTCTGTTCACTATGGTTTTGTCATGGTCCTGTGTCCTTTTGACCCAGCGTTCTTAGTTTTTTTGTGTTTTTGTATTCTGTTCTTTATTTATTCTGTGATTCCTAGGTTGTTCAGTTTTGTTTATGAGATTTCCCCTCGTGACCTTACTGCATGTGTGTCCACGCATCTGTGAGTCCCGATGCCTTGTTTCTCCTCCTTATGTTTTATCCCATGTTTTCCCCAGCCCGTTATGTCTGTGCTCTCTCCGTGTTCTCTCCTGCCCCCCTGTCTGCACCCCTGTGTACTTCCTGTTTTACTTTGACAGTCTCCCGTCAGCATGAGTCAGTGTTGTGTTACTCCTGCCATGTCTTGCTATGATTATCAGTGTCAGCTGTGTTCCCCATGTGCTACTACTTTCCTCGTTGACCCTCTGTGTATTTATGTCCGCGTCTCCCTCAGTTCTGTGTTGCGTTCTCCCTCATAGCTGTGTGATTCTCCCTGTATCTCCTGGTGCACATTATAATTAGTTTTTCCCAGTTTAGTTTAGTATTGTTGGTATGATCTGTTTTCCCAGCAATAAAGCTGGGCTTTTGAGTTTAAGTTCTGTCCCCCTGAGTTTGCGTTTGGGTCCATTCCTGCCTGCCACACAGCCGAATCATGACAGGTTTATTAGATTTCCCCTTGTGTCTTTGCCCTCTGTCTCCCCTTGTGCATCTGTGTTTATTTAGTTGTGTGAGTCCTTGTGCCTTGTTTCCCATCCTTGTGTTTTAATCCATCATGTTTCCAGAGCCCGCCATGTCTGTGCTCTCCCTCGTTTTCCCGTGCTCCATCTAGCCTGCTTCTCCTCCACTTACACATCATGTTTCCTTTTTTATTGTAAAGGTCCCATGTTTTCATGTTCATTCCGTTTAGTCTAGCTTCCCCTGTCTCGTTATGGTTATTCGTATTGGCAGTGCGTGTCCTCACGTCCCTGTCATCCCTCTGTGTATTTAGGTCAACGTCTCTCTCAGTTTGGTCCTCCCTCATGGCTGCGTGTCTCTCCCCGTGTTTCCCTGAGTAATTAGATTAGATTAGCATTAGAATTTCCCAGTTTAGTTTAGCATTGTCTTGTATCGCCTTTTCCCCCATTCAGTAATAAAGCTGTATTTTGAGTTAAGTCCCGTTTTCCATGAGTTTGTGTTTGGGTCCTCTCCTGCCAGCACACAGACGTTTCATGACAGTCAAATGAGAAGCTTGGCTCCTAGTGGTCTGCAACACTGCAAAGTAAATACAGGTTCAGCATTACTGATACTGAGTACTGATTTTGATACTTTTAACTTATATGGCAGAGAGCCGTGTGTCTTGATTTATCAAATAAATCATCATCAATTTGAAAATTCTGAGCACATTTTAATGACAACTAAATCACTTCCACAAGAAATAGTTAACACAATAAAACAGACAAGTCAGCTTGCCATATATTTAGGAACTGGGTTTCTTTAAGACTTGGAATGTAAATGTAAGTGTTCTTTTTTCTTTTGGTCAACTTCTGTTAATTATTGTGCTATATAAATAAAGTAAACTTGACAGTCAACACAAAAAGGTTATTATATTCAGATATTCTTCAGCAGGACCCCTCGGAGCCAAGATGCTGGTGGTGGAGATTGCTTGAATGGAAAAGTGGGAGTGATAAAACTTAGATTTAGCTGGCAGCACCTGGGAATGCACAGATATGAATATTCACCTATATCTTGTCGTGGAAGTTTTTTAAAAATAAAATACAAACACTTGATGAGTGTCTTTGAAGTGAGTTTTATTCACTTTGCAGCAAGAGAGAGAGTCCAGTCAGCCAAAGTCAAGCCAGCGTCTCTAAAGCGGAAGCAGAGCTGGGCTTCCCTTATACAGTCAGGTACACAGACACACAACTCTCATAACTTGTAGCACAACTTATCATTTCCATATAAAGTGTTGATGGTTTATACCTCGGTTCTTCCTTGGAACATGTCACGGCGGGGCGCGCCGGTGTGAAGAATGAGGTAGACCCAAGAGCAGACACGGTGGAGACAGAACTAGGTTTCCAAAATAAGGCAAGCCTTTATTGTGGCTGAAGGCATAACAAAAACACTAGGGAACACTGAAACTGGGAAAACTAAGAAGACAGAGAACACTGTGTAAACTAAAAAGGCTAAGACACTCTGTGAAGGAACTATGGAAAAAACTATAAACACAGAGTAACTAAGCAGGCTATGAAACACAGTGTCACAATAAGGGAAACTACGAAAATACGAGGTGAGGATAACAGACGATCTGACACTGACACAAAGACACACTGGGCTTAAATACACTGAGGCAGTCATCAAGGAATTAGAGACAGAAGGGGAACACAGCTGGGAGGAATAAGACCTAATGAGACAGGAGGAACAAAGCTAGAAACACTGACATAAGACGGGAACATGAACCTTCAGAGTAAAACAGGAAACAAAACACCACTAAACAAACACGCAGACACGACACAGAGAGACAGACTAGACACTGAACTAAACCTGCAATAAACATGAGAACACAAAAACCTACGAACTAATCCCTAAACAAGAATAACCGAAACATAGAGTCATAATCATCATTATCATCATAATAAGAAAAGAATCCAAAATGCAAAAACACACCAAAAACATAACAACTCAAAATACTGGGTCAAACTGACCCAGAACCGTGACAGAACATACACAGCATCTACTCCTTGAAAGCAGTAAAGCAATAACAGTCATACCCAAAGAGGGATATGTTTTGCAGATTATTATGTTCTAGGGTGGTCTTGCTGTGATGAGTGTCTGTCCCACTATGGTTCAAATAAGCCTGTTATATATGTGTTATTGTCAGAACAGGTGATCAATACACTAAGGAAAAATAAATTTTCATTATCTCTCTCTACACATTAAAATATCATATGAATCTCTAAGATAATTACGGTAAGGTAATCGGTCTGATAAAATAACAGCTATGATGACTAATTGGGTTGTTATAATACTACAATTTCAAACTTGATACATATTAACCAGGGAAATTCTTGATACCATATTTGATATTATGGGGAAGATTCTGAACCCACCCATGTTCCACTAGCATATCGTAAATAAGAATTAGCAATAATGTAAAAATGAAGAAATATAAAAGTTTAAAGACATTAATTTGAAAATTGATTTAATTACCTATCATTTTACCTATGGCAGAATGAATATGTTTATGTTAAAACAACTGCATACATTTTTCATTAATGGCTTCTCCAAAGCACCTAGGTTGTAACCAAAACTCTGTAGCTCTGAAACTGTCGATATTACATCCTGGTTAGATGAGCATTGTACGGAGCACTGAAACATACAACTTAAAAAAATAAATGTGTGAAATGAATTAAAACTAATGTCATTTATTTTGCTTAAATATGTTTTCTTTAAAAAGATTGATTACTCTGTTAGACTTGTAATTATAAGAAACTAAAGAAAAACTTGTTGAGGAAGTTTGTCCTATTATCAATATGAACTATACCTGCGAAAAAGAATAGCAATAATTTATGAATAATTAAATGAGTAAAAATGACATTTTTATGTTTTACTTTTTGATTATGTTGAATGAAAAACGTTTTGAGTAACTTCAGCAAACTGATTACATAACAATTAAGGCACATTAGCATTAATACACGTAATGATTGTGGCATGACAAAATAATCTTTTTAACTGTTTAGAAATTTCCTTCATTTTGAGCCCATAAATGAATGGATTAAACAATGGATGATAGAGCAATAATTGTAATGTCATTAGTAATCGAGCAACTTTTGGAAAATCTGATTCCACTCGAGCTATGCCTACATCATAGATACTTAAACAGGAAATACTGATTAAAACTAACAGATGGGGTAAACAGGTCTCTGCAGCTTTCTTCCTAATTTCTTTACAACTTTGATAAGAAACAATAAATATTGTTGTGTATGTGAAAACTATGAAGATCATAGGAAGTATTACAAGATCTAGTAATGCAACCACACCAAAGACGGTAATTAATCTTGATCTTTGACAGTGAAGAGTGTAAACTGCATTGTTACAAAATATTCCCTTTAAATTAAAGTTACACAATGTTGCTTCAGCACTCGCTATTGCTTGGATTGCAATATGAACAGCAGGTATAAGCCAAGATACGACCAGGAAAATGATCACAGTGGTTTTGTTCATGATAGTTGGATATTCAAGAGGTTTACAAATAGCCACATATCTGTCATAAGCCATGGCTGCCAAGAGAAAGAACTCTGAACTGCCTAAAGTGTAAAACATAAAAAACTGAAAGAGACAGGCTGAATATGTTACGACTTGTTTTTCAGATAAAAAGTCAATCAGAAGTTTTGGATAAATATTTGTGCTGTAAAGGAGACAGTTAAGTAGCAAAGCTGCAATGAAAATGTACATAGGCTCATGAAGGTTTTTATGAATCCAGATCACATACACGATGGTAGAATTACTGCATATTATTATAATGTATAATGTAAAGATAATACAAAAATAAACATATCTGTACTTGTTAACCTCAATGTATCCATCTAGAGTTACATATGTGGTATTTAACTCCTCATCCATGAATTAAAAAAATAAAAATACTACAAAACAAATATAGCAGCATAACCAGTTTATATGACGACATAAAATCAAAATTGCACTAAAATGCAACCTGTGTTAGGTATTATTCTTTTAAAGATATCAGAACTTCAAATACAAGTACACTCATCAATCAAATGCTTATAGTGAATCATATGTATGTGGACTGAAGAAGAGTTTTTTTGGTTTGCTTCAACCTTGAGGGAGCTGAACTGTGAAAGTCGGTTACATCATTTTTCAGCCTCTTTTACTTGAGGATTTAGTAGTTACAGCTAATGGATCATAAGTTGCAGCTAACAATGACAATGATCAGCCAACTTCTATTAATCTAGTATAGAATTTTAATAATGTAGCAAGATTTTATTGTTAAATGTATCCTGGCTTTTTTGCACTCGGGTTCATATCTTATTTCATCAGGAGTTTTTATTTGGTTTCCATTTTAGGTGGTGTGGTCTTATGCATTGTGTACATTTTCAGTGTAAAATAAAACTTGGATAACTACCATACTAAATAACAATAATAATCATCATAAAATAATAATAATTAAAAAAACTTTAAAAAAACAAGGACAAGCTTATGCATTACAAATGCATTACAAATGTCCAACTTTTCATACATTGTTTTATTTATAGCCTATAAATAAAGCATATATATATATATATATATATATATATATATATATATATATATATATATATATATATATATATATATACACACACTGTTACCTTCACCCTCCACATCTTCTCCAGCTCTACTCTGAGCCCTTAGTAATTCTCAAGTTCCTTGTGTTCCTTCTTCATGATGTTGCCGTCATTTGGAACTGCTACATCGATCACTACGGCCATTTTCTTCTACTTGTCTACCACTGATAGGTTTGTAGCATAAACCTATTTGCTGGAATGTTCAGATGATTCTACTACACGGTAAAGCAAGACACAAGCAGGCAAAGTCCTTTATGTTTCTCGTATACGAGGAAGACCAACTGGACAAACGCTGTTCCTTCGCTTGACCCCAGTTGCTCTTTTCTGCTCCCTCGTAACACTGCTCTTTTATTAAGGTTACGTGAATATGCATAGGCTCATTAACATAGGTTCACATGTGAACAAAGAGTACCGTCTGTGTGTGTGTGTGTGTGTAGGTATGTATGTGTGTGTGCGTGGGGGGGGGCAGAATGTGACCCCATAAACGACTTCCCTAAACTTGCTGGTCTATAAGTCCAGCAGTCCAGCTAAACAAAAGACACTTATACTAAAACAGATATAAATGAGTTTGCTATACCATATATCAGCAAGAGAAGAGACGACCTCTTCCCATGACCCTAAGATGTGAGTGTGCATGCCAGAACACTCTGTAGTCTTTGCAGACTACTAAGGATCACACATCCTATCACTACACAATCCCCTCACCTCTAAGCATATATGGTTAAATATTTCTAAGCATAAATGACAATCAACAATATAAACCTGACAACTACCACTATGTCCGGCTGGTTAGCCACCACCATTTTGTCCGTCTGTATGTTGAAGTCCCACAGGAACTTAGCTCGGTCGTTCTCCACCACCCCAGGGGGCATCTCCCATTTTGACCTTGGGACTTCAAGGCCATATTCGGCACAGATGTTTCTGTATACCATGCCAACCACTTGGTTATGGTGTTCCACGTATGCCCTGCCTGCTAGCATCGTACACATTGCTGTTATGTGCTGGATTGCTTAGGGGCATCTTTACACAGCCTGCACCTGGGGTCTTTCCCGGTGTGATAGACCCCAGCCTCTATCAGTCTTGTGCTCAGAGCTTGTTCCTGTGCTGCTATGATTAGTGCCTCTGTGCTGTCTTTTAGTCCAGCTTTGTCCAGCCACTGGTTGGATTTCTGGATGTCAGCCACTTCCTCTATCCTATTGTCCCTCTATGATGGTGCCTCCTCTTTCTCAGGTTTCTGCTGCCCGAGGTATTCACTGAGCATGTGGTTGGTTGGGGCCATCTTCCTGATGTATTCTTCAATGTTTGCTGCCTCATCCTGGACTGTTGTGCTGACACACCAGTCCCCAACCTCCTTCCTTTCGCTTAGCATACAGCCTCAGGGTGCTGGATTTGGGGTGAAACCCTCCATGCATGGTCAGAGTCTCCTGGTCATGATGTCACTGGCTTCTATCTCCACCTTTGGCCAACTTATTATGCCAGCAGGGTACCTGATCAAGGGCAGGGCGTACGTATTGATAGCCCAGATCTTGTTCTTACCATTCGACTGACTCCTCAGGACTTGCCTGACCCTCTGCATGTACTTGGTGGTTGCAGCTTTTCTAGCAGCCTCTTCATGGTTCCCATTTGCCTGTGGGATCTCCAGGTACTTGTAGCTGTCTTCAGTGTTTGCAATGTTGCCTTCTGGTAGTTCCATCCCCTCAGTTCTGACTACGTTCCCTCGCTTCATTATCATCCAACTACACTTATCCAGTCCGAACAAAATTCCGATGTCATTGCTGTATATCCTTGTGGTGACAACTGAAGGCTGGAAGAATGTATTTTGGACTGAGTAATCAAAATTTTAAATCTTCTGTTCATTATGCAAAGTCTTTGTATGCCATTGGGTCAGTGAAAGGATGGTTCCAGAGTGTGTACCATCAACTGCCAAACATAGAGGAGGAAGTGTGATGATTTGGAGCTGTTTTGTTCGTGGTTGGTGACTTATAGAGAGTGAAAGGCACCCTGAACCAAAACGGCTACCACAGCATTCTGCAGCACAATGCAATCCCCTCTGGTATGCACCAAGTTGGTCAGGGATTCATCCTATAGCAAGATAATGACCCGAAACAGTCCAAGTCCAAGCTATGCCAGAACTACCTCAGAAAAAAAAAGCACAAGAGTGTAAGCTTGAAAACATGGAGTGTGTTACGACGAAAAGGCCAGGCTTTGTGTGTGAACTCAAGTGCAGACACAGACGGAGGAAAGATTGACGTGGATACATTTATTTACAGTGACTAATTTGATAACAATGAATAGTAATTTTGCAAGAAATTCTGAAGGCTATGAACTATGAACTGTGAGGTTGAGAACTATGAACTATGAGACAAAACTATGAAACGTGAAACCTAAACTATGAACTTTGGCTAGATTCAAAAAGTCCATGAACGGATCCTGGGTGGAAATCCAGTGAATCACGGCCAGTTGGTTAAACGATGTTGTAATGGCTTACGAGTTGCAGGTGAAGACGTTATGGGAGGAGGGAGTCCAAGGGGTCTGGGTGAGCAGTGATCCAGAGAGAGTCCAGAATGTACGTGATCCAACAGGCTGGCAGGGAGGCAGACAGGTGGAGCGCCACAATGAAGGGAGTCTGACCTGATAGCAGAAAACCAGCGTCCAAACAGAGGTGAGTATTGTTCAGTATTGCTGTGAGTATAGCTGTAAAGCATGATGACCAAGTGGGTAACTACGGCAGAGAGAAAATACTATGAAATCAAAAATCAAATTCAAATTTTATTTGTCACATAAAAAGTACAACATGTAGTAAAATATTTGTGTCTGAGCTGCAGACGTAGCCGTGCCATTCCAGGGCTTGGATTTAGCATGGGAGGTCTAGCCAGGACCCTTATACTGGGTGGAAATCGAACATGCGATTCCCTTTCCGAAGGTGTGTAATCTTACCACTACACTATCCAACTGCATGAGCAAAACCACAAAACATTAAAGGATTTAACGAGAGCTTGACGGCCTAGCACTAAAATGAGTTAGGTATAGATCTGGCAGAGGTCTGTTGTGAATGCTGGACTTAAATACCGGTGACTTGATTGCAGTCAGGTGTGAAGGCTGATTGGAGTCTCTGCCGAAGGGGGATCCCAGCATTGTGTAAAAACCCAGCACTCACCTGGACCATGATAATTTGTTTTTTAATAGACCAGTAACTAAATTAATCTAGAATGCATGATGAAAATGTTCACAAATGGGTAAAAATGTCCTCTCTTTCACAGTGAAAACATCTATCCTAGCTGCATCCTGAGTTGGACATTTCAGACAATGCAGGATGGTTCCTCAATTGAACCTAGAGGTGAAACCAAACTGAAGTTAGCTGCTTCAGGTTTGGCTAATACTTCACTGTCTAAGTCTGGCCTGTTGCAGTGGTATGCTTCTAACTAACAAACAGTATGGTCCTGACAAGATGCTAACTTGTTGAAATTCTGCTCGGCAGCACAGTGTTTTAGACGCTTGATTATCTATGCATTCCTGGCTTGGCCACCCAGCCAATGTCCACTTTGTTCAAGACAGTCCAATGAAATCTAAAAACCATTGCATTCTTCAGTTATAAATATTGATTTATATCTCTTTGTACTTAACAATTTTACTTTTACTTATTTAGTTAACAATCTCTCACTTTGTGTGAGAATCAACATTTTATTGATGTGATGAACTCCTCTTTTATAAATTGGTGAGGACTTCTACACTAACAGTCACATTTATAGCTACATGTTGACAGACTTTTCAAAATCATCTGCAATAGAAAAAAGTAAAGACAAAAAGAAAATGAAGGCAGCTCTTCAAGTGGGCACTGATAGGAAAAGAAACATAGCTGTTGATAATAATGCAGATTTGGGTCCTGCTGTTAAATGAAACCTTCCCCTTGTATATGTAAGTATTCTTTTGCCATGTTATCAGACTGTAGAGTGACAAATTAGTCAAACATAATAAAAAATATAAGAGTAGCACATGCAGCTGGCTGCCGGCGGAGCTCACGGGCACGTCACTGCAATCCCCCCTGGCCTCTGCTCCGCGGATACTGAGTGACCCTCATCCGGGACTCTCCTCAGCTCTTTCTGGGACAGTGGCGCGGCTGCCCCTCTGTTGGTCTTCCTTGGTCTCTTGTGTTCTGGGGGCCTCTGGATGTCTGGAGTCTTGATCTCCTCCATACCTGCTTCATGCCCTGGAGGATGGGGCTGTGGCTCCCCACACCCTCTAGCAGATCATTACATGAAGGAACCTTTTAAAAACAACCGCGCTCATGCTCACAAGTGTACACACGGGTGATCACACATACAAACTACACCCTTTTTGGCTCCTACTTCAAAGCACACTGTGCGCTGTCGATCTTACGTGCTGCACAATAATGTTTAATATTTAGTATTTACTGTTACATTCCCATAGATCATCGTGATGTTGTTTATTATGTTGCTCTTTTTTTTTTCTTCTGCTTATTTTCTCTTTTTTCTTTCTCAACAGGTGATCCAGGTGATTGATCTATGTATTTTTTGTCTGCTTATTTTATTGTTTTTTGCCCTTTATCCCCGTCCCTCTTCCCTGCTGTTTTTCTTTCCCTCTTTCATTGTCCCTTTTCTTTTCCCCGGTCAAGTCTGTCCCATACTTAACAAGTAAAATAAAATAAAATAAACAATAAAAGGTGAATCAAATGGACCATTACGGCAAGGCTGGGATGGTCCATTTGGTAAAGTAAATCCGTTGGGCATCTTTCTTTGCCTTTAGACAATAATTCTGATGGCAAAAGAACCAAACGGGACAGGAAAAAAAAAAGAAAAAAAAAGAGAAAGAAAAAAAGAAACATAGCTGTTGATAATAATGCAGATTTGGATCCTGCTGTTAAATGAAACCTTCCCCTTGTATATGTAAGCATTCTTTTGCCATGTTATCAGACTGTAGAGTGACAAATTAATAAAACATAAGAGTAGCACATGGGTGTAGAATTTCTAGCTAACAACATGCTTGTAATACAGTGTGTTTTCACCATTGTTTTTTCCTGAAATTGGCTTTATTTTGGTATTAATACAGTTTCTTTCTAGAAGTACTTTAGTGTTACCTTAAAACTTCACACATCACCTACAGCAAAGTGCAAAAGCAACCCAAGACTTTTTTGTGGCAAAGGAATGGTGTTTATGTTAAGATGTGCTGCTGGTGAGATTGTTGAACCTTTGTAATGTTGGGATTCAGAGATTCTTTTATTGCTACCATATAATCTGCCTTATGAAGAATGTATTAATAACATGTTTCACAGTATCATTTATCAGTAATATTTCCTACAGGGTTTATATTGCATTGAATATGTCTGTCTTCACATTGACCTTTCTATTTTTTATAGGTTGAGTTCATTTTATACACAATGCATAAATGTGCTTGGTTAGAGTTGATGTTCCATTCTAGAAGGTTTTAAGCTTCACTGGTGAGAGTGTCCAGATGATACATGCTGAGGGGAGATGAGAACATAGCAGGTTAATTGCATGCATGCTTACAATACACATATTAATCTAGTAGCAGGTTTGAGTGAAGGCCTAAGCGTCTTCTACTTCAGTTTGAGACTGGCTGCTAAAGTACTCTACTTAGTAATTAATGACGAGGGTCCATTATTAGCTCTCAGAGATGCTAAGACCTGAAGTTATTACCTTAAAAGGCAAGTAATGTAGAAAGGAGAAGTTATATGTCGGTGTAAGGTTATATGTACGTGATGTACCCTTGTCTGCACGAATTGAACTTTTGCCCGTCTGTCACCATGTATTTTTGAACTGTATTGACGTAGGTGTGATATTTTGTCCTATAAAACCAGAACCCAATGTATTCTTGTCAGAGCAAAACAATCCATATGCTGACGGTTGGTTGTTCTCCTGTGATAATAAAACTCATCGTTTGATTGCACTTTTCCGGAGCCTCCGTAGTTTGTTGTCTGGTCTAAAGTTGATCGATCTCGCAACAGTATCCTTAAAAGAAATATATTCAGAGCACTGGAAAATGACAACAAATGAAGTTTGTTGTGGTTTTTTCTTTTCTTTTTTGTGTGTGTGTTTTTTCCCCCATCATCTGGTCCTCTTCATGGCAGCCAGTATATCATTGTATCTGAGGGTTTGTAAACAACAGACAACTATACCTACATTATTAGTAGTTAAGTTAACCGAAGTCAAAGTTCTCTGGTGTCTAATATATTTACTAATATAAGCTTGAGGAGCTTAAGGGTCCTGTGCAGCATCCTTGCTGTTATTTGGACTGCACTTTTCTGGACAGAGATCTGGGATGTCCTTCACTACCCCAAGTCCTAAAATTACTATGTGAAACACTGTTTCTTTCACCCTCCACATCTTCTCACGTTCCTCTCTCAGCCCTTGGTACTTCTAAAGCTTCTCATGTTCCTTCTTCCTGGAGTTGCTATCACTTGGTAACACCACAGTACATCTATCACTACAGCTAATAGACCCCATTCCAACAGTACTGCTCAGAGAGGTCCTACCTTAAAGTATACCTCAGTCTTAAATATGGGCTACATACCACAGGCCTTTAAAGTGGACACGAAACACTTCATTTATAGAGGCTAATTTACATGATGGAGCCCAGCTCTCACAAACTGACACAGTGTGTGTTGCTGGATTTAGGAAAATAGTGCTTAAAACGCTAAAGAAGCTAACTAGAGTCCATGATCGTCTGGCAGCACATGAGGTCACCACCATGAGGGAGAGGTCGCCACACCACATGACCCTGCTAAGATGAACAGACATATGGCTCAATACACAGAAGGGAATAAGCAGGAATTCCAGAGAAACAACACACCAGCTACTGGTACAAGGTACCCAATACTACAAGACCAGGCTCAGCAACTTATGCATCACCTGGATTGACAAGAAAGCCTATGACTCGATGCCCCACACACAGATCTTGGAACGCATAGATTTGTACAAGATAAAAAGGACACTAAGAGCCTGAATCAGAAATTTGATGGGGATGTGGCGAACTTCAAGCCTATAGCACAAGTCGCCATCAAGTGCGGGATTTACCAAGGAGATGCGCTGTCCCCACTCGTGTTCTACATATGCCTGAAACCCCTGAGTCATTGACAGTAATAACATCGGAATGTAATTTGTACTGGAAAAATGTAGTTGGATGTACCTGGGAATCCCACGAACAAATAACCATGAAGAAACTGCTAGGAAAGCCAGTCTCCAGCAGTGTTGACTGCCTGTTGCCTCTGGTCCTCTGGGATTCACCCTTTGGCAGTGGGCAACCCATCTGGGCCTTCCTGATAAAAAATATCTAATATAGTAGAATAGAATAGAATAGAATAGAATAAACCTTTATTATCCCATGGATAACAGATTTTTTACATAGATTGTTACATAACTGTACATACAGTAGCTTTTTCACATTTTAGTTCAAAAACCAGAACCTCAGAGATACATACTTCATCAATCTTAAAAAGTGAACATTTGATAAATGCCACAGCCAAAACTTCACCCTGGCCACTTTCTCTGGGCCAATTAAAACAATCATAAAGGGAGGGCATAGTTCACCAACTAGGCAGTCCTCTCGAGAGTTTATTCATTTAAATAATTTAAAAATAAGTTATATTATCAAGTGGTCTAACATTAAAAAGACTAAACTTAGCAAGGTGAATGGAGGTGGCAAAGAAATTGTAGGTTGTAGATGAGGGGTGTCCAAACTTGGCCCGCGGTTGTCCAGGAAAAGGCTACAATAGCCAGCTATGAGGTCACCCAACCCATCGCAAGACATGGCAAGCCTTTTTCAGATGGAGACCTCATAAAACACGGCCTCGTTAAAGTCACGGAAATAATGTGCCCGGAAAAAGTGCAGGACTTCAACAACGTCAGCATGTCCAGAAATCCAGTTGTGCGACGGATTGAAGACTCGTTAGCCAACATATAACTGCAACTGTCTGATAAAGCTGTGCTTTTGATTTTTACTCCATCGCATGCGATGAGAGCACCGATGCCACAGACACCGCAGAGTATAACAATAGGCTCTCATCAGAGCTCATCAACCCTCGGAGAAACTTAACCCTTGTTTAACCAGAACAAATATATAAATTTGTGTCCCTTTTTTTGTTGTTTAAATAAATATATTGATCTTGTTTCACTTTCATTAAACAACAGTAAGAACAGAAACAATGAACATAAAATATTTTACTTTTTCTTCTTTTTTGTTTGAGATGATTTTAAGAACTGGTCTAATTCAAAAAACGTCTCAGACAATGTGATGTGTTAGGTTTAAAAAACAAACATTACAAATTAACAGCTTCGAGCTGGGGCTCGGTCGGGCCACTTCGGGGGTGGGGTGCCCCCAGCCTCTCGGCCTGGGGCTCGGTCACTCAGGCACAGCTGGCTGCCGGCGGAGCTCACGGGCGCGTCACTGCAACCCCCCCTGGCTTCTGCTCCGCGGCTGCTGAGTGACCCCTCATCTGGGACTCTCCTCAGCTCTCTCTGGGACAGTGGCGCAGCTGCCCCTCTGTTGGTCTTCCTTGGTCTCTTGTGTTCTGGGGGCCTCTGGATGTCTGGAGTTTTGATCTCCTCCATACCTGCTTCATGCCCTGGAGGACGGGGCTGTGGCCCCCCCACACCCTCTAGCAGATCATTACATGAAGGAACCTTTAAAAAAAAAAAAAACAAGCGCGTCCATGCTCACAGGTGTACACACGGGTGATCACACCCACAAACTACACCCTTTTTGGCTCCTACCTCAAAGCACACTGTGTTCTGTTGATCTTATGTGCTGCACAATAATGTTTAATATTTAGTATTTACTGTCATATTCCCATATATCATTGTGATGCTGTTTATTCTATTACTCTTGTTCTCTTCTGCTTGTTTTCTTTTTTCTTTCTCAACAGGTGATCCAGGTGATCGATATATGCATTTTCTTTTTTTTTCTTTTTCTGCCCGTTCTGTTGGTTTATGTTTTTTGCCCTTCTCCCCCGTCCCTCTTCTCAGCTGTTTCTCTTTCCCTCTTTCTTTCTCCCCTTCTTTCCCCCAGTCAAGTCTGTCCCGTATTCAGCAAGTGAAAATAAAATAAACAATAAAAGGTGAATCAAATGGACCATTACGGCAAGGCTGGTATGGTCAATTTGGTAAAGTAAATCCGTTGGGCATCTTTCTTTGCCTTTAGACAAGAATTCTGATGGCAAAAGAGCCAAACGGGACAGGCAAAAAACCAACAAAAAAACAAAAAACAAATTAACAGCTTCATCCTGTGCAACAAATAAACCCAAGGATGTTTGTATCTTGCTGAAGAGGAAATTCAACTTCCCCATCAGGTATAGCACAAATAATAAAAATGGCTGGCTGGCCCTTATCACTGGCAGTATTGTAAATAACAAACTAGCATTTGTATCTGTATACTTTCCAAATGAGCCAGACAGAGACTTTTTATCTATATTGCCAAGACACTATTAGACATAGCTGGACTGGCCATCAGCCCGCCGATAGTGATTTTTCATTTTTATGGGCAGAGGCCAATTTTTTTTTTTTTTTTGGTAACGGTATGAACAATTAAAGGTGGTGGATTGGCCAGATGCTGGCCGATGTGTAAAAATAACTCAGTTGTTTGATGGTGGCTATGGCGGAGCTTCCATAAAGGCCAGCAGGTGGATGAGGGAAAGGGGAGGCAGGAGGAGAGACCCAAGGCAGCCGCTGGTCCGACTGTCAGGTGAACTGAACTTCAGGTAAGAAGTTATGACCTGCATTCTATCTGGGTCAGATATAAACCAAGTTTAGGTGTAGTTTATTTTCATTGTGCTGACTTTTTACCGTCAGTTACTATAACTCATACTCAGTGTTGGGGAGTAACGGAATACATGTACTGCCGTTACGTATTTAAAATACAAAATATGAGTAACTGTATTCCGTTACAGTTACCATTTAAAAAGGTGGTATTCAGAATACAGTTACTTTGTTGAAATAAATGGATTACACGGCGGTATTTTCCTGTTTCATATTGTCGCGGGTCAGGACTGTTTGGGTTTTGTTTGACAGCTACGTTCTGTTGTTCCAGGCGGCAGCGTTATGGTTGCCATGGTTACAGGGCGACGCTCTCTCTCTCTCACTACGACTGTGTGTTTCCTGGGTGAGAGAGCGCCTTTTCGTTGTTGTTGTTGTTGTGCTAAGTTAACAGGCAGAATGCTACAAGCATAGCTCTAAAGAATGTAGCATCATGGGCAGTGTAGTCCGTGTTGCAGGGAGAATGGACTGCCATACACGTTATGGGTCTGTGAGCGCGAGGAGGGAGAAAAAGGGGAGTGGAAAGGTACGAGTTGTCATCGAGGAAAAACGGGAGCTGGAAGCATGTAAATATAATAATAACCACTGCAGCCAAGAAGAGTGCCTGACGTGCCCAGTTGTAAGTAAGCTATTAAGACTCGACTGTACACCGTGTTCGTGTTTTCCTCCGAAACAATAAGTTCCGTTGGAGCAGCCTTTCAACACCTCTCTCTGTCTCTCGCAAGAAAAGTTGACCCACACAACAAAGTAAAGCTAGTTTTCGGCTATGAACCGACAGGGACCCCGCCGTATTAGTCAGAGGTCCCTTTACTACAGTTCGGAGTCGCGGACCTTCAGTAATAGTAATAAATCACACAGCAATAGTACATTCACGTTGTTGTAAAAAGCATGATAATATATTAAGTAATCCAAAGTATTCAGAATACGTTACTGTCATTGAGTAACGTAACGGAATACATTACAGAATACATTTTGGGGCATGTATTCTGTATTCTGTAATGGAATGCATTTTAAAAGTAACCTTCCCAACACTGCTCATACTGCATACTAGCTAGCATGACGGAGTTTCTATACAGCTGGGTGGGTGCTATGATGTTAATGATAGTGAACTTTATTTTATTCATAAGGTTTGTTAGTAGAGTTGCCAACCGTCCCGTAAAAAACGGAATTGTCCCGTATTCAGAGAAAATATTACGTTTTTCGTATTGAGCTGAAAAGGAACACAGTTTGTCCCGTACTTCAGCTAGAATGGAAAAAAGACACAACGTTGGAGTTATTCTGTGTCTTTACGCTGTCAGCTGCCTCTTCTTCTCTCTTGTTTGTTTATCGCCCACTTTGCTCCAGAAAGAGGAAACCAGCGGATGTTGCGCTAAACAACAGCAGCACATTTAAGCGTGATAAGCTGTTGTTAGAAATTATTTAATATTAATTTCTAGTAACAGTTGATGTTTGCTACTGCCACAGTTGTAAAAGCTGCTGGTCATGATATATGGTGAGAGGGAAACATGAAGATAAAACCAGGAGATGTCTTTACTGAATCATCAGAGCTGAACATGTGATGGAGAAACAGGTTTATCTTTTAGGTGACATGGATGAGTTGAAGGGAAGTTATGAACAAATAACACCATAAATAATTATCTGAATCTTACAACCAAAGTTTTTAGTATGACGTAAAATGTATAGAAATCATACATATACCAAAAAGACAGTGTACATCACTGTCACAACAGCGTTTCTTTTCATCCAAAGGCTTTATAGTTTTTCCTATAATACGTGGTGGGCCGGTCTCTAGTCAAAATACCCAGGCCGATTTTTTGTCCCAGTACAGCCCTGTTATTAGAACACAATGATCATTCTTACTGTTGGGAGGTGACTGCAATGCCGCCATCAACCCTGTTATTGATAAATCTAATCCAGATGCAGCATCTAATCTCTCATCGTCTCTAGAGCTGGGCGATATAAGATTTTTTCATATCACGATATGTTTTTTTCATTTCAGGCGATAACGATATATATCACGATATAAGCCAAATAACTATATTTGTAAGATTTAAATGTGCCGTTGCTCACAAGTAAAATGTGAAATAATCAGCAGCTTGTTTTTATTTAAATATTTATTTCCCATAATAAGTTCAACAGGGTAGATGTACTTAAGGAACATGAGACTTTTTCAGATAAATAAAGGCAAATATTGCAAACTACACACAAGGCAGCCGCTAAAGCATTTAAGTTTCAAAATAGAACAAACGAAACAGACTACTAAATTGTCAATTCCACTTAGAAACAAAATATTAATTCTAAAAATAAATCTTAGTTTGTTTTACAGAAGAACAGACAAAACTGACTAACTTTTGTCAATATCAAATAAACTGAGAACTAAAAGGAAATTCTCAATCTCTCCTTGTTGTATAGCTTAGCTTTTCAAACAGTTTTAACAGTTACTTTAGTCTGACAAAAGCCGAATGACGAATTAGCGCTTCCAGTCAGAGACTGAGGCTACGTCCACACGTACACGGGTATTTTTGAAAACGGAGATTTTCCGTTTTCGTTTTAAAAAATAATCCCGTCCACACATAAAGGCAGAAATGAAGGAAAACGCTGCTATGAACATGCCAAAGCAGCAGGTGGAGCTAGAGTCCTAACCGTGCAGAAATGTTGGCCAATCAGAAGTCTAGAAGCCTCGGTGGGAAAAAGTAAACAAAGCTGGGGCATAGAAGCAGAACCGAGTCGTAAGTGTGGAGGGACAGTAACTGTGTGTATATGTAAGCATTTAAACACTGCAGAGAGTAGAATTAACAGTAACAGTATTGTAGAAATTCATTTCACCGAAACAATAACGTGGCGCACAGTGTGACGCATGCACCAGTTTATTGTATTTCCAGACTTGCTTTCGGCACAATTTACAGTGAACGCTACTCTGTTTTTTGTCAGACTTGAAATAGCCGAAATACCTTCACACTACGGAACTTCTATGGCTCTTCCGTTCGACAATCTCTCCGGCATTGGAACCATCATCTGTTTTCTCTTCGGTAACCTTCGGTCACGCTCGGTTGATTTTTCTAGTCGGCACACTCATTTCCTCCATTACCCGGGAGGTACGGTGGCTGGCTGCTTCCCAAACAAATACACATGTGCGGCTTGGCACTTGTGCTGTACGTAACAAGTCACGCGACGTGACGCTGCGGCTGTGATTGGTTCGGCTCTGCGCTACTTAATTTGGATTGGCTGACCTCTATTCAGCCAATCTTGACATCTGCTCACTCAGCTATATTATGCAGCGTTGACCTGCCTAACACTAAGACTATGGCCTCAGCACAGTCAAAATGAACATACTGTTATGTCTTAATTTCCTTTTATTCATGTTGCCACTCCTCCCTCCTCTGACTTACTTTAAGGATATACACTCTGTGGTGTCTAAATTTATTTTGAATGGGAAAAGGCCTAGGATACGTTTGTCAACATTGCAGCAGGCCAAATTACTTGGTGGTTTGGCAGTACTTCGAGTTTTACTACTGGTCATTCAAAATCAGGGTGCTTAGGGGGTTGTTCACGAGGCTTCTACTGCATGGAAAATGATTGAATCCGCTAAGGCAGTACCACAATATACACACCAAAAAGCTCAGCAACGACAACAAATTTGGGCCTATTATTGCAAACTCTATAAAGGCTGTAGTTTCTTTGTGGCAGAATAGACTGACAAAACCAAAGTGTTCCATTATTTAGAGCCCACACTTTTTTACTACCTTTTCCAAGTGTTTTGCTCTCTATAATAAATTCCTATAAGCAATAGAATTTTCTTAAAATACATTTACTTATGAGAATCGCATGGTTTGTTGTGTTTAGTGCACCTAACGCTGAATTTTTTTTTTCAAAGTGCAAAGTGTGGTTCGGAAGATAAAAAAAGAATGTGCACCCATGTAGGTAAGGTCTAACAGCTAACACTCTCTTAAAGTGGTCAACATAGTAGCAAGTCCATGTGGACGGTTTAATGAGATCCATAGAGACTGAAGTTTCATTATATATTTGATGTAACTTGAGTTGTTCACTTTTAAAAAATGAACACACACCAAGTTTAGGTAGCTATCAATAAGACAATCTACATAAAACAAATATTTTATATACACTGTTTGTTACTCGTTCTACCTGTTTTACATTTTAGTTCAGTTTCTGATCTTCACAAATGCTGAAATGAATATAACATATATAACTTTTGGTGGTCATGTGGAAGTGGAGAAATACAGATATATTTATTTTGTAATTATGTTTATGGTATACGGTCTAATAATTTGCAGCAATTCCACTATTGTGTGGCTTATCGTAGTTCAAAAAAGCCTTCATGAGCCTATGTATATTTTCATTGCTGCTTTGTTAGTGAATTCTGTTGTTTTGAGCACTGTCATCTACCCAAAGCTTTTGATTGACTTCTTATCTGAAAAACAGATTATTTTGTATCAAGCCTGTCTCTTTCAAGTATTCCTGTTTTATGCCTTAAGTTGCTCAGAATTCTTACTGCTGTCAGCTATGGCTTATGACAGATATGTGTCTATATGTAAACCTTTGCAATATCCTTCTATAATGAGAAGAACAAGAGTCAATCTTTTCCTGCTTTTGTGCTGGTTTTTACCTGCTATTCAGGTTGCAGTGCCAATAGCAGGAAATGCAAATACACCACTCTGTAACTTTACTCTGAAAGGTATTTTTTGTAACAATTCGGCCAACCATCTTTATTGTGTCAATTCAAGAGAATTATCTATATATGGTATGGTTGTTCTATTTAATGTTGCAATTTCTCCTATGTTTTTTATACTTTTTACATACATAAAGATAATTATAGTTGCCTATCAGAGTTGTGGAAATGTCAGAAAAAAAGCTGCACAAACCTGTTTGCCTCATGTGCTAGTTCTAATGAACTATTCTTGTTTGCTTACGTATGATATGGTTATAGTTAGACTGGAATCAGAGTTTCCTAAAACTGCACGTTTTATAATGACATTACAGTTTGTAACATATAACCCTCTTTGTAATCCAATAATATATGGACTAAAGATGAAAGAAATTTCTAAACACCTCAAAATACTGTTCAGTTAATTGCAAGCAAACCAATTTATTAATTTATAGTCTTTTTTTATTACTCATTTTTTATGAATTTTATGAAAACTGGCTTAATGTTTTCCTCCTACAACTGAGAATTGATCAATATTTAAAAACCAAAATGAAACGTAAACAAATATTAAAATGAATGTTTGATATCACTCTCCTCATTAATAATACATTTGTTAATAGTTTCATCTAATGTGATTGCCCCTATTGATTTTCACAATGAAATTAAACGTGAATATCCTTCTTAATGGATACTAACACAACATCAAGAGAAATGAAAAAGGGATGAAGTAGAGTAACATAAGGTCGAGTACTTAAAAAATGAGACAGTTATCATGCCAGTCACTTTTTATCTTGTGGCTCTGTGTAAATGAAATTCCATTACAATCTTGTGTTACATACAGTTCAGACACCTCAAAATACGTTTTATTTTACAGTTGAAAACTATATATCTGGATTTTCTTTCCAGTTTGTTTTCTTTTGGAGTGCAAGAAAATGTAGTTTAGCTAGTAGTTCACTTTCATTTTCTGGAAAGGATCCTTTATTTGGTCAGTTTTACTATTTTTGTTCTGTAAGGCATGGGTGTAACCTGAAGTCTCTGTTGAGATGATTTCAATCTATAGAGGCCTTCAGGACCAGCCAGGCTTCTACGCAGAGTATTAACCAATTGAAGAAATAGTACAGGCCCTTCACTGACACAGAATGCAGTATCAAAACACAAAACAAAAACAAACAAACAAACAAAAACCTCAGGCATGAACAACCATACCTGTTGATTATAATAGACTGATATACAATACAGCTGGACTTGAACCCTCAAGTGACGTTTTTGGTATTTTGGCCTTAATAACTAATAGGACAGTTTTTGCAAGGCGTAGGGAATCTCTTGTCTCATCCAGTTTTTTAAATGTTGTTCATCTACAACCTACAGTTTCTTTGCTACCTCCATTCACCTTGCTAAGTTTAGTCTTTTTAATGTTAGAGCCCTTGATAGTTTTATATTTTTAACAGAAATGTGAATAAACTCTGGAGAGGACTGCCTAGTTGGTGAACTATGCCCTCCCTTTATGATTGTTTTAATTGTCCCAGAGAAAGTGGCCAGGGTGAAGTTTTGGCTGTGGCATTTATCAAATGTTCACTTTTTAAGATTGATGAAGTATGTATCTCTGAGGTTCTGGTTTTTGAACTAAAATGTGAAAAAGCTACTGTGTGTACAGTTGTGTAACAATCTATGTCAAAATCTGTTATCCATGGGATAATAAAGGTTTATTCTATTCTATTCTATTCTATTCTACTATATTAGATATTTTTTATCAGGAAGGCCCAGATGGGTTGCCCACTGCCAAAGGGTGAGTCCCAGAGGACCAGAGACAACAGGCAATCAACACTACTGGAGACTGGCTTTCCTAGCAGTTTCTTCATGGTTATTTGTTTGTGGGATTCCCAGGTACATCCAACTACATTTTTCCAGTACAAATTACATTCCGATGTTGTTACAGTCAATGACTCAGGGGTTTCAGGCATATGTAGAACACGAGTGGGGACAGCGCATCTCCTTGATAAATCCCGCACTTGATGGCGACTTGTGCTATAGGCTTGAAGTTCGCCACATCCCCATCAAATTTCTGATTCAGGCTCTTAGTGTCCTTTTTATCTTGTACAAATCTATGCGTTCCAAGATCTGTGTGTGGGGCATCGAGTCATAGGCTTTCTTGCCAATCCAGGTGATGCATAAGTTGCTGAGCCTGGTCTTGCAGTATTGGGTACCTTGTACCAGTAGCTGGTGTGTTGTTTCTCTGGAATTCCTGCTTATTCCCTTCTGTGTATTGAGCCATATGTCTGTTCATCTTAGCAGGATCATGTGGTGTGGCGACCTCTCCCTCATGGTGGTGACCTGTTCATTTGTGCTGCCAGACGATCATGGACTCTAGTTAGCTTCTTTAGCGTTTTAAGCACTATTTTCCTAAATCCAGCAACACACACTGTGTCAGTTTGTGAGAGCTGGGCTCCATCATGTAAATTAGCCTCTATAAATGAAGTGTTTCATGTCCACTTTAAAGGCCTGTGGTATGCCCATATTTAAGACTGAGGTATACTTTAAGGTAGGACCTCTCTGAGCAGTACTGTTGGAATGGGGTCTATTAGCTGTAGTGATAGATGTACTGTGGTGTTACCAAGTGATAGCAACACTAGGAAGAAGGAACATGAGAAGCTTTAGAAGTACCAAGGGCTGAGAGAGGAACGTGAGAAGATGTGGAGGGTGAAAGAAACAGTGTTTCACATAGTAATTTTAGGACTTGGGGTAGTGAAGGACATCCCAGATCTCTGTCCAGAAAAGTGCAGTCCAAATAACAGCAAGGATGCTGCACAGGACCCTTAAGCTCCTCAAGCTTTTATTAGTAAATATATTCGACACCAGAAAACTTTTCTGGTCTTTTAAGGACACAAAGGTTCAACCATCTCTCCAAGAGCTTAAAATATCTTAACATTAACATAATTTCTTTGCCATAAGGAACTCTTGGGTTGCTTTTGCACTTTGCTGTAGGTGATGTGTGAAGTTTTAAGGTAACACTAATTACTTCTAGAACAAATTGATTTAATACCAAAATAAAGCCAATTTCAGGAAAAAACAATGGTGAAAACACACTGTATTACAAGCTTGTTGTTAGCTAGCAATTCTACACCCATGTGCTACTCTTATTATGTTTGACTAATTTGTCACTCTACAGTCTGATAACATGGCAAAAGAATACTTACATATACAAGGGGAAGGTTTCATTTAACAGCAGGACCCAAATCTGCATTATTATCAACAGCTATGTTTCTTTTCCTATCAGTGCCCACTTGAAGAGCTGCTTTCTTAATTAATTTTCTTTTTGTCTTTACTTTTTTCTATTGCAGATGATTTTGAAAAGTCTGTCAACATGTAGCTATAAATGTGACTGTTAGTGTAGAAGTCCTCACCAATTTGTAACAGAAGAGTTCATCACATGAACAAAATGTTGATTCTCACACAAAGTGAGAGATTGTTAAATAAATAGATAAAAGAAAAATTGTTAAGTACAAAGAGAGATAAATCAATATTTATATAGGAGATATATCAATATAAAGAATATCTGATGAAATAAACAATAAATCTGTTTCAGGGATCAAAATCAAACATCTCACTATACTTTTTTCTTAGCAGAACAATCTCTTTAGGTGTTTAGAAATGTATTTCATTTTTAGTCCATATATGATTGGATTAAACAGTGGATGATATAAAACCACTTGCAAAGTCATTATTAAACGTACAGTCTGTGAAATATCAGATTCCAGTCGAAGTATAATAACTTCACATGTACAGAAGAATGAATAGTTGAATAAAACCAGCAGGTGAGGTAAGCAGGTCTGTGTAGCTTTTTTCCTGACTTCTCTACAGCTTTGATAAGATATTATAAGTATCTTTGTGTAAGTGAAAACTATGTAGAGCATGGGAAAAAATACAATATTGAGCAAAACATTCACACCATAAATAGCCAAAACTCTTGAACTCACACAATGAAGTTTGTAAACTGACTTATTACAAAATATCCCTTGCAGAGTAAAGTTACACACTTTTCTAGTAGCACTTAGTGATGTTGTTGTCACGGTTCTGGGTCCGTTGGACCCAGTATTTCGAGTTTATTATGTTTTGGTTCACTTTTGCATCATGGATTATTCTTTGTTTCTCTGGTACTTTGTGTTTCAGTTATCTTGGTGTTTTGGATTGTTTCTCATTCTCTTGTTGTGATGTTTATTATTATTATTATTATTAGAGTTTCATGTTTCTATTATCCATGTTTTAGGAATGGTGGTTTCATGTATAGTTCAGTTCCATGTTTCATTTTCTGTCTCTGTGTTGAGTCCATGTCTCTGAGTTGTGATTCATGTTTCCTGTTTTATTGTGAAAGTCTTTGTCTTATGTTAGTGTGTGCAGCTTTGTTCCCCATGTCTCGTTAGCCCTGATCTCTCCCAGCTGTGTCTCCCTTCTGTGGCCCATTTCCTCATTACTACCCTGTGTATTTAAGCCCTGTGTTTTCCCATGCCCAGTGTCGCGTCGTACCCTCAGATTATGCCTGTGTGTCCTTGGTCTCAGTGTTCCATCCTCACTTCATGTTTGTTTTCCTGCCAGCAATAAAGCTGAGGTTTTGTGAGTTACAATTCTGTGTTCGAGTCCTGCATTTGCATCCTCATCTCTGCCTGCTCGCACACAGAGCCCTGACAGAACGACGCGACCAGTATGGATCTAGCAGACTCCGTATGGTATCGGCGACCCGCAGTCTCCACCTTCCTCAAGGAGAGGGAGAGGCAGGGGGCTAGGTGTGCCTGGGAGCACGAGTCACCATTCGATGGGTCTCGTTTGGCTCTGGGTGGGCCCCGCAGCTTCCAAACTGCGATGGCTACCGCCGTTCCATCAGCTGTTCCGTCAGGGATGCGAGGGGCCAAGCGCTCTCCCTCGACGGCAGTAGCTCCTCCGTTTTCTGGTGTCACTCCACCGCTGCTCTCCGAATTCAGGCCCTGCAGGAGGGGCAAGCAGCGACGAAAGAAGGATTATGTGGTGGAAGACACTGGGCTTACTCCACTGCAATCCTTTGCTTTGTTTTTGGGACTTCCACGTTCGGAGCTACACAAACTTCCCGCCTCTTCGTCCCAGCCCGGCCCACCGAAAGACTTTCGGCCCGGTCTGCAGGAGGATTCGCAGTCTGGCTTACCTCCCTCTTCCCAGAGTGAGCGACGCTCACGCAGCCGTCGCTCCGCTTCCTCTGGACAGTCAGCAGTGGTGAGCAACAAAGACTGTCTTTCTCATGCTCCTCCTGAACTCTTGAACATAACAAACAATAAATCTACCCCTAAGATTCTGAAGACTACCTGCCATTCAAGTGAATCTAAATCTACTAACTTAAAGGTAGTTGAGTCTGTGTTTGTTAACCCTGTGAACCCCTGCTCTGAGGATTTAAGAACCTGTTTTCATTCTGCCCAATCTGAACCTAGTGTTAAAATGAATAAGACTACGCCACTTAAATCTGGGGGGAGAAATGTTCGAACTGCTGTGAAATTTCTGGAGGCTTCAAGTTCTGTTTTCAAGTCAGCTGAAAGGGAGGTGGTTAATGTTTCTAAGCCAGCCTTTCAGCCATGTACTTTTCAGCAAGGGCGCAGGCAGTTGGTAGGGACAGAAATTTCAGGCTGTAACTCAGGCTCTCTGAAGGAAGGGGCTGTCTGTTCCCCAAGGACATTTAAGGACTCTAGTTGCACCTCTCTACAATCTATTAAGACCGTGGCTCTTCCCAGGGACTGTTCTGTGTCCCAGTTGAATGTTTCTGAGGTTGCCCACTCTGCTAAGACTATATGCTCAGACCCAGTTGGCAATATTGGGCATTTTGAGACCATTCCTGAGCTTCTCTCTCCTCCTGTTTCTGCTCCTAGGGTAGCTCGGGCCCAGCGTTCCCCTCCACCCGTTTCAGTTCCTCGGGTGGAAGGGTTTGGTGTTCAGCTGGTGCCGGCACCCGTTCCTGTGTCAGCTGGAGGCTCAGGTGAGCCCTTCCAGCAGTTTTTGTCGTGTTCAGAAGGCTCAGGAGGATTAGCTCAGTCACCATCACAACCACCATCACTACAACCTTTATGGCAGTTCCCAGCTCAGTTTTCTGATCAGCAGCCACCTTCAGTTCAGTCAGCTGATCAGCAGCCACCTTCAGCTCAGTTTACAGTGTCCCCTGATCAGCAGCCACCTTCAGCTCAGTTTACAGTGTCCCCTGATCAGCAGCCACCTGTAGCCCTGTCACCTACTCCACTACCGCTTTCATCTCAAATTACGTCACCCGTAGCTCAGTCTTCACCCCCGTTATTCATAGCTCAGTCGCAACCACAATCAGATTTGTTGCAAGCTTTGTTGCAATCCATAACCCAGTCAGTAGTTCAGTTAGTGAAGGAATCATTGGCGTTGTCATCTGCTAAATCAGCCTCTCATCTTCGCCCTCAGTCAGGGGTCCCTATTGCCTCTGGCCCTGCATCTGCTCCAGCTGGAGGGCCCGAGGAGCCCAGCCAGCCTCATGTTTCGTCCGCTGGGGGTTCGGGAGAACCCAGCCGGCCTCATGTTTCGTCCGCTGGGGGTTCGGGAGAACCCAGCCGGCCTCATGTTTCGTCCGCTGGAGGGCCCGAGTCGCCTGTCCAGCCTCAAGCCACGTCCGCTGGAGGGCCCGAGTCGCCCGTCCAGCCTCAAGCCACGTTAGCTGAGGGTCCTGGGGGACCCAGCCAGCACATCCTCACACCTGCTGATGGTCCGGGGAAATTGGTTCAGCCATCACCTGCTGAATCGTCCCCCGCGACTTTTACATCATCATCCGCAGCCGTCCCGCTGCCGTCAGGTTCCGCAGCCGTCCCGCTGCCGTCAGGTTCCGCAGCCGTCCCGCTGCCGTCAGGTTCCGCAGCCGTCCCGCTGCCGTCAGGTTCCGCAGCCGTCCCTTCATCCACGCCTGGTCCGGCCTCCGTCCCTTCATCCACGCCTGGTCCGGCCTCCGTCCCTTCATCCACGCCTGGTCCGGCCTCCGTGTCTTCATCCACGCCTGGTCCGGCCTCCGTGTCTTCATCCACGCCTGGTCCGGCCTCCGTGTCTTCATCCACGCCTGGTCCGGCCTCGGCTCCGCCTTCGTCTTCGTCTGGTCCTGCGGTTGCCATACCGCCGTCAGAGCCAGCTCGACCCGTTCCTCCTCGCCTCTGCCGGCCGTTTTCCGGGCCTATTAGGTGGCATCATGGCCTTCGAGGACGGCCTCCGGAAAGGGTTTGTCGCCGCCGCTGGCATCGCGGCCGCCCTCCGGACCTGCTCAGTGGCCGCCACTGCCTTCCAAGTGGTCGTCCTCCGGAACTGTTCGCCCGTCGCCGCCCGTTGCCGTGTGCACGGTCGGCCCCCTGAACTCTTCGTGGACTCTAGAGCTCCTTGTTTTTTGTTTGGTCTCTGTCCCTCCGTCCTGGACCCCCTCCGCCCGCCCTGGCCTGGTGCTTTATGCTTTTTTTTGTTTGGGGCTGTCGGGAGCCAGCCCTTTGAGGGGGGGTACTGTCACGGTTCTGGGTCCGTTGGACCCAGTATTTCGAGTTTATTATGTTTTGGTTCACTTTTGCATCATGGATTATTCTTTGTTTCTCTGGTACTTTGTGTGTCAGTTATCTTGGTGTTTTGGATTGATTCTCATTCTCTTGTTGTGATGTTTATTATTATTATTATTATTATTAGAGTTTCATGTTTATATTATCCATGTTTTAGGAATGGTGGTTTCATGTATAGTTCAGTTCCATGTTTCATTTTCTGTCTCTGTGTTGAGTCCATGTCTCTGAGTTGTGATTCATGTTTCCTGTTTTATTGTGAAAGTCTTTGTCTTATGTTAGTGTGTGCAGCTTTGTTCCCCATGTCTCGTTAGCCCTGATCTCTCCCTTCTGTGGCCCATTTCCTCATTACTACCCTGTGTATTTAAGCCCTGTTTTCCCATGCCCAGTGTCGCGTCGTACCCTCAGATTATGCCTGTGTGTCCTTGGTCTCAGTGTTCCATCCTCACTTCATGTTTGTTTTCCTGCCAGCAATAAAGCTGAGGTTTTGTGAGTTACAATTCTGTGTTCGAGTCCTGCATTTGGATCCTCATCTCTGCCTGCCCGCACACAGAGCCCTGACAGTTGTTCCTGCAACCTGACAAGCAGGCACAAGCCACACTAAGACCAAGAAAACAGAGATGGTAGTTTTTTTTCATGATTACGGAATATTGCAAAGGTTTGCATATAGACACATATCTGTCATAGACCATGGCTGCCAACACTAAAAATTCTGAAGCTCCTGAAGTGTAAAGTACAAAATACTGAAAGTGACACATTGTGTGTGTGTGTGTGTGTGTGTGTGTGTGTGATATAATCTGTTTTTCAGATAAAACATCAAGCAAAAACTTTGGGTAGATGGTTGTGCAAAAAAAAGAGTTAATCAGCAAAACTGCAATAAAAATATACATGGGCTCATGAAGGCTTTGATGAAACACAATAAGACGAATAATGGTGGAATTAGAGAAAATTACTGCAGCATATATTGTAAAAATAATCAGAAAATAGACATCTGTACTTTTCCACCTCTACATACCCATTAAGTGTTATGTAAGTTAAATTTAGTTTATTGTCCATTGAGTTACCTGGCTGGGAATTGTATTTACAAGATCCTATCCACAGTTCTAATGCGTCCTGCTCTGACCATGCAGTATGTTTTTAATCACTCTACTTCACCCTCCACGGATTTCAGCAAACCCTCCACCACAACATGCATTCATGTGACCTTTTTTAAACTGTGAAGAGTTGTTTTGACTTTAAGGCAGCTTTGCAGTCCAGAAGTTCAGTGTCTAATAAACAGTGGCAAAGATACCCCAAGTCAGCATGCAAGTAGTGTGGCTAAATTGTAATTCTGTTTCTGCACATTAAGTAATAGAATCAAAATTTACTTCAAAGCTCGAAATTATTATACCATCTACTTAAGGTGCTTTGACAATTGATCTCTTAGGGTAGTAATCAGAATCAGAAGATTTTATTCATCCCCCAGGGGCAATTAACAGACAACCGAGCAGCATAACGTTGAAGATAAGGACAGTAAGAACAGGGTATAACAGTGAGATAATAAATGCACAGAATATACAGTATATACAGTTTTAAAATTAAAGTGACTGAAAAAACTTTTCAGCTGACTGGCCGGTGGACCGCACGAGTAGCGACCCGGAACCAGTATCCAGAAAAAGAAAAGAAAGTAAAGAAAAAAGAACAACCAAAACTTGATTAACCTATTCAGTCTTTCATGAGAAAAAACTAGGAGGCTTAGGTCCACTAAAGTGAAACTCAGTCTACTCAGATAAAAGTTATTAAAGTTCTGTAGTATCACATCAACGTTCAGTGAGAGACTGAAATTACCAAAAACCACTGAACGACGCAGGAAATCATTCCTGCCTGTGGCCATCTCCCTGTAGAACTCCTCCGTCTAATACACTGTAAACACTGCAAAAGTTACATCCTTTTGCACACACTCTTTTCTTACTCTGTAATGTTGCCGTCTATTTTCTTGATATTTATTTGCAATCACATCTGGATATTTATTATTTGGTGATTTGTATATATTGTGCTATTCCTTAGATCTTAAGATATTCTATTGTTAATAGTCTAGTCTGTTTTTGTTTTTGTTATTGTTTTTTCTAATGTCACTGTACTGGAGCAACCCGTAACCCACATAATTTCACAAGGGATTAATAAAGTATGCTGATTCTGATACTGATTTAAAGGGAGCGTCTTTGTTAAAGTCTTCTCATGGATTTTCCAACACAGAGCTCCTGGGTGGTAATACTATATCAGTCCCAGAACTGGATTCAGTTGGGCAGCGTGGGGTGAGAACTGAATAACTGAAGAATGCAATGGTTTTTAGATTTCATTGGACTGTCTTGAACAAAGTGGATGATAACAAAGAGAGGGAAGGTAGTCAGAACTGAGGGGATGGAACTACCAGAAGGCAACATTGCAAACATTGAAGACAGCTACAAGTACCTGGAGATCTCACAGGCAAATGGGAACCATGAAGAGGCTGCTAGGAGAGCTGCAACCACCAAGTACCTGCAGAGGATCAGGCAAGTCCTGAGGAGTCAGCTGAATGGTAAGAACAAGATCTGGGCTATCAACACCTACGCCTTGCCCTTGATCAGGTACCCTGCTGGCATAATAAGTTGGCCAAAGGTGGAGATAGAAGCCAGTGACATCATGATCAGGAGACTCTGACCATGCATGGAGGGTTTCACCCCAAATCCAGCACCCTGAGGCTGTATGCTAAGCAAAAGCAAGGACTGGTGTGTCAGCACCACAGTCCAGGATGAGGCAGCAAACATCCATGAATACATCAGGAAGATGGCCCTAACCAACCACATGCTCAGGGAATACCTCAGGCAGCAGAAACCCGAGAAAGAGGAGGCACCATCATAGAGGGACAATAGGATAGAGGAAGTGGCTGACATCCAGAAATCCTACCAGTTGCTGGACAAAGCTGGACTAAAAGACAGCACAGAGGCACTAATCATGGCAGCACAGGAACAAGCTCTGAGCACAAGACTGATAGAGGCTGGGGTCTATCACACCAGGCAAGACCCCATGTGCAGGCTGTGTAAAGATGCTCCAGAGACAATCCATCACATAACAGCAGGATGCAAGATGCTAGCACGCAGGGTATACATGGAACACCATAACCAAGTGGTTGGCATGGTATACACAAACATCTGTGCCAAATATGGCGTTAAAGTCCTGAGGTCAAAATGGGAGACGCCCACAAGGGTGGTGGAGAATGACCGAGCTAAGTTCCTGTGGGACTTAGATGCAGATGCAGACGGACAAAATGGTGGTGGCTAACCAACCGGACATAGTGGTGGTAGACAAACAGAAGGAGACGGCCATAGTGATAATTCCTAATTTCCTTCGGGATTAATAAAGTATTCTGATTCTGATTCTGATAGAGGTAGCGGTTCCCAATGACAGCAACATCAGAAAGAAGGAACACGAGAAGCTGGAGAAATACCAAGGGCTCAGAGAAGAGCTTGAGAAAATGTGAAGGGTGAAGGTAACAGTGGTCCCAGTGGTAATCGGAGCACTAGGTGCGGTGACTCCCAAACTAGGCGAGTGGGTCCACCAGATCCCAGGAACAACATTGGAGATCTCTGTCCAGAAGAGCGCAGTCCTAGGAACAGCTAAGATACTGTGCAGGACCCTCAAACTCCAAAGCCTCTGGTAGAGGACCGGAGCTTGAAGGATAGACCGCCCGCAGGGGTCAGCGGGGGAATTTTTTCCATGTATGCTATATATAGGCTTTATTTATAGGCTATAAATAAAATAATGTATGAAAAGACATTCGTAATGCACAAGCTTGATGTCCTTGTTTTTGTTAAAGTTTTTTTTAATTATTATTTTTATTATTATTATTATTTAGTATGGTAGTTATCCAAGTTTTTTTTTCACTGAAAATGTACACAAGGCATAAAACCACACCACCTAAACTGGAAACCAAATAAAAACTCCTTATGAAATAAGATATGGACCCGAGTGCAAAAAAGCCAGGATACACTCAACAATAAAATCTTGCTACATTATTAAAATTCTATACTAGATTAATAGAAGTTGGCTGATCATTGTCATTGTTAGCTGCAACTTATGATCCATTAGCTCTAACTACTAAAGCCTCAAGTAAAAGAGGCTGAACAATGATGTAACTGACTTTCACAGTTCAGCTCCCTCAAGGTTGAAGCAAACCAATAAAACTCTTCTTCAGTCCACATACATATGATTCACTATAAGCATTTGATTGATGAGTGTACTTGTATTTGAAGTTCTGATATCTTTATGCTGCTATATATTTATTTTGTAGCATTTTTTTTAATTCATGGATGAGGAGTTAAATACCACATATGTAACTCTAGATGGATACATTGAGGTTAACAAGTACAGATATGTTTATTTTTGTATTATCTTTACATTATACATTATAATAATATGCAGTAATTCTACCATCGTGTATGTGATCTGGATTCATAAAAACCTTCATGAGCCTATGTACATTTTCATTGCAGCTTTGCTGCTGAACTGTCTCCTTTACAGCACAACTATTTACCCAAAACTTCTGATTGACTTTTTATCTGAAAAACAAGTCATAACATATTCAGCCTGTCTCTTTCAGTTTTTTATATTTTACACTTTAGGCAGTTCAGAGTTCTTTCTCTTGGCAGCCATGGCCTATGACAGATATGTGGCTATTTGTAAACCTCTTGAATATCCAACTATCATGAACAAAACCACTGTGATCATTTTCCTGGTCGTATCTTGGCTTATACCTGCTGTTCATATTGCAATCCAAGCAATAGGGAGTGCTGAAGCAACATTGTGTAACTTTAATTTAAAGGGAATATTTTGTAATAATGCAGTTTACACTCTTCTGTGTGTAAAGTCAAGATTAATTATTGTATTTGGAGTGGTTGCTTTAATAGATCTTATAATACTTCCTGTGCTCTTCATAGTTTTCACTTATACGAACATTTTTATCATCTCATATCAAAGTTGCAAAGAAATTAGGAAGAAAGCTGCAGAGACCTGTTTACCCCATCTGTTAGTTTTAATCAGTATTTCCTGTTTAAGTATCTATGATGTAAGCATAGCTCGAGTGGAATCAGATTTTCCAAAAGCTGCACGATTACTAATGACATTACAAATAGTGCTCTATCATCCATTGTTTAATCCATTCATTTATGGGCTCAAAATGAAGGAAATTTCTAAACAGCTAAAAAGATTCTTTTGTCATGCCAGAATCATCGTGTATTAACTACCAATGCTAATGTGCCTTAATTGTTATGTAATCAGTTTGCTGAAATTACTGAAAACACTTTTTAACATAATCAAAAAGTAAAACATAAAAATGTCATTTTTACTTATTTAATTATTCATAAATTATTGCTATGATTTACTGTTGGTGTATTAAGTCCATACTGATAATAGGACAAACATGTTCTAAGTTTATTTTGTAAATATACTATTCCTCAACAAGTTTTTCTTTAGTTTCTCATAATTACAAGTCTAACAGAGTAATCAATCTTTTTAAAGAAAACGTATATGAGCAAAATAAATGACATTAGTTTTAATTCATTTCACACAATTCTTTTTTAGTTTTTTCAAGTTGTATGTTGCTGTACTCAGTACAATGCTCATCTGAACGTAATACCTACAGTTTCAGAGCTGCAGAGTTTTGGTAAGTTACAACCTAGGAGCTTTTGGGAAGCAATTAATGAAAAATGTATGCAGTTGTCTTAACATAAACATATCCATTCTGCCATAGGTAAAATGATAGGTAATGTTGAAAACACGCAGTTCTTTGAATCTTTGGGCTGAAGGAAGGACAATACTCGGTGTATAAATGCTCAATCAACAATCATTTATTTCCATACAATTCAACAGTCAGAGCATTACAACGTCCGGACGGGAGAGATGCTACCAGAGGGTCAGGCACATGTCTCAAAATGGTGACGGGTTGCTCAGCTTTTTATAGTCTCTAGTGGCCCCCAGCTAGTCGTAAAAGCCAAAACATCACATTTTTTCTCTGTTACAGCGCCTAAGTTATGACCTCGGCAGTTGTTTCTCTGCTTTCTGTAAGGTGGGGGTGTGGAATGTGGTCTATCTATCTCCCCTGTCTTTAGACACAGAGTCTCCTGCTTACAACCTTCTCTTCATGATTCAACAATTAAGCATGTCAAGAAAACAGTGTAACACATTCCCAGCAGATCAAGGATACAGAGTGATGCACATTTATCTAATGAACTAATATGTGAATATGTTCTGTTAACTCAAAAGTATAATGAGAACTAAACTACATACAGATCACACACTCTATTTTAAAGGGTATAATATGATCTACAGCAGTATTCTAATTCAACTACTTTGATTACATATATAAGGTAACATATAATAACAGAATAATATCACAATACCCTCTTTTGATCTCTCATTAAAGAGATCACTAATAACAAGCACTTCAGCGTTGCAAGGTCCAAGTTTTCTTGATCCTGAGGCCCTCTGTCCCCCTTTAACGGGTGGACCATATGGGGGATGACCTCTGTGTTCACGCAGTTCAGATGCAAGCAAAGTTAGATTTACAACCATAACAGCAGTTACAGATGACACTCCCATCACTCCCCATTTTCCCACAGCTTTATTTTGGTGCTCCAGTTTTCCTCTCCCATTTTAATGCCCCCTTATACCTTTCAAATGTACTTAGACTAGAACCTCTCTCTAAGGAGCTTTTAACCTTTATTTTTATTGCTGCAGCTACCAGTGTCTTCCAGTTGGGTGATTCTCAGCTTCTTTCTTCGACCTCCGGGGTTAGACCACCCTTTAGTCATTGCACAGTTATTCTGCCCCGATTTCAAACAAGGATCTGTGTGTTTTGGGTTCACCGGCGTGTCCCCCTTTTTGCCAAGAGCCTCTCGAACCTCGTTGGTCTGGTGTTCCTGGTTTTCGCCAACCCCTTCATGGTTATCGCTGTGTTTGTGGGATCCATCTTCTCCAGGAGCCCAAACGTCATGACACTTGACCCCAGTTGCTGTCTTGGCAGTCCCTACATCTGTCCCTGCTGTGAAGGGTCCTCACATCTCCGGGTCCCCGTCTGGTGTCTGTTCCTTTCTCTGCAAGAGACAGAAAACCAAAACACCTCTCTCCCTAGCCTTGATAATCTAATATTGTTATCCATTGTTCTTCTAATGATTCAAATTTGGTTTAAAATATTATGTTCAGGACTTATTCTAATTCTAATCATAATCTATGTGTGTGTAAAAGAAATCAAAAATTAGTGAACCCTTTCTAAGTCTAACACATTATAAGCTTAAGTTTTACCATAGCTAATTTATTAAACACAAAAATAAACTCATAGAAATTTTCATATCACCATTGTTTGATGTTCAAACTCAACTCCCCCTTTTTGACACACTCCCATGTGTCAATTCATTGGAGCTAGACAATTAAAAGAGAAGGTTAGTGACATCATATCTCAGAAAGTATCAAAAATTCTTCTCTCGAGTACCGTTGCTCCAGCCTTGTCATCCCTGAGGATCTTCGATCCCGAAAATGTCCCTTCTCCTCATGTAATAAAGTCTGTCATCCTTCCATGCCCTGGTAACTGGTCCATCCAGAGCTGTAACATTTTGAAATGTACATACAACAAGCCAAACCACACCTTGGTCACACCAACCCTTTTCTGCCCCGAAGATGTCCAATGCCATCCTAGTATGGACTGTCAAATGTGGCTTTAACGCTGACTTTCCTGACAATCCATTTTATAATGTTTCCTGGTCAGATTTGCCAATCTCTGCACCAGGGTTGTAATAGTTTTGCAATTTTCATCAGTTTTTATTAGTTTTTACCAATTCTTTGCTAGTTTAGTGTAGTTTTTATTTTCTGAAAATCCTTAGTTTCAATTTAGTTTTATTTGTGTTTTGCAAAAATTAAGTGTAACAAAATCCCAGTCCCACCATATCAGTCATGCTCTTCTGGTTATCCTTGGGTGTTGAGACTAATAACTATTAACTCTTGCCGCACCGTGTGGTCCTAATTTTGGTTCAAGTGAATTGATAACCTTTTGAAGGCGATTGTTTCACACCTTTATTTAGATGTCCCAGTCCTGTTGTCTCGGGATCCATCACGCTGCCTTATCTGGGGTTAGCTGTTTTCTGGGGATGCGGGTTGAGTGGGTGAGCTCTTCAAGGAGGGGGAGTGTGCTCCCCCTGATGAGGTCTTCTAGGTAAGCTAGGTTAACCTTCTTGTGTGGGCTTTTCAAGTGCACTTTAAGGTTAGTGGGACTTTTAGTTTTATAAATGTCCCTCATGACCCCCTGATGACCCAGTATTTCATTTTTGCACACTGTAGTACACATTTTAGTTTTTGCTTGTAGCTCGCATACTCTACTTGCCACTCCTCTAATTCCTGATGTTTCTTAGAGAGGGCAACAGTACCTTTAAAAATATATCACATGTGTGGGGGTGTGGCCTTGCCAATTGTTTTGCCCACCTTTTCAAAATGGCTGGCGTGCCCACTAGCACATTTCATGGAAAAAGAAAGGTAAGCTTGATATTTACATTCAAACTGTTTTGTTAAACTCAGATTTTTATTTTATTCTTTTTGCAAGTACCCCTCCTCGGTGGCGAGAAACTGTTGGTGTGGTCAAGTGGGTGCTCTGGAAACAAACGCTCAGGACAGAACAGTTATCAGTCATGTACTTCCTACAAATTTTGCATATGTTTTATTCCATATTGATCCTCTGAGTGTAATGGTACATTTTAATTCGAATTTATCCAAACTAAACACAATATTTTCTTTATTTACTTTGCTCTTGTTCTTTTTCAGTACCACATCCTATCAAATGTCCCTGTCGATTATATTCTACATTTAATAACTTACTATTTCAAGTGAGAACCTAAATCATGTGGACCAATGTTTATTATTGCATATCTCTATTCTGAATGTGGCCAGTCATTCATAGGTATTGTTCAATTTTGGCGATTTTCCTCTATAAAATTTAATTGACTTCTTTACAGTGGCCTGCTGTGGTTAATAGTAACATATTCCAGTCATGAGTGATATCCAAAGTCTTCTCCACTGTAGCATTTGGCATTCCCAATAATATAACATGATACCTTAATCAAAACACAGTTAATATAGCACAGTTTTCTTGATGCAAACATCAGTAACTCAAAATCAGCAACCACAGTGTTAAGTCTGCAGTTCATACTTATGTGAAGCTAGAGTCTCCTCCTCCAGTCTCTCTTATCCTCCTGCTCCTGAAAAAACAAAACAAAACAAAGCGAAGCATCCACCCTTCTCTTGTCGGCTGGGTGACTTGTTTATTGGCATTTACTAATCCTAAAGTGGGTGCAGTCATTGTCTCAGTATCAAGTCAGTCAAAACTTTTAGTCGTCAGTCCATCACAGTCCATTCACATGCATACCTCCCTACACATTCATACCAGATGTTGCTGATAATGGAGTCTCCCGCGCAACCTATTCGAGCGTCCATCACCAGCAAGATGACGTCATCATTTTAAAGGAAAACAATTCCTTGTTGTTTTTTGGGCCGGATTGACTCGGTGCAATCCTTTTAGACTCAGAACTTCTCAGTGTTCCCTATAAGTGAATTTCTCCCAAGCCAATTACAATCATGGAGAAGCACACTTTGCAACTGTTTTTGTAAGAATATTTCATAGCGCTTTAAATTTCAATCTTTCAGGCCTGGTTTAAAGAGCTGATTGTTAAATCATGAACTCACAAAATATCAACATATCACCATATCACCACCGGTGGATCACACCTCTCAGATGTTTTTTTCTCCAGTGCACTGTAACAAAAACAAAAACAGACATAACCAACAAAATACTACTAAAATAACACAAACTAGGGCCCGTTGCAGACATGTCCAAGCATAAAACTATCCTCTCTCGCTTACGAGAAAGAACACAAGCCAAAGCTCACTGATAAAATCAAGCTAGCGCTAAACAAAACTAAACAATCAACCAGAAATTCACAGGAACATTTTGCTTCCTGCCGGGACAATATTGTGTGGGAATGAGAACCTCAGGTGCCGTAACACCTTTTGTTCCTCCTTGAATTAAAACTCAATCACAGAAAATGCCGTACTCCAACCTAACCTTACACTATTAATTCATCATTTTCATTCTGTGCCACTGTTCCTCATCAGGGCTGTGTGAAGCACAGCAAAGAATTCAGTCAAGGCCTTGAGCCATAAACAGACATCACGCACAGACATTGTTTTCATAACCAAACCGTTTTAGAGCTTATTCCTAAAATCTACATAAATGCCTTCTAGGTGACATATAACACATTCTAAGTAATCAATGGCTCCTCATAAAAATTATGCATTGGGATGTTTGTGTGCAGCATTTTGCATATCAGCATAAGCAAAGCATTCTTCATTGCATCAGCGTGTATGTGTGTGTGCGTGTGGATCACTCTTCATTGCACAAGCGTGTGCATGTGTATGTGTGTGCATCACTTCTCAGTGAATCAACATTCCCGTGTGTGTGTGTGTGGGTGTGTGTGTGTGTATGTGTTTCTCTTCATTCTGAGTCAGTGCATGTAGATGTGTGTGTTTGTGTGGGTGTTTGTGTTCATCACTTTCCTGTTCTGGTGTTCTGGGTAAACCACGGCCTGAAGCATGTCCTGGGGTCCTGCCCCCCTCCTTTTTCAGTTTGTTTGCGACCATTGCTGCTGCTGCTGCTCAAAATTCAGTCCATCCTGGTTCTGACCCCAATTGGGGCAGTCCTTTCTCCAGTGTCGATGTTCACCGCAGGTGACACCTGCATCTTCTTCTGTGTTTTTGTCCATTCTGAGGTGCCTTCTGACCTCAGTTACTCCTCCTGTCTCGGTCACGCCCTTTTTCGCCACCCGATCATCCGTGTTGGTCCATCACTGTCCTGCACAGTGTGAATGCAAAGTTATCAAGGTCAGCATTCTTTCGCTCGGCCTTACTTTTCATTCGGGCTTGGCGGGCGTCTCGTCACAGCTCTGTCAGCTGACGCAGTCTGGGAATTTTTCCCCCGTGTAGTGAAACGGGCCTTAGGTTTAGTGCTCTCCGTCTCGGCTGCCTGAGATCACATTCCTGCAGGTCTGTTGACATTCTCAGGTCGTTGTTGTGGGTCCAGCTGTTGCAGCATTTGGTCAGTGTCACGTATGGGGGAGAGCAGGAGTCCAGTCAGCCTCGGCTTTCAGGGCCGGCAAAGCAGCCTGTAATTAAATATGTATAGAAAAAACAAAAACAAAACAAAACAAAAACAAACAAAAAACAAAAACAAACGAACAGGAAAATGTTGTTGTGTTGGCTGTGTTATTCAGAGGGGAGGCAATGGGGCCAGGCCCTGTGTCAGCCTTCTCTCCCCCTTTTTTTGTTTTTTGTCTCCCGATATAATCAACTCCTAACCCACCAAGTTGACAGGACAACACCGGTATATGTTAAAATTCTTAAGATCATGTTTAAAAGCCCAAAAAGGAACTTTCTTTCATTCAGTAATCACTTTTATTAATCAGTCAACAGAAAACATGTCACAATTTGAATCTTTTAACCACTAAATTTGTTGTGTCTTGCCTGGTTGGTTAGACCAGTGTTCCTTTTTTTTTTTAGTTAAATTGTTGTCCTGCAACCCAGAGGGTTTCTTTGTCAGTAATGTATAGACTTCATCATTTAAGTATGTTAATTTTTCTTTAACCTTGCTGGAAAATCTTCACGTGTTCATGAGTGTAAGCTGTTTCTTCATTGCGTGTATGTGCATTTGTATAAAAGCAGGTTAGTTTTATCTTTTCTCAAACTAGGCGTTACCTTAAAAGGAGCCTCTCTCTCAGATTTCTCTGCTTGTGTGTGTTTTTGTTTCACCTTTTTGTTGTGATGCTCCGGACGCCTTCCCAACCTCCACAAGTCCGTTGGCCCCAATTTTATGTGTTAAAACTTCTCTTAATTTCTCCTCTAATTCTCTCCTCGCTGCTGTCTTTTTCACAGCTGCTGATTCGTGCTGGGTGTGGTTCCCATTACCTATAATTTTGCTTCGGCCGCTGTGCTTGTGGGGGCAGTTGGTCCAGGTCCACAGCTTCCTGTATTAACACACTAAGAGATTTATTTTAATTTCATTTTCATCACTTTTAAACCGATAAGCAGGCAACACGCCTACCTTGACAGCGTAAACTGTACGCCAGTCTCCCAACACATTCCTCTCTCTACTCCTCCATAATTCTCCACTGCACACCTCTTACTATCTCTCCTTTTTATTTTTATTACACCACAGAGTAATACACCCAATTATGCCCGTCTATCTCTATGTGGCTCCAAATTCCCTCTTTATTTTAATTTCACACTCGTCAGGGGACAGGCACACAACAATTTCAACCGCTGAAACGAGGAATTCAACCTTTTTATATTTCTTTACTAATCTAGACTCAACGTTTGTTCGCAAAATGTGTCTTGTTCTAGTCCGGAAATAAATGTGAACCCGTGATTACACGGCCGTTCCAGTGTTATTTCCGTGGCTATGCGGGGGCCCTCACCTCCCCAAGTCACCACCTCGGCACCCGGACAACGCCGGTCCTGGCCACGCGTCCACGGACAGGAGGGTCGCTACTCCATAGGCAAAGTTCCACAGGTACACTAGGCATCAACCTTTGATCCTAAAATGTGTATTTGCTCTAATGTCCTCCTAATCAAACACATTAACCGTCACTGTCACTGTGTTCACGCTTCACACTCCACACAAAAACACACTCAGAGCACGCCTCACTCACACTCTCACTCAGTGCGCGCTTCACCCACAAGACAGCACCCAGAGCGCGCCTCGCAGCTTCACACACACTCTCTCACCCAGAGCGCGCTTTGACACTCACACACAACACTTTTCCTCAGCGGGAATTTTACACAGAAACCTCTGAGCTCAACTATTAGATCTTCTTAAAGCACACTGCACCATAGACCAAAATACCCTTTTCTCTGCGATTATGACCGCCACCACGGGGCAAAGTCGCATCATAAAAGTGATGCTTGCATCCCCGAAGTTATACCTGACATCATAAACCAGGTGTTGCTCTGTACTTAAATTTTTACTTTGTATTATGGCCGCAGCCCTTTATACTCGACTGACGCCACAAACCACCGTCAAAACCTCTCTCAAATGTACTAAAATTAGCACCAACCACTACTGCACTTCACGGCCGCACCACCGGAACACGCCGTATCATAAACCAAACCTACGGACGTGTTTCGCTCTCGCGTTGCCAGCGTCCAACTGCACCGTGAAGCCAGTATCTGCTTGTCCTTAAATCAACTTCTATTTCATAGCCGGCAAAAGCCAGGACGTCACTGACACCATAAACAAAATAAACAAACCTCGACTTCAATGTACTGAACTTATGGCCGCGTCTTCAGAATAAATTCTAACGTATTATTGCTACAGAAGCCAGTATTAGACAAAATTAAATGTGGAAGGTAAAGTGGCTGCACTCTAGTCCAACGTAGTATGTTATTAGTATCTCGGTAGAGGCAGATTACTGCAATCTAGACCAACGTAGTATGTTATTAGTATCTCGGTAGAAGCAGATTACTGCAATCTAGACCAACGCAGTATGTTATTAGTATCTCGGTAGAAGCAGTTTATTTAACACCCTGGAATTCAGCCTCAACTTATGTTGTTAGTATCTTGCGCCAAAAACCAGACACCGACAAATTTACTGTGAAAATACATGTGACTCAGCGAACAGATTAATTTGGAAAGCCCAATATGCACATTTGGTATTTATAATACAACAGGCTGTGCTTACCTTTCTGTTTTAGGCCGGCCTTCTGTTCACTTTGCCCCACGATCTCACCAAAGGCCAAATCTACACCTCCTCAGCACACCAAGGATCCGGGTCACACGGCACCAAGTTGTTGAAAACACGCAGTTCTTTGAATCTTTGGGCTGAAGGAGGGACAATACTCGGTGTATAAATGCTCAATCAACAATCATTTATTTCCATACAATTCAACAGTCAGAGCATTACAACGTCCGGACGGGAGAGATGCTACCAGAGGGTCAGGCACATGTCTCAAAATGGTGACGGGTTGCTCAGCTTTTTATAGTCTCTAGTGGCCCCCAGCTAGTCGTAAAAGCCAAAACATCACATTTTTTCTCTGTTACAGCGCCTAAGTTATGACCTCGGCAGTTGTTTCTCTGCTTTCTGTAAGGTGGGGGTGTGGAATGTGGTCTATCTATCTCCCCTGTCTTTAGACACAGAGTCTCCTGCTTACAACCTTCTCTTCATGATTCAACAATTAAGCATGTCAAGAAAACAGTGTAACACATTCCCAGCAGATCAAGGATACAGAGTGATGCACATTTATCTAATGAACTAATATGTGAATATGTTCTGTTAACTCAAAAGTATAATGAGAACTAAACTACATACAGATCACACACTCTATTTTAAAGGGTATAATATGATCTACAGCAGTATTCTAATTCAACTACTTTGATTACATATATAAGGTAACATATAATAACAGAATAATATCACAGTAATTAAGTCTATTTTCAGATTAATGTTTTTAAACTTTTGTATTTCTTCATTTTTACATTATTGCTAAATATTATTTAGGATATGCTAGTGGAACATAGTGAAACATAGATTCTCCACTAAAGGAATAAGTGGTAACACTTTGTAACTGTTGCCCAAGGACCTGCATCTTCACCACTTGTCACATTTTATTGGTCAGTGTGAGTTATTAACCAAACAGATGTACAGTGGGGCAAAAAAGTATTTAGTCAGCCACCGATTGTGCAAGTTCCCCCACTTAAAATGATGACAGAGGTCAGTAATTTGCACCAGAGGTACACTTCAACTGTGAGAGACAGAATGTGAAAAAAAAAATCCATGAATCCACATGGTAGGATTTGTAAAGAATTTATTCGTAAATCAGGGTGGAAAATAAGTATTTGGCCACCTCAAACAAGGAAAATCTCTGGCTCTCACAGACCTGTAACGTCTTCTGTAAGAAGCTTTTCTGTCCCCCACTCGTTACCTGTATGAATGGCACCTGTTTGAACTCATCATCTGTATAAAAGACACCTGTCCACAGCCTCAAACAGTCAGACTCCAAACTCCGCCATGGCCAAGACCAAAGAGCTTTCGAAGGACACCAGGAAAAGTATTGTAGACCTGCACCAGACTGGGAAGAGTGAATCTACAATAGGCAAGCAGCTTGGTGTGAAAAAAATCAACTGTGGGAGCAATCATCAGAAAATGGAAGACATACAAGACCACTGATAATCTCCCTCGATCTGGGGCTCCACGCAAGATCTCATCCCGTGGGGTCAAAATGATCATGAGAACGGTGAGCAAAGATCCCAGAACCACACGGGGGGACCTGGTGAATGACCTGCAGAGAGCTGGGACCAAAGTAACAAAGGTCACCATCAGTAACACACTACAACGGCAGGGAATCAAATCCTGCAGTGCCAGACGTGTTCCGCTGCTGAAGCCAGTACATGTCCAGGCCCGTCTGAAGTTTGCCAGAGAGCACATGGATGATACAGCAGAGGATTGGGAGAATGTCATGTGGTCAGATGAAACCAAAGTAGAACTTTTTGGTATAAACTCAACTCGTCGTGTTTGGAGGAAGAAGAACACTGAGTTGCATCCCAAGAACACCATACCTAATGTGAAGCATGGGGGTGGAAACATCATGCTATGGGGCTGTTTTTCTGCCAAGGGGACAGGACGACTGGTCCGTGTTAAGGACAGAATGAATGGGGCCATGTATCGTGAGATTTTGAGCCAAAACCTCCTTCCATCAGTGAGAACTTTGAAGATGAAACGAGGCTGGGTCTTCCAACATGACAATGATCCAAAACACACCGCCCGGGCAACAAAGGAGTGGCTCCGTAAGAAGCATTTGAAAGTCCTGGAGTGGCCTAGCCAGTCTCCAGACCTCAACCCCATAGAAAATCTGTGGCGGGAGTTGAAAGTCCGTGTTGCTCGGCGACAGCCCCAAAACATCACTGCTCTCGAGAAGATCTGCATGGAGGAATGGGCCAAAATACCAGCTACTGTGTGTGCAAACCTGGTAAAGACCTATAGTAAACGTTTGACCTCTGTTATTGCCAACAAAGGTTATGTTACAAAGTATTGAGTTGTGTTTTTGTTATTGACCAAATACTTATTTTCCACCCTGATTTACGAATAAATTCTTTACAAATCCTACCATGTGGATTCATGGATTTTTTTTTTTCACATTCTGTCTCTCACAGTTGAAGTGTACCTCTGGTGCAAATTACTGACCTCTGTCATCATTTTAGGTGGGGGAACTTGCACAATCGGTGGCTGACTAAATACTTTTTTGCCCCACTGTATGTATGTATGTATGTATGTATGTATGTATGTATGTATGTATGTATGTATGTCATAAACCCACAATATTATTAACAATAGCACATCAAAAACATATCAAATGTTTTGAAATGAAAGTTCAATATTTTACCATTTCATGAAAAATATTAACACCCTTACAACAGATAGGTTCTAAAATCTACCTTCACATTCTGCAATTAAATTATATAAATAATTTGTAAAACAAATGAAACTTCTAAACTCAATCTTAAGTTCTTCTTTTGTCAGATCTAACTAAATATATAATTGGGAAAAGTAGATGAAAATTAAAACTTTTTTTTTTTTTTTTTTAGTGATATGACATCTTTGCCATTACTTTTGTCATTGCAGGGTGGGTTCAGAATCTTCCCCATAATATCAAATATGGTATCAAGTATTTTCCTGGTTAATATGTATCGAGTTCGAAATTCTAGTATCATAACAACCCAATTAGTCATCATAGCTGTTGATATTTTAATGTGTAGAGATTGTAATGGAAATGTATTTTTCCTTAGTGTTTCCTCACCTTTTCTGACAATAACACATATATAACATGTTTATTTGAAGCATAGTGGGACAGACACTCAGACTGGACTCTCTCTCTTGCTGCAACGTGAATAAAACTCACTTCAAAGACATTCATCAAGTGTTTGCATTTTATTTTAAAAAGTTCCACGACAAGATATAGGTGAATATTCATATCTGTGCATTCCCAGGTGCTGCCAGCTAAATCTAAGTTTTATCACTCCCACTTTTCCATTCAAGCTATCTCCACCACCAGCATCTTGGCTCCGAGGGGTCCTGCTGTAATCCCTCTCATAGCTTTGGTTCCGTTCCACCAAGATGGGCCATTGAATTGTACTCAGGCAATCTATTCCGTCATTCCCATGTTTACTCCATTTTGAATTATGAAAAATATCTGAATATAATAACCTTTTTGTGTTGACTGTCAAGTTTACTTTATTTATATAGCACAATAATCAACAGAAGTTGACCAAAAGAAGAAAAATGGTAAAAATGGTAAATGGCCTGTATTTGTATAGCACTTTACTAGTCCCCCCCAGGGACCCCAAAGCGCTTTACACACCCAGTCATCCACCCATTTACACACACATTCACACACTGGTGGAGGCAGCTACAGTTGTAGCCACAGCTGCCCTGGGCACCTGGACACTTACATTTACATTCCAAGTCTTAAAGACACCCAGTTCCTAAATATATGGCAAGCTGACTTGTCTGTTTTATGTCTGTTTTATTGTGTTAACTATTTCTTGTGGAAGGTGATTTAGTTGTCATTAAAATGTGCTCAGAATTTTCAAATTGATGATGATTTATTTGATAAATCAAGACACACGGCTCTCTGCCATATAAGCTGTCTTTATAAGTTAAAAGTATCAAAATCTGTACTCAGCAACAGTAATGCTGAACCTGTGTTTACTTTGCAGTGTTGCAGACCACTAGGAGCCAAGCTTCTCATTTGACTGTCATGAAACGTCTGTGTGCTGGCAGGAGAGGACCCAAACACAAACTCATGGAAAACGGGACTTAACTCAAAATACAGCTTTATTACTGAACGGGGAAAAAAGATACAAGACAATGCTAAACTAAACTGGGAAATTCTAATGCTAATCTAATCTAATTACTTAGGGAAACACGGGGAGAGACACGGAGCCATGAGGGAGGACCGAACTGAGAGAGACGCTGACCTAAATACACAGAGGGATGACAGGGACATGAGGACACACACAACTGATAGGAATAACCATAACGAGACAGGGGAAGCTAGACTAAACGGAATGAACATGAAAACATGTGCTAAACAACAGCAGCACGTTTAAGCTTGATCAGCTGTTGTTAGAATTCATTTAATATTACTTTCTAGTATCAGCTGATGTTTACTGGAGCCACAGCCGTAAAAGCTGCTTGTCATGATGTCGGTTTGGATATCTGGTGAGAGGGAAACACGAAGGTGAAATCAAGAGATGTCCTTCAGTGGTCATATGATGTAAACTGTTTAGAACTCATACGTATATACCAACAAGACAGTGTACATCACTGTCACAACAGCGTTTGTTTTCATCCAAAGGCTTTATGGTTTTTCCTATAAAACCTGGTGGGCCTGTCTCTAGTCAAAATGCCCAGACTGACTTTTTGTCCCACTCCAGCTGACCAGGTGGTCAAGGCGCAGACTCAAGGCACATCATTTTCAACCCCCCAACCCCCCTACGGTCTTTCGCTTCTCGGGTTAAACATGATATATAAGTCACTCTGATAACTTCTAAATGTCAATGTTTGGTTTATTTCAGTGTTTGATTTGTTCCTGAGTAAATCGGTTTTGGCTCAGATTAAAGTTCAACTTCATAACTAGACCGTTTTATTTAATACTGAAGTCTTGCTTGGAGAGCTGTCAGTATATTTTGAATTTCACCAGTTATATTATGAAAATGTTTCCTACTGAATTTAACTATTTTTTAATGTTAGATTTAATTCAAAGTCAGCTGTTTAAATAAGAACTGTGAAATTCAAAAAAAGAATTGTCCGATTTCCTCCATAAGAGAGTAGAACCGCTGCAGTGCAGACCTCCTACTGAGCCATCTTACGTCATTATAATACACAACATCTCCGTATTCTGGATGTTGAGTAGAAGCTGTTGAAACTGGCGGTTGTACAGGGCTTTGGAGCGAATATAATTAATAGCCTTTATCACCAGTTTCATAACATGGTCATATTTTAAATGTTTAGCACAGAGTACTTGTTGGTGAATAATACAGTGGAGTTTTATAGCTTTACATCCTTCTTTGCTGACTTTGTTACAGACTAGGGTTGTTAATTCCTTAGTGAGTACTTCAGGCAGCAGAAACTCAAGAAAGAAGAGGAGCAAGGAGAAGAACCATCATGGAAGGATAGGCCCCTGCATGGGCTGGAGATAGAGGAAGTGGCTAACATTCACCACTTTTGCTGTCTCTCAGCATGAAATGTTGCAGTAGTATTTGTAGTGGATCGATAACACACACTCACATTGTGGCTTGTTTATCAGAATCAGAATACTTTATTAATCCCGAAGGAAATTAGGGTTACAGCAAGCAGCACGCTAATGGCGCAAGCACAAGCATCGAAGGCGTTTGGACAGGGAGGGGGGATCAATGTGTGCATATCAGTGTATGTGTGTGTGTGTGTGTGTGTGTCCAGAGTTCAGCTGAAACAGTGTCCTTCGCCCCGCCAGGATAAGTAAACAGTCTTCCAGCCAACCCAGGTGGCCTTGCATGGAATGGGGGGAACAGTCTAAACACAGTCGTTATCAGGGTGTTTTGTTCAGCTCCAGCCTTGAGGCCGCAGCTGGCGCCGAAGGGGTCTCCGCATGAAGTGATGATGGTTTTTACTTTAGTGCGATCAACTCATATGAATTTCAAAGCTGTTCTAACAGTCCAACACTGGTCTCTCAATCTGCCGTTGGAGAGCCGTGAGCTTTCTATGATGTTATCCAAACTTACGTTCCGTGATGTTGTCATTCTTTTTGCTCAAAGAGCAGGTTCTGAGAACTCATGACCGCAGTGCACTTCGCCAAGATGTGATCGAATTTGCGCTCAAAGGTGTTATTCGAGCTAGCCCCTCCAGATGTAATCCAGTTTTTCACTCAGATGTCTTGTTCTGAGTATTCACGGCAGCCGTGCGTTCTCCAAGATCTTCTCCGTGCTGCACTCAATGAGCCCATTTTGAGAAACTCATGCCTCGTCCCATCATTTCAATCCCAGTGGGCAGCCTTTTGGGGGTTTGAACAGCTGGTTCCACTTCCTTAATTCTTCGATAAGCCAGGGCCAAGCCAGCTCCGATCAGCAAGAACCCTGTTATTATGGTTCCGAATAGGTAGATATCTTCAGCAGTCAGGCTCACCTGAGCCCAGATTCTCGTTGAGAAGGGGTGTCAATTGCATTCAGAGACCAGTTGATCAAATCCATAATTCCTCTTTTAGGTTTTAGAGAACAGACTGTGAGAGAGTGTTCCAGGGAAAAGTAAGAAAAAACACAAGACAAGACAAGGACATAAGAAGCTAAGCAGGGAAGATAGGGGCAGGAGAGCTCAGAAGATAAGAGCTGAGAGCCAAATAAAAAAACATGCACTAGTCTACAGCTGACCACATGACCAATTGCTAGATGACTTCCTTCAGCTACACCAGGCAACCCTGGGCACGTGTGCCACAGCTGACACGCGAAGGGTTAAGTGATGGCGCAGCATGCAGTGAAATAATCTGAGAAGGTGTATTTAAAAATAAATATCTACGGCTGGGCCACCAATGCACATCACAAATTAGTTCACACAGAGCTAATGACAATACAGCTAATGACAGTCTTAATGACAGTATCTAAGCTAACAGCCCCACCTCCTTGTTTTACTTGTAACTGGCTAAAAATTACACAGACGAGAGGGATGTAGCCAGTTCTGTGAATTATATCGAAGCGAGCTAAAAAAGATGATCCCTGGTCTTTTATGCCAATTTGGAGAGAAGACTAGGGTTTTGCGCAACAGAAAGATCGTGCTGTATGTGCCCTTTGCCTCGAGAGTGTTGTTTGCCGGACTTCCAGTGTTAAACGACATTTTGAGACGAAACATCAAAAAACCTTCAAGGATGAGGCAGAGAAAGTTGAATCAATTACACGTCTGTGTCAAGATATGAGAAGCAAGCAAGTACTCTAAAAGTTTTTACAGCTGCAAAACATCATGGAACTGAAGCAAGTTATCGTATTGCACACTGTATTGCTAAACATGGAAAACCGTTTACAGACGGAGAATTTGTTAAGGAGACTTTTCTCTCAAGCTCAGAAGTGTTATTTAATGGGCTTCCAAACAAAGATGCAATTAAAGCAAGGATACAAGACATACCTGCATCAGCCAGAACTGTGGAACGACGTATCCAGGAAATGGGTGACAATGTCAGAGCCCAACAAACAGCTGGTTTGAGAGAAGCCCAGGTGTTTGGTGTAGCTTTGGACGAAAGCGTTGATATCAATGACATTCCACGTTTGGCTGTTATGGTAAGATACTGTGATGTGGCAGTACAAGAGGAACTCTTCTGTTTAACCCCGATGCCTGAAACAACGCGAGGTGAGGATATTGCCAAAGTTTTTAAGGAGTGTTTTGATGAGCAAGGCATTGACATTACAAAGATTTTTGCTGTGACAACTGATGGTGCGCCAGCTGTGGTTGAGAAACACAGGGGCGCTGTTACCTTAATTGAGGAACAAGTTGGCGATCCCATCATGAAACTACACTGTATAATACACCAAGAAAACCTGTGTTCCAAGATTTCAAATTCAGATCTTCATGACGTCATGCCCACAGTGGCAAAAGTCGTGAACTTTATACTTAAGCGATCTCCTTTGACTCACCGCCAATTCCAGTCTCTGCTCGAGGAGCTGGATAGCTCATGCAAAGACATCCCGCTCCACTGTGCTGTCAGATGGCTTAGCTGTAGAAAGGATCTGGAATGATTTGTGGATTATTTTGATGTGGTAAAAAAATTCCTGGCAAAAAAGGGGCAAAGCCATTCCGAACTCCAAGATGAGAAGTGGGTTGAAAATTTTTTCTTTCTCGCTGATATAACGGGACACCTCAACGAGTTTAATGTCAAACTGCAGGGATCCGGACAAACTGTTTTAGATATGCGTGACACGTGGGAAGCTTTCGTTCAAAAACTGGCAGTTTTTTCCAGCAATGTTGAAACTTCCACGTTCTGCTACTTCAAACGCCTCAGGGAGCTGTCCGCTCAGCGCAGCATCAGCACCTCGGAAATACACGGGTACGTCCAAAGACTCAAGAAAGAATTCTGAACGGGTTTTCTGGACTTTCAGGTGTATGGACCGATGTTTTCTTTTCTTATCAAGCCAGAAAGCTTTAATGAGCAGCTGGATTTGTCTCTTTTTAAATGGCTAGACACAGATGACATGGAAATGCAGCTGATTGAACTGAAAAGCTCGACTGTGTGGGTGACAAAGTTCGCAGAACTACGAACACAGCTAGAATCCACAGCTGCGCGTGAACCTGGAGCTTGCATCTTCACTTGCTGGACATCACTACCAGACAAGTTTAACTGTCTTAAGAACATTGCACAGGCCCTATTGACAGTATTTGGCTTTACCTATCTGTGTGAGCCAATTTTCTCTCACATGAAGAGTGTCCTTAGCGCCTCCCGTTGCCGTCTGACTGCCGGACACTCAGAGACCTGTGTGCTCCTTAAAGTTACAAAATGTGACCCCCAGATAACACAACTGGCAAATACAAAGCAGGGACAGGGATCACATTAACATGCATATCCCTGTATAAACAAATGTCATATTAGCCCAGTATTTTTTCTTTCTAAAAGTTCAGATAGAGCACTGGACTCACCAACACGCCTCAGTCACACACAGAGAATCCAGATCATGGGAACTGAAAAAGTCCAGAAGAATAAAAGTTTTGTTTAAAGGGATCTGGCATTTACCAGGCCAATCGCTGCAGGAGCTGGAGCTGCAGCACGGGGTTCAGTAAGTTGAGAAACCAGACGCAGCGATCTCAGGTTTCAATAATGTTCACAGCGGAGGTTTAGCCTGGGAGGGCATGGGCAGTGAGGCTGAGGACCATGATCAAAGCTGACCACAGGCACCAAGCAGGCATCAAGAGGATCCAGGAAATGCCAAGACACAAACAATCTTGGGAATAATCCATGCCCTGGTTGGAAAACAGCAGAACAAATCCTTAGAGAAACCTTTACCTTCACCAGCTGACTGCTTTGTTTACCCCTGTGACGATGACGTTTTCGCCAGGAAGGTAGCGTGGGAACGTGGTACAGGTACCCTGCATTATTTATTAATCTAATTGCCCTGTCTTGTCTGCTTTATAATTATTGTTTGTGTATTACTTTTGCATGTGTTTCACCAGACCGCTACACAATAGCTCATATAAGGTAATAGTAAAGCACAGTATAATATGTGCAGTGTTTTCTGATTCAAGATTTGCTTTATTTTTCCCATGCCAGTTTCCCCCTAACATAAGTAATGTGTGGTTTCCAAGAGACCTGGAAAACTCTTTCTCTTATACCACAAATCCAAATGTCTTTAATTCTTTGAACCTCTCATGATCTTACAGTTTATTTACTTGACCACATCCCCACTAAACTATTTAAACCTATATCTCATTAATTTAATTAAGTTAATTGTACAAGTCACCATCAAATTCAAGATTTACCAAGTAGATTTTTTGTCCCCACTACTGTTCAGCATAAGCCTGAACCCCTCGATAAGCTCATCAACAAGACTAGCTCCATATACTGACAATGGAATGAAGCCATTGTCAACCATCCTCTACTACCTACATGAATGATATCAAGTTATATGCCAGGAGTGAATAAGACATCAGTTCAGTTATCCACACCATTAGGATCTACAGACATGATAGCACAATATCATTCGGACTGGAGAAGTGTAGTTGGATGGTAACTAAGAGTGGGACAGTAGTCAGAACTGAGGGGACTGCACTATAAGAAGGCAACACTGCAGACATCGAGGATAGCTACAAGTACCTGGGAGTCCCACAGGAAAATTGGTTGGCAGTAGCTCAGGAGGTAGAGCAAGTCCTCTACTGATCAGAAGGTTGGTATTTTAATTTGGGTCCCCCAGTCTGCATGCCAAAAATCCCTGAGCAAGATATTAACCCTAAGTTGCTCTATGTTGCATCCAGAGGAAAGTGCTCGTGTGAATGGGTGAATGTGGCATGTTGTATTAAAGCACTTTGAGTGCTCCAGAAAAGTAGAAATGTGCTATATAAGAATCAGCTCATTCACCATTTACCAAATGGAAACCATAAAGAGGCAATTAGGAAAGCTGCAACAACCAAATATTTGCAGAGAGTATGGCAAGTTGTAAGGAGCTGAATGAGAAGAACAATACCTGGGCAATCAACACCTGCAGAAACCTGAGAGAGAAGAGGAGCAAGGAGACGAACAATCATGGAAGGACAGATCCCTGCACAGTATGTACCACCGGCAGATAGAAGACATGGCTGACATCCAGAAATCCTATCAGTGGCTGGACGAGGCTGGACTGAAAGACAAAACATAGAGGTATGAATCATGGCAGCACTGGAACAAGCTCTAAGCAAAAGATCCATAAACACTTAGGTCGTGTCCAAATTCATGGGCTGCATCCTCCTGAGGCCGCATTTGTAGACCAATTATGTCACAGCGACGTGCCGAAGGCTGTCCAAATTCGTAGACTCCTCCGAATGCAGCCGACAAATGCGTCCTCCTTTTTCCCGAATTTGAAGGATGGGTCGGGTGTGTCCTTCGTGACCTACCATATCACAGCCAAACTCCAGTTTCCAACAATGGCGGCCGTTACTAAGTTTTAAAATTACTCTTACTAATCTTTCTGGGTCACAAAATAAACTTTTAACATATTTTCAGGCAAGAAAGTAGCTGTGTAAACATCAAATATCTGCTCGGTTTATCAAGATATCGCATATTTGCAAAAGTGCTTCGACGTTTTCGGAGACGTCTGCTACCCACCAGCTCGATAGCTAGCCGGTAGCTCGAGGGTTACTGATGCGGCCGAGAACGGCACAACTCCCGGCACATCATTTTCAGATCACCGCAGACTTTCACTACTCAGGTTAAACGTAATATATAAGTCACTTAGACAACCTAAAAATTTTATTGCTGGGCTTTTTTCAGTGTTTTATTTGTTCGTGAGTAAATCGGTTTGGCTGAGATTAAAGGTATTAGATTAGATTAGCTAGAATAAAACTTTATTAATCCCCTGGTGGTTTCCTCCTTGTTTTTTACACAGCTGAATAAACATCAAACAGAAAACTGATTAAACAGAAGTATGAGACAGTCGAGAATTTCCGCCAGTGTCCTGTTATATTTTAGATAGCAAGGAGCAGACGGCCGAGTTTATTAAACTCCACCGAGATAGCGGTGACGCTAATCAGAAGCCTAGACCGTCCAATTTCCCCAGCCGTTTACTTCCGGCCTACCCGACCTTCTGAGGACCCGGCCCACGTAGACCGCGAAGGTCCTCAGGAGGATGCAGCCCATGAATTTGGACATGACCTTAGTTCTACCACACCGGGTAAGACCCCTGGCAGACTGGCCTGAAACACTCCAGCACATAAGAGTAGAGTGCAAGATGCTAGCAGGCAGGACAAGTATACCAATTAACATTTGTGCAGCATATGTCCTTGAAGTCCAGAGGTCATCACCCAAGGTAGCTGAAAATGACCAAGCTAAGTGTGGGGATTCCTAATATAGACAGACAAACTGGTGATGGCTATCCAGCCAGAGATAATAGTGGTCGAAAAGCAGAGGGAGATGATTGTAGTGATAGATATAGCTATATCAAGTGTTAACAACACGAGGATGACTGAACGCGATAAGCTTGAGACTTGAGAAAATGTAGTGTGAAGGCAGTAGTGGTTTCCGTGGTTTCCGTGTTTTTTTTTTCTTTGCTTTTATACTAATCCTATACTAGTTCCAGGGATTTAAAACAAATGGATGGGCAAACAAAATGAAGTGCATAGGACTAAACGTCAAATCGTCAGATTCCCTGAAGTTGTTTACATGTTAGTAGAGAACTTAATGAGTCCCATAGAGGATGGAAGGTTTTCTGATAAAACAAAGCCACAAAACAGAGTCAATTACTTACCTTCTTAGTTCAGTGCAGGAAATATATTACTACAGTACTTTAAAGCATTGTTTATTTAATGGATGTTGAATTAAATGTAACATTGTTAACTCTTGGTGGGTTTGCAGAATTGCACAAATACAGATATCTTTATTTTGTGGTTATATTCACATTATATATTCTGATACTCTGCTTTAATTCCATTATAGTGTACCTTATTTGGACTTGCAAAAACCTTCATGAGCCAATGTATATTTTTATTGCAGCTTTGTTAATCAACTCTGTTCTTTACAGCATGATTATCTATCCGAAGCTCTTATCTGATGTTTTGTCTGAAAAACAGACTATATCGTATCCACTCTGTCTCTTCCAAGGATTCTCATATTACACCTCAGCTGTGTCAGAGTTTTTACTGTTGGCAGCAATGGCATATGACAGGTATGTGTCTATATGCAAACCCCTGCAATATCCAGTTATTATGAATAGAATAACTATTTATGTATGTGTGATTTTAGCTTGGCTTATACCTGCTTTTGAGATTGCAGTGTCATTTGTGAGACATGTTTACCCCACTTGCTGGTGTTAATCAACTTTTCCTGTTTTTTTTTCTTTGATATAATTATAGTTAGACTGGAATCTGATCTATCAAACACTGTACGCTTGACATTGACGTTTCAGTCAATTTTATTCCATCCTCTTTTAAATCCAATCATATATGGACTCAAAGTGAATGAAATTTTTAAACACATCAAGATGTTGTTGTGTCAGGTTTAACAACACTGGTATTACTGCACCATTATCAAATGTATGGGATTTCATTGTAATGTGAGTTAGTTAAAAGAGTTTCTTATCTCTGATTTGACATGCAAGATAGAAGGACAGAGATCAACATTTATATAAACGTTGATCTCTGTCCTTCTACTGACAACAAGACGATAAACATAATGGTCATAAAACAAAGATAAACAATTTCTTAAACTCTTGCTGGTAATGTTTGAAGTCTAAGCAGCTCATATGCCTGCGTTTCACATTTTTCCTTCTTTTTTGTCACAGGTTATCTTTTACTATTGTGGGTTGTAAGCGCAAAAAATAATTTAGTTAATTTAGTTAATCAATTGCTACCTCTCTCTCTCTCTCTCTCTCTCTCTCTCTCTCTCTCTCTATATATATATATATATATATATATATATATATATATATATATATATATATATATATATATACCGCAGACATGAGCGAGACAGATAAATATGAAGGCATGCCGGCTCGGACGTCGCCCGGATCAACAAGGTCCGCGTCAGGTGTTGAGGAACCAGGGCACCCTGACGAAAAGTGGGCTACTGGAACAAGAAGGCATCGGTGGGCAAGAGACGAAAACAGGGCGTTGTTGGAATGCTACTACGCAAGTAACCCCGGCGGCAGGGGCTACATGAATAGGATGACGGACCTATGGATTCTTCGATACCCAACATCCACAGTGACGGCGAAACAACTAGTAGCTCAGTGTTCCAACATTCGAAAGAAGGGACTGCTCTCACAGCTAGAGATTGACGAGGTACAACACAAATGCTACGGCAAGGAGGAGTCAGGACGCCAGGTCAGGGGGGCGATTTCATCACCCCCACCCGAGATTGGGTACGTAGCCCCAAGTGCGATAGGAGAAGGACCGTTGAGTGCGAGAGGAATTGACCTGAAAAATAGGATCATGGCCAAGCTTGAAACCTGGATCCCCCGTAGCCGGTTACCAAGATTACGTGAAGTACCCTCAGAAGGTCTGCTAGATGATGTTAATGCAGCACTACGGACAATACCTACAACCACGATTACCGACACTAACAAGCTGATCTACAATACGGCAGCAGTGATCAGTGAGATGCTTGGCTACAAGTTGAACAGCGACAAGGGGCAGTACCCTCCATGGAGAAGGAGGCTAGAGGGCAAGATCAAAGTAGCACGGAGGGAGGTTAGCCAACTAACGGAGTTGCAGAAAGGTGCGACAAATAAGGTGCATAAGAAATACAGCAAGCTGTCCATACCTGAGGCCTTGGAAACTGCCAAGCAAAGACTCACAGCCTTGGCCAGCCGCTTGAGGAGGTACACCAGAGAGATAGAAGGCAGGAGAATAAACCAGCTGTTCTCCACAGAACCAGCAAAGGTGTACTCTCAGTGGCAAGGGAACAATAAGAGAACAGCACCACCAAGGCTGGAGACGGCGCAATACTGGAAGGGCATATGGGAAAAGGACGCAACCCATAACGGCAATGCTCAGTGGCTAGTGGATCTGAGGGCAGACCACAGCGACCTCCCTGAACAGGGTCCAGTAACCATCACAGTGGCAGATATCCAAGAAAGGGTCTCCAGTATGAAGAGTTGGACAGCACCAGGGCCCGACATGGTTCACGCCTACTGGCTAAAGAAGCTGACTGCACTCCACGAGCGTCTGGCAGCACAAATGAACCAGCTGCTAGTTAACGAGAGACACCCGGAATGGCTAACCGAAGGTCGGACGGTCCTGATCCCCAAGGACCCCAAGAAGGGACCGGTCCCCTCCAACTACCGACCAATAACCTGCCTCAGTACTACATGGAAGCTCCTGTCAGGCATCATATCGGCTAAGATGAACAGGCACATGGGTCAATACATGAGCGGGACACAGAAAGGAATTGGCAAGAATACCAGAGGTGCAAAACACCAGCTACTGGTAGACAGAACAGTCAGCCGAGACTGCAAGACCAGACTGACCAACCTGTGCACTGCCTGGATTGATTACAAGAAGGCCTATGACTCAATGCCCCACAGCTGGATACTGGAATGCCTAGAATTGTACAAGATCAATGGGACCCTAAGAGCCTTCATCAGGAACTCAATGGGGATGTGGCGTACAACACTAGAGGCCAACTCCAAGCCCATAGCACAAGTCACCATCAAGTGCGGGATCTACCAAGGAGATGCTCTGTCCCCACTGCTGTTCTGCATAGGCCTGAACCCCCTCAGTGAGATCATTAACAAGACTGGCTACGGATACCAACTACGGAACGGAGCAGTTGTCAGCCACCTCCTGTACATGGATGACATCAAGCTGTATGCCAAGAGTGAACGAGACATCGATTCACTGATCCACACTACCAGGCTATACAGCAATGACATTGGAATGTCGTTCGGACTGGAGAAGTGTAGTCGGATGGTAACAAAGAGAGGGAAGGTAGTCAGAACTGAGGGGATTGAACTACCAGAAGGAAACATTGCAGACATAGAGGACAGTTACAAGTACTTGGGGATCCCGCAGGCGAATGGGAACCATGAAGAGGCTGCTAGAAAGGCTGCAACCACCAAGTACCTGCAGAGGGTCAGGCAAGTCCTGAGGAGTCAGCTGAATGGTAAGAACAAGATCCGGGCCATCAACACGTACGCCCTGCCCGTGATCAGGTACCCTGCTGGGGTAATAGGCTGGCCAAAGGAGGAGATAGAAGCCACTGACATAAAGACAAGAAAGCTCCTTACCATGCATGGAGGGTTTCACCCCAAGTCCAGCACCCTGAGGCTGTACGCTAAGCGGAAGGAAGGGGGCCGGGGACTGGTGAGTGTCAGCACCACAGTCCAGGATGAGACAACGAACATCCAAGAATACATTGGGAAGATGGCCCCAACTGACCGAGTGCTCAGTGAATACCTCAGGCAGCAGAAACCCAAGAAAGAGGAGGGAGACGAGGAACCATCATGGAAGGACAGGCCCCTGCACGGTATGTACCACCGGCAGATAGAGGAGGTGGCTGATATCCAGAAATCCTACCAGTGGCTGGACAAAGCTGGACTGAAAGACAGCACAGAGGCACTAATCATGGCAGCACAAGAACAAGCTCTGAGCACAAGATCCATAGAGGCTGGGGTCTATCACACCAGGCAAGACCCCAGGTGCAGGCTGTGTAAAGATGCCCCAGAGACAATCCAGCACATAACAGCAGGGTGCAAGATGCTAGCAGGCAAGGCATACATGGAACGCCATAACCAAGTGGCCGGCATAGTGTACAGGAACATCTGTGCCGAGTATAACCTGGAAGTCCCGAGGTCAAAATGGGAGATGCCCCCAAGGGTGGTGGAGAATGACCGAGCTAAGATCCTGTGGGACTTCCAGATACAGACATAGTGGTGGTAGACAAACAGAAGAAGACGGCCGTAGTGATCGATGTAGCGGTTCCGAATGACAGCAATATCAGGAAGAAGGAACACGAGAAGCTGGAGAAATACCAAGGGCTCAGAGAAGAGCTCGAGAGGATGTGGAGGGTGAAGGTAACGGTGGTCCCCATGGTAATTGGAGCACTAGGTGCGGTGACTCCCAAGCTAGGCGAGTGGCTCCAGCAGATCCCGGGAACAACATCGGAGATCTCTGTCCAGAAGAGCGCAGTCCTGGGAACAGCTAAGATACTGCGCAGGACCCTCAAGCTCCCAGGCCTCTGGTAGAGGACCCGAGCTTGAAGGATAAACCGCCCGCAGGGGCGTGCTGGGTGTTTTTTTTTTTTTATTAGTACTGTGCAAAAGTTTCAGGCAGGTGAGAAAAAAATGCTGTAAATAAAGAATGCTCTCAAAAATGGAGGTGTTAATTATATATTTTCATCAATCAACATGGATGATCAACATGATCCATTTTCAGATAAATGTTTTTCAACTTTTTCATATTTTTTCATTTTTACTTTATTACTGATTCTTATTTGCAATATGCTACAAGTGCAACATAGATGGAATAAGTAGTAACACTTTATAACTGTTGCTTAAGGCCCTGCATCTTCATCTCTTGTCACATATTATTGTTCTCTGTGGGTTATAAACCAAACAGATGTATGTAGAAAAACAATCTTGAAAAGTACAATCCCAGTTACAAAAACTGGGGACACTGTGTAAAATGTAAAAACCAAAAAAACAAAACAAAACAGAATTTAATAATTTGCCATTCTCATAAACCCATATTTTACTCACAATAGAACATGAGAAACATATCAAATGTTTGTTTGCTTTAGGGCTAATACCTCATGATTGGCATTGCAAATTTCTGTTTTTTTCCATACTGTATAGAGTGTATTGTAGGTAAGTTTTGGAAGTAGAGTGTTACTCTGATACTATCAGATACAGCACTTCCTCACAAACCCTCACAGGAATGTGGCATTGATCATAAATCTGTTGTTATGGCATGCACTCTACACCCCTTCTTTAACTCTACAGGCCTGACCAGAGCATAAGAGGTGGTTGTCATGGTAACGAGGGTGTTGCCTGCAAAAGGGCGTCTCCATATAGCGAGATGCCCAGAGAGCTGCAGAAGAAGAAACATGAGCTAGTATGAGACCTAAGGCCACTCTCAGCTCATTTGACCAATCATGTTAACATTCAGTTTCTTTGATTCATAAAAGTGTATACCGCCCTGGCACAGTGCCTTTGTCTCTGAGCCAGAGAAAGGAGATCCATGGCGCCATGTAAAACAATTAAAAATTCTAAATATTTTGATGATAAATTGTGAAAACTTAAAATTGGAGCATATTGTCTTCTCTCTCATAAAAAAGCCCTCAACAGTTTCTTAGTTTAGCTTTCAATTCAATTCAATTCAATTCAACAAAAGTCGCCTCAAGGCGCTTCATAAATACAGAGAAAAACCCAACAATCATATGACCCCCTATGAGCAAGTACTTTGGTGACAGTGGGAAGGAAAAACTCCCTTTTAACAGGAAGAAACCTCCGGCAGAACCAGGCTCAGGGAGGGTCGGCCATCTGCTGCGACCGGTTGGGGTGGGAGAAGGAAAACAGCATAAAGACATGCTATGGAAGAGAGACAGAGGTTAATAACAGATATGATTCAATGCATCTCTCGGCTGGCCTGGGAACGCCTTGGTATTCCCCCGGATAAGCTGGAGGAGGTGGCTGGGGAGAGGGAGGTCTGGGCCTCTTTGCTTAGGCTGCTGCCCCCGCGACCCGGCCCCAGATAAAGCGGATGAAGATGGATGGATGATTCAATGCAGAGAGGTCTATTAACACATAGTGAGTGAGAAAGGTGACTGGAAAGGAAAAACTCAATGCATCATGGGAAAACCCGGCAGCCTACGTCTATTGCAGCATAACTAAGGGAGGATTCAGGGTCACCTGGTCCAGCCCTAACTATATGCTTTAGCAAAAAGGAAATTTTTAAGCCTAATCTTAAAAGTAGAGATAGTGTCTGTCTCCCGAATCCAAACTGGAAGCTGATTCCACAGAAGAGGGGCCTGAAAACTGAAGGCTCTCCCTCCCATTCTACTTTTAAATACTCTAGGAACAACAAGTAGGCCTGCAGAGTGAGAGCGAAGTGCTCTAATAGGGTGATATGGTACTAGAAGGTCATTAAGATAAGATGGGGCCTGATTATTTAAGACCTTGTATGTGAGGAGCAGGATTTTGAATTCAATCCTGTATTTAACAGGAAGACAATGAAGGGAAGCCAAAACAGGAGAAATATGCTCTCTCTTTCTAGTCCCTGTCAGCACTCTTGCTGCAGCATTTTGGATTAGCTGAAGGCTTTTCAGGGAGTTTTTTGGACATCCTGATAATAATGAATTGCAGTAGTCCAGCCTGGAAGTAATAAATGCATGAACTAGTTTTTCAGCGTCACTCTGAGACAGGATATTTCTAATTTTAGAGATGTTGCGCGAATGGAAGAAAGCAGTCTTACATATTTGTTTAATATGTGCGTTGAAGGACATGTCCTGGTCAAAAATGACTCCAAGGTTCCTCACAGCATTACTGGAGGCCAAGGTAATGCCATCCAGAGTAAGAATCCAGAGTAAGATACCATATTTCTAAGATTTTCAGGGCCGAGTACAATAACTTCAGTTTTATCTGAATTAAGAAGCAGAAAGTTAGCGGCCATCCAGGTCTTTATGTCTTTAAGACATTCCTGCAGTTTTGGTGTGTGTTATCTGGCTTCATGGCTTCATGGGTGTCATCTGCATAGCAGTGAAAATGTATGCTATGTCTTGTAATGATGCTGCCTAAGGGAAGCATGTATAATTTAAACAGAATTGGTCCTAGCACTGAACCCTGTGGAACTCCATAATTGACTTCAGTGTGTGAAGAGGACTCTCCATTTACATGAACAAATTGGAGTCTATTAGATAGATATGATACAAACCACTGCAGTGCAGTACCTGTAATACCTACAGTATGTTCTAATCGCTCTAATAGGATATTATGGTCGACAGTATCGAACGCTGCACTGAGGTCTAGCAGGACAAGCACAGAGATGAGTCCACTGTCAGAGGCCACAAGAAGATCATTTGTAACCTTCACTAAAGCTGTTTCTGTGCTGTGATGAGCTCTGAAACCTGACTGAAACTCTTCAAATAAACCATTCCTCTGCAGATGATCTGTTAGCTGTTTGACAACTACTCTTTCAAGGATTTTTGATATGAAAGGAAGGTTGGAGATTGGCCTATAATTAGCTAAGACTGCTGGGTCTAGAGATGGCTTTTTGAGTAAAGGTTTAACTACAGCCACCTTGAAGGCCTGTGGTACATAGCCGATTATTAGAGATAGGTTGATCATATTTAAGATCAAATAATTAATTAATGGCAGGACTTCTTTGAGCAGTTTTGTAGGAATGGGGTCTAAAAGACACGTTGATGGTTTGGAGGAAGTAATTATGACTTAACTCAGAAAGATCAATTAGAGAAAAAGAGTCTAACCTAACATCAATGGTACTAAGAGTAGCTGTAGATAATATTACATCTGTGGGATGATTTTTGGTAATTTAATCTTTAATCTTTCTTGTTCTTATATTCTTCTGATTATGCAGTTTATCCCTGTTGATTCAGGTTTATTTTAGGGTATTTAGTTTACTTTAGCTTTTCTCAGTCTGTCTTGTCCTCAGTGTCTTGTCTCCATTTTAGTGTACCTCCTTGTGTCACTCTCTCGCTCTCTCGCTCTGTCTTGCTCACTTTGCCTCTCTGTGTGACCCTCATTCTCTCTCTCTTTCTCTCTCTCTCTCTCTGTCTATCACTCTCCCTCTCTCGCGGTCTCTCTCTATTTCTCTCGCTCTAGGTCTTACTCATATCTCTGTGTTTTGTCTCTCTTACCTGTTCCCATGTTCCTCTCTTTTTGTGTTTTGTCCTTGTCTCTCTAGTCTGTCATGTTGCAGTGTTCCCTAATCCCTGTCCTAGTGTGACGTTCATATGTTCGTGCTACTTGCTGTTTTATTTCGATACTCCTTGTCTCTCATTATATCTTATTTGTTTCTGCTGTGTTTCCCAGCTGTCTCCACTCGTCTATTCTTCCCCTTGTGTATAAATTTTCTCAGTGGCCTCTTGACCCTTGTCCGAGTCTCTTCTCATCAGTTTTTGTGTCTCTCAGGGTCCATGTCCCTAGTATTTTCCCAGTTTAGGTTATTTGTTTGTTTGTTTGTTTGGTTGGTTGGGGGATTTTTTTGTACCTTAATGTTCAGCCTAAATAAACAGCTCGCTTTTTGCTAAGTAGTTCCTTTTCTCCTGTGTTTGGGTCTTCTCACCACCTCACACAGGTCAGCCATAGGTCCTGTCACGGCTGGCGGAGGGAGCCGTGTGGTGTGGAGGAAAAGGAGGACCCAAAATGCAGCAAACTGATGATACGAGTGACGTTTTATTTACAGGGTGGTAGTGGCAAAAACAGGCAATGAAGCACGAGTAATTATAAACGGAAACCTAAACTGGGAGAAACTAAGTGACAAACCTGGGACCATACAAAGGGGTGCGGGGCAGAGAGACGCAGAGACAGGAACACCATAGAACGCAGATGAATGTAGATTAACGCAGTGATACATGGATGAACGCAGACGAGCCGACAACAAACACAGACCGACACCCACTAAATATACACACACAAGGTAATCAGGTAATCGCACACAGGAGGGAAGAACAGCTGATCTGAATACACATGATGACTGGAGGACACAAGCTGAACACAATGACAACAGACACAGACTTTCAGAACAAAACAGGAAATCTAGAACCCGAACCGGACACAAGGGGGGAGGACACAGAATAACTAGACAGAGGGAAATAATCACAAAACAAAACGCTGGGTCAACGTGGAGGCAGTTCAGGGGGCCGACCGTGCACACGGCAGCGGCGGCAACAGGGAAACCGTTCAGGGGACCGACCGTGCACACGGCAGTGGCGGCAACAGGGAAACCGTTCAGGGGGCCGACCGTGCGGACGGCAGCGGCGGCAACAGGGAAACCGCTCAGGGGGCCGACCGTGCGGACGGCAGCGGCGGCGATGACACAAGTCAGGCGGCCGACCGTGCGGACGGCAACGGCGGCGATGACACAAGTCAGGCGGCCGACCGTGCGGACGGCAACGGCGGCGATGACACAAGTCTGGAGGCCGACCGCGCGGAAGGCAGCGGCGGCGTCTAGGAGGTCGTCCATGTTGACGATGACGCTCCACCAGCGGCCTGGCAGATGACCGCCGATGTCGAGGCGGCAGTTTGGGACCCGAAGGTGGCGTGGCCGTCGCAGCACCAGACGAGACCGAAGCAGCGGCTGGACCAGACAAGACCGAAGCAGCGGCTGGACCAGACGAGGCAGCTGAAGAGGATGCTGAAGCAGAAGCCGGACCAGGCGATGCTGACGAGGATGCTGGAGCCGGACCAGGCGATGCTGACGAGGATGCTGGAGCCGGACCAGGCGATGCTGAAGACACGAAGGCTGGAGCCGGACCAGGCGAGGCTGAAGCAGAGGCCGGACCAGGCGAGGCTGAAGCAGAGGCCGGACCTGGCGAGGCTGAAGCAGTGGCTGGACCAGGCGACGGCGTGGGTGAAGCAGTGGCTGGACCAGGCGACAGCGTGGGTGAAGACACAGAGGCCGCAGCTGGCGAGGATGGAGACACAGAGGCTGCAGCTGGTGGCGATGATGGGTCTTGGGGCTGGACGGGCTCCTCGGGCCCCCCAGCTGACGAGACAGGAGGCTGGCTAGGTTCTCCTGAACCTCCAGCTGACGAGTCTTGAGGCTGGATGGGCTCCTCGGGCCCCCCAGCTGACGAGACAGGAGGCTGGCTAGGTTCTCCTGAACCTCCAGCTGACGAGTCTTGAGGCTGGACGGGCTCCTCGGGCCCCCCAGCTGACGAGACAGGAGGCTGGCTAGGTTCTCCTGAACCTCCAGCTGACGAGTCTTGAGGCTGGACGGGCTCCTCGGGCCCTCCAGCTGGCGAAGCAGGAGGCTGGACGGGCTCCTCGGGCCCCCCAGCAGGCGAAGGAGGAGGCTGGACGGGCTCCTCGGGCCCCCCAGCGAAAACTGTCTCTGGACCAGTGGGCACCGGGGCCCCTGGAACACACAGGTCAGAACCAGTAGGCGCACGGGCCTCTGGCAGGCACAGTTCAGAACCAGCAGGCGCATGGGCCTCTGGCAGGCACAGAACAGAACCAGCAGGCGCACGGGCCTCTGGCAGGCACAGAACAGAACCAGTAGGCACACGGGCCTCTGGCAGGCACACGGGCCTCTGGCAGGCACAGAACAGAACCAGTAGGTACACGGGCCTCTGGCAGGCACAGAACAGAACCAGTAGGCACACGGGCCTCTGGCAGGTACGGGTCAGAACCAGCAGGCACACGGGCCTCTGGCAGGAACAGATCAGATCCAGCAGGCGCACGGGCCTCTGGCAAACACAAGGCAGACTGCAGCTGCACAGAGCATTGACCCAGCTCAGGCAGCGACAGCCGGATGCAGTCCTCAGCTGGCTTCTTAATCTCCAGGGGTCCAGAGTCGGCCGGGGGCTGGGACCCAGCCTCTGGGGAGGCCCTGGAGTGCGTCACAGTCTCTGGGCTGGCCAGCTGTTGCGGACTGACAACTGCGTTATGTGGTGTGTCTCTCTGCTTGACATGAACAGGTGTAAAACAGCGCTTTTCCGGTTGGACGGACTGGACTTGTAGTACAGGCGGAGCTGGTGTAGATGGTGGCTGAATAGGTGGCTGAGCTGATAATAAAGCTGATGAGTCTCTTGCCAACTGAGCTATTGACTGAGCTATGGATTGTAACCAAGTGTCTAATAGGTCTGGCTGTGACTGTAAAGGAGGTGGCGATTGAGTGGCTAACAGAGCTAGTGGCTGCTGGGCGGCTAACTGAGCTACCTGCTGGGCAGCTGGCTCAACAAACACAGCCCCGGAATAAACAGTCATTCGAGCTGGCGAAACAGACGGAGTGTCTTTTCCATTCACCACAGCCGGCAGTTCCGAAGTCCTACTCTCCGGCTGTGGGGCGACGCGCCGACGGCGCGATCGTCGCTTCCTCCCGGGCGAAACCTCCGGCGGGCCGGGCAAAACCTCCGGCGGGCCGGGCAAAACCTCCGGCGGGCTGGGTTGGGAAGCGGTAGCGGCTGGAGGGCGAAGGTGCAGCTCATGAAGGAGGAAGTCCCGTGCCAGCGGGTGAAGCGAGTCTAGCAGCCAGGAGTGTGCAGAGAGTAGCTGCTGTAGCCTGGCTTCTACAGCGCGGTGGAACTCTTCTTCCTCCTGCTCGAGCCACAGGTTTACCAACCTTGCGACCGTGTCGGTTACCTCCTCCCGAAACTCCTGGGTAGGTGCGAATGCTGCTGGGTCCATGTTGGTCGGCTCGAACTGTCACGGCTGGCGGAGGGAGTCGTGTGGTGTGGAGGAAAAGGAGGACCCAAAATGCAGCAAACTGATGATACGAGTGACGTTTTATTTACAGGGTGGTAGTGGCAAAAACAGGCAATGAAGCACGAGTAATTATAAACGGAAACCTAAACTGGGAGAAACTAAGTGACAAACCTGGGACCATACAAAGGGGTGCGGGGCAGAGAGACGCAGAGACAGGAACACCATAGAACGCAGATGAATGTAGATTAACGCAGTGATACATGGATGAACGCAGACGAGCCGACAACAAACACAGACCGACACCCACTAAATATACACACACAAGGTAATCAGGTAATCGCACACAGGAGGGAAGAACAGCTGATCTGAATACACATGATGACTGGAGGACACAAGCTGAACACAATGACAACAGACACAGACTTTCAGAACAAAACAGGAAATCTAGAACCCAAACCGGACACAAGGGGGGAGGATACAGAATAACTAGACAGAGGGAAATAATCACAAAACAAAACGCTGGGTCAACGACCCAGGACCATGACAGGTCCAGACAAATTAGTTAATCTGTGCTACATAGTAGAAGTGTGCTTAAATTAAAAACAGTAAACAGAAAAAAATTCCAATTAACCAATCACATCTTCATGGATAAACCAGCTGACATATAACAGGTTTGTACTGGTTAATTGGTTAAGTCACGCCCAAGTAAATAGGTCATTAATGGTGAAGACAGAGTGAGGACACATAATCCCCACCTGTCTTAAAATAATACATGCATGACATACATCAGATTACAAAGAAAAGCATTTAATGAAAAAGAAGTCAGTGCAGTCATTAGATTAAAAAGCAAGAGGACATCATCACATGGAAAAACATTTGTGGAAAGGTCCTCATTTATCAATGGAGAACTACGAAGTGTCAGTTTGCTTCCTTGCAGCAATGGTGGGATATTGGTAAAATAGAAATTCAGCAGTTCTGTGTTCAATACACATAAGTGAGATGGTAAAATCTATATAAAAAATTAGAGACTGATGTAGTGGATCTTCAAAATTTGAGTGAGTCCACAGGAGATCGAGACCATTTTCAGGCACTCAAAAGTAAAAACGCTGTTTTGGGTGATGTGCTAGGGTTTAGAGCACAGGCCGCCCTGGTCCATTCATGTTTTCAAATGTTGCTGAAATGGATGCTCCCTCAGAATTCTTCTTTAGTTTGGAAAAAAACAATGGACAGAATCGTCGTATTCACTGTATTCAATCTGAGGATGGGAAAGAGCTGACTGAACCCACTGAATTACAGAAAAAGGCTGCTGATTATTTTTCAAAGCTGTATGTCAGTGAGTTTAGAGAAGATTCCGTGGCTAGTGAAGAGTTTCTCAGTAACTTGCCAGAGGTCTCAGAGCAAGACAGTATCGTGTTGGAGCCTGCCTCAACTCTGCAAGAACTGCAGGAAGCTTTGTCGAGTATGGAAAATGGTAAAGCTCCTGGAATAAAGTTAAAAGGTAAAAATCATACGCCTTGGAGAGAACATTTTAAGGTTGGTTTTGATGTGACACCTGTATGGGGGATGCTGTACAAGCCACCATTGACTAAGAACACAGGTGATTTACAGTGGCGAATTTTACATGGTATCAGTGCGGTTAATGCTCTTATAATGATAATAATAATGGATTGCATTTATATAGTGCTTTTCGGGACCCCTCAAAGCGCTTTACAATACCACTATTCATTCACTCTCACATTCATACACTGGTGAAGGCAAGCTACAATTGCCTTCACCAGTTGCCTCTTGTGTCCATCATGGGGTTTCAGATAAATGTCCTTTTTGTTCAATGAGAGAAACTATTTTTCATTGTTTCGTACAGTGTTTCAGGTTAATGGATTCATTTTCAGTACTTAATGGTATTTGGAAATCCTTTGTAGAATTTAATTTTTTTTTACAAAAGAGTGGGGTTTTTTTTGGCTTTTCATATGACAAAAGGAAAAAGAAAAAGGGACGATGTATCATTTTTTTCTTGGGTCAAGCAAAGTTGGTAATTTACTTGAGTAGAAAATATAAGATTTATAATGGACGAAATATTGATTGTGTAGAGCTCTTCAAGAGTATGTTAAGAGCAAGAGTAATGTTAGAGTATAAATATTATTTCAAAATGGATGGCCTGGATGTTTTTCAAAATCTTTGGGACTATAAAGGTAGTCTCTTTACTTTAAATAACTCTGAACTTTTATTTAGCAATGTGTTGGTTTGAGCAGAATTTTTGTATGATTCACTATTAAGTGAATAAATGTGTTTTTGAAAATCAATCTCTCCTGCTTGCCTGGGCGCAGCTCATTGTGGGCTCTCCCTCTTGACCCATGCACCTGCGGTGATTGCCTCCATCTGTTGCTGATCTGCTGGAGCTCCGTATGAGTGTTCGGCACGAAGCAGTCTTCGCTGGAACATTGAATCACAGCTTGAGCAAACTCTCTCTGTGTATTTTGCCTGTTGGATCTAATCGTGCTCTCTGTGTACACATTTCCCCGGAGCTGGTGATGTACCCTTCCCTGTGATCCCTGAGTGTGGCAGCATGAGTAGCGGCGGTTATTGTGCTGAAGAGGAGAGCGCGTGTGTGGATTCCCGTTTTGTAAATAAACTGTCACCTTTTGCTTGCCAGAACTCCGGCTGCAGGTGTGTCCATTGGTTAGCCATGACAGCCCATACTTAATGTCAACACAAATAAGTAGAATAGGTTTAAAAATGATGTAGTGAACTGACAGTAGTCTCTTTTTACATAAGGTATAGCCTGTGGCTAAGGGATCAGAGGTAAGATAAAAACACATGAGAAGAAAAGTAAATTTAACAAATCAGTGATCTGTGAATTCATTTTTTTTTGTCTTTAAATTCAATAAAGCTGCTTTACACTTTTCATCTCCCAGCATTCAGCACTTCAGACACTCAACACCCCACCCAGACGACAGCCTTACCATGACCTGATGAGAAGGATGGATGACCAAAGGACAAACTGGAGAGTGGTGCTGTTTTCGAACTATGTAAGTTATCACCTCACATTGACTAAAAACTGTCTTGAAGACTAAATTCTTCCAGTAGTTGGTATAAATCATGGTTTGATGTCAGCAGCACTGTAGGTTTAAGTTTATTTATAGTTTTCATGTGTGTATGTTGGATTTAAATTGTGTTTAACAACATACTGCAACTACCAACAATGAAAATCTGTTTTGTGTTCAAATGACAACTTTCTTGTGTTATTGCTTTGCAGGGCAGTGTCTTTAGCAATCCTGGAACAGCTGAGAGTGGACAGAGCTGCACAGAGGACCAAAGATCCACTCTCAGCACTTTATATCTGACCGGCCCCAGCACCACCCCTCTTCACCCAACGTGAGGAGGGTCCTGACCCCGCCTGCACAGCGGGAGTTGTGGACATCCATTTCTATGTCAGTGAGTTTAGGAACCTCCTCACACACACACGGATGTACACCGTCACTAGAAGATGTCTCCATTGCATCAGCAGGATGTAAGCATTTATACAATACTGCAGTTTGTGATATTTCATACATGTTTTTATCTCTTCAGTTAAAACTAGGAGATATAAAATAAACCAATTTTCACAATATTTTCTGTGTATTTCTTTTACAAAAAGTTATTTGGAGCATCATTGCAACCTGTCAGATTTTTATCGAGGATTTAGAAAGTTGTTGGTGGCTTGAGTGTGTACAGTGGGGAGTTGTTTTTGTCACATGGTGAAAGTGACCTGATGGGGAGCAAAAAGGCAAACTGAACAATTTGGTCTTGCTCGAGCTACTGATGAATCTTTATCAATGATTGTTAAGTTTTCCAACCACATTTTATCCCGATGGTCAAAGGCTTACATCTTTATGGTCACCAACGTACTTCTGTAATTAATCAGTAACCAATTTATTACTTTAATTTACACTGGGGGCATTAATGAACATAAATCGGATTTAACCTGATTATGTGTTTAGGTCAAGAGACACAGAGTATCTTTAAGAGGCTCTTCTTGAATGTCTAATCACAATGTTTGTGTTTGACTGCAGCATCACTGCAGCAGAGTGGGTATAACACAAGGCCACAGTCATGTGGTACTAAGTGAATAAAATACCCTTAAACAAAGTAAGAGGGATGTGGCTGAGGTTATCAGGATGACTGCTCCATAGATTTCCTGCCTGATGCTCTTTTGCCTTCCAGATATCAGTACAATTTTTAAACCCAAATAGGTCACTTAAAGTATCTTAACCTGTGTGCAAACCTGGTAAAGACCTATAGTAAACGTTTGACCTCTGTTATTGCCAACAAAGGTTATGTTACAAACTATTGAGTTGTATTTTTGTTATTGACCAAATACTTATTTTCCACCCTGGGCCCTGTGCTTCGTACGTCGCTTACTACATCCAAGATCAAATGAAACATCCAAGACCAAATCATCGCGCTAACTCTGAGCTCGCTATTCCGGTTCCCCGAACACACCTGTTGTTGACGATTAGTATAGCTGGATGAAGTAATGTGAGATCACTGGGTGGCCCAACAGGGGCTACGCATCGATAGTAGAAACATTGATCGGCAACCCTTTGATTGGTCGGCGAAAATGTCGAAGGAGCGCGCTCGGTATTTTTCGGCAGCAGAGCAAGAACTCTTGAGTGAGGGATTTCAGGAGTTTCAGAGTTTAATTAAAACGCAAGGGAACACTGCAAAGGCTGCAAAAGCAAGGAGAGAGGGCTGGCAGAAAGTTGCTGACAAATCAAACTCGTAAGTAATTCAATAATAACAATAATAATGGAGTGGATTTATATAGCGCTTTTCAAGGCACCCAAAGCGCTTTACAATGCCACTATTCATTCACTCTCACATTCACACACTGGTGGAGGCAGCTACGGTTGTAGCCACAGCTGCCCTGGGGCAGACTGACAGAAGCCAGGCTGCCATATTGCGCCATCGGCCCCTCTGGCCAACACCAGTAGGTGGTAGGGTAGATTTATCATATCACACCATATTATCCAATATTATATTACATTATATTATATTATAATATGTTATATTATATCCCCTTTCACATTAGAGCCACAACAGGACCCACTAGAACATGGGAACAAGTAAAAGTGAAATATAAGAATATTCTACAGAATGGTAATATTTATCACTTATATTGCTTGTCGTCTCTTGGAAAGAGACCCTGGAATACTCTGTTTGTTTGTTCATAACAGCAACCAAGAAAAGGGCAGAGCAAAAAAAAAGACAGGTGGTGGTCCTGCACCCCCTCGTCAACAAGTTGGTTAAGTAAATAATACCCTCACGGGAAAATCGATATCTCTCTATGAGCACACTGTCGCGCTGAGCTAAAGGATCCTGTCTGTCCCGCAATATACGCTGAATTCTGAGGACTCTCCTTATCAATCTTGCACCTTCCGCAATGGGTTGCTCGCGTAAACGGACAGGACATGGCTGCGACAGGCTTCCCAAATCCACCTTCGCTTTTATAGCCGTGGTCTCTCATCTTGATTACACGAAGTAATTTACAATTACTACTCTGAAATATGAATTACATCTGTAATAATCACATACATGTAATAGAATGTTAATAGTACATTTCCCTTTTTTAGGGAATGACCTGTATGTATCTGTGTGAAATCAATAAAAGGATCAAGTGCTGCATTATCTTTAGTTACATTGATGTTATTTATTTATGGTGAAACAGTAGTGGAATATCGCTGTTGCTTTCGTATGAATGACGCGGACATACCTGCGTGGCCGCGATCTAATCCTGTTTACATAAAGTAAACCTGCTCCCCAGCAGGTTTACGCTTACGGCTCTGTTGCTATGACAGCAAGTCCCGGATGGGCTTCGGGGAACCGAACGATCCAGGATCACGCGAAATCGTCAACAATCTCATCCAGCTAACTCACTTAGCGCGGTACGAAGAACAGGCCCCTGATTTACGAATAAATTCTTTACAAATCCTACCATGTGGATTCATGGATTTTTTTTCACATTCTGTCTCTCACAGTTGAAGTGTACCTCTGGTGCAAATTACTGACCTCTGTCATCATTTTAGGTGGGGGAAATTGCACAATCGGTGGCTGACTAAATACTTTTTTGCCCCACTGTATATCCTATTGTGTCATATCTCCAGTGTTTCCTCGGAGGGGGCTCTCTGCACCGGGTTTGTGATCGACCGTGGCTGCTGGGTCTCTGGGGGTCCTCTCAGCCTGGCTGGGGGGCTCCTTTGCCTCCCTCCTGTTGTGTGCCCAGCCTGGAGGCTGCGGTCTGTGACCGGCTCCCGGTGCAGACGGCTCCCTGTTATAGTGTTTCCTCACTTGGCTCATGCGAACCCAGCCCAATTTTTACTCTTTAAGTGTACGCGCGTGTGTGTGTGTGTGTGTGTGTGTGGGGGGGGGGGGGGGGGGGGGGGGGGGGGGAGATATGTGTGTATTCACATCATTTATTTTAATGAGAGCGTGGGGAGTGAGTTGGAAGGGGGGGTGGGCTGTTTTTAACTATGTAAAGCACTTTGTGCTACATTTTTTGTATGAAAAGTGTTTTATAAATAAAGACTGATTGATTGATTGATTGATTGATACCAAGCGTGTCAGTAAAGGTGAGTACATCGCCCTCTCAACCCCCCCCCCCCCTTCTCATGAAGAACTGGATGGTGATGCATGTCAGTGAAGTGGAAGGTGAGAACCCCCGCCCCCCGCACAAACACACACACACACACCCTCACCTCCCTTTCTTGCACTGAATTCTTCTTCTTGTAAATATCTTCTACTTGTTTTTACACCTTTTAATGTTAAAGTTGGACTTTGTCCTTGTCAGTGCTGGAAAGACACTTTGCTGTACTGAGGTCTGCTTATTGTCAATATCTTGTACTTGTTTTTATACTTTTTAATGTTAAAGTTTGCCGTTGTGGTTTTCAGTGTAGGAAACACACTTTGTTGCACTGAGGTCTGCTTATTTTCAATGTCTTGTACTTGTTTTTACACTTTTTAATGTTAAAGTTTGCCGTTGTGCTGTTCAGTGTTGGAAAGACACTTTGTTGCACTGATGTCTGCTTATTTTCAATGTCTTGTACTTGTTTTTACTCCTTTTAATGTTAAAGTTGGTCTTTGTCCTTGTCAGTGTAGGAAAGACACTTTGTTGCACTGATGTCTGCTTATTTTCAATGTCTTGTACTTGTTTTTACACTTTTTAATGTTAAAGTTGGCCTTTGCGTGTTTCATTGTTGGAAAGACACTTTCCTGCACTGAGGTCGTCTTATTGTAAATAACTTGTACTTGTTTGAACACCTTTTAATGTTAAAGTTTTCCTTTGTGCTTTTCAGTGTAGGAAACACTTTTTTGCACTGAGGTCTGCTTATTTTCAACATCTTGTACTTGTTTTTACACCTTTTAATGTTAAAGTTGGTCTTTGTCCTTGTCAGTGTTGGAATGACACTTTGTTGTACTGAGGTCTGCTTATTTGCAGTGTCTTGTACTTGTTTTTACACCTTTTAATGTTAAAGTTTGCCTTTGTGCTTTTCAGTTTAGAAAAGAGACTTTGTTGCACTGAGGTCTGCTTATTGTAAATATCTTGTACTTGTTTGAACACCTTTTAATGTTAAAGTTGGTCTTTGTGCTTGCCAGTGTTGGAAAGACATTTCGTTGCACTGAGGTCTGCTTATTTTCAATATCTTGTTTTTGTTTGCACAATTTGTAATTTGAACAACCCCTAACAAATACGGTGATGTTGACTTCTCTGACTCTTTTCTATGTTCTGAAGCTGTTCCTGAGAAAGCTGAACTGCCTGTGGAAAAAACTGAAAAATGTGTGTCTGATAGCCTGCCACCTGCTACACCTGACCTGTCTTTTCAGGCAAACAAAACAGATTTTTTTCCATGCGCAACAGAATGACCCAACTCTGGCCACAAAACTGGCCAGCGATCAGAATCCCCGTGTTTACAGCATTGAAAATGACATGTTAATGCCTAAATGGCATCCTCCCTCATCTAGTGATCTTGGCTGGACTTTGTACCGCAAAAACTTTGACCCCAAGTACTCAGTCTTGCACATGACAGTTTCTCTGTTACCATCGTATTCTGTATCACTTATTTTGGCCAGGGTTAAAAACTGATGTAACCAAGTATTGTCGTTCTTGCCACATTTGCCAGGTCAGTGGAAAACCCAACCAGGTTAATCTTCCCGCTCCATTGCATCCGATCCCGGCTTTAGGGGAACCATTTGCGTACAAAATCATTGATTTTGTAGGTCTTCTCCCAAAAACAAAGTCAGGAAATCAGTACATCTTGACTTTGATGTCCTGATGTACACGCTTCCCCGAGGATATTCCGCTACGCACTATCAAAGTCAAAGCCATTGTCAGAGCATTAGTAAACTTTTTCTCCACTTTCGGTTTGCCTAAATCTGTTCAAACGGACCAAGGGTTTAATTTTATGTCCAAAATATTTGCTCAGGTCTTAAAATCACTCTGCATCAAGCATCAAAAATCCAGTGCGTATCATCCCGAATCACAGGGTGTGTCAGGATCCTGGGTCTCCTTACCCAGCGTTTTTAGTTCTTTGTGATTCTTGTATTTTGTACTCGTGTGATTTATTCTATGGTTTCTAGTTTTAATCCCTTGCCCTTCATGTTTCTCGGTGCCCCCTCTGTTCTGTGTACGTCTGTGTCTTTGCATGTTTGAGCTTCTTGTTTTCTGTCACTCTGTATTGTGAATTATGTTCTCATGGTGGGTCTTTTATTACTCCCTCAAGTCTAATTTCTTGTGTTCCAAGCTTAGTATTTCCCTCTGCATATTTTGGTTATTAGAGTCCTCTGCCTTATGGTTTATGTCTGTGTTTCTTAGTTGCTGTCTCCACCATGACAAGTTCGCGTCTCTGTGTTATACTTCCTGTTTCACTTTGAAGGTCTGTGTCTTATGTGAATGTGTCCTGCTTTGCTTCCTTGTCTCGTCAGTTCTGATTTCTCCCAGCTGTGCCCTCCTTCTGTGTCTCATTCCCCTCGTTACTTCCCAGTGTATTTAAACCCTGTGTTTCTCTGAGTCGCATCGTCCCTCATGCTGTGTGGATCTCCCTGTGAGTTTAGTTTGTCATTTTCCAGTTTAGTTTAGTTTAGTTTGCTTTTGTATGCTTTTCCCGGCCAGCAAATAAAGCTGTGGTTCCTGAGTTCATTTGAGTTTAAGAGCCTGCATTTTGGGTTCAATTCCTGTTTGCCACACAGCGATTCATGACAGGGTGCGCTTGAGCGTTTCCACCAAACATTAAAAGCCATGATGAGGAAGTTCTGCCTTGAGTCAGGAAGAGAGTGGGACGAGGGTCTGCCACTTCTCCTTCTAGCGGTGAGAGAGAGAGTGTGCAGGAGTCCACGGGTTTCAGTCCCGCTGAGCTGGTGTTTGGACACACAATGCGTGGTCCCCTGCGGCTGCTTAAAGAGCAATATCTGTCCGACACAGCTATCCCTGAGCAGAACGTACTAGATTACCTAAGTTGTTTTAGGGAGCGTCTGCATAGACACTTACCTATCCCTGTTTGCTGACACTTACCCATCCCTGTTTGCTGACACTCCCTCTCGCACTACTATCCTCGAACATGACATGGATGTAGGTGACCACCCTCCGATCAAACAACACGCTTATCGTGTGAACCCTACCAAAATGCACTTTTTCAGCAAGAAGTTTCCTACTTGCTGGAAAATGGTCTAGCTGTCCCGAGTTCTCCCGAGAGCATGGAGTTCCCCATGCCTTTTTGTGCCGAAGGAAGACAAAACCCCACGTTTTTGTACTGATTTTCGAAAAGTGAACAGTGTGACCAAACCTGACTCCTATCCTCTTCCCCGCATGGAAGACTGTGTTGATAGGGTTTGCTCCGCAAAGTTTGTCACCAAGCCGGATTTATTAAAGGGTTATTGGAAAGTCCCCCTCACTCCATGTGCATCTGAAATTTCCACTTTTGTCACCCCTGATCACTTTCTCCAATACACTGTCATGCCGGTTGGCCTTCGAAATGCCCCTGCCACAATCCAACGCATTATGCACATTGTATTAGGTGGTGTCAAAAATTGTGAAGTGTACTTAGATGACATTGTAGCTTATTCAGAGACCTGATCAGAACACCTTGGAACACTCACTGAAATTTTTGGAAGGTAAAAAAGAGGGATCCCTTACCCTTAATCTTGCCAAATGTGACTTTGGTAAACCCACTGTGACTTATCTAGGGAAGCAGGTGGGCCAGGGTCAGGTGCACCCCCTTCTGGCCAAAATTCAGGCTATCCTAGATTTCCCTGTGCCTCGCATTAGACATGAGCTTCGCCGTTTCCTTGGAATGGCTGGCTATTATCGTGGCTTCTGCAAAAATTTTGCAGACGTAGTTGCACCTCTCACCAGTCTCACAAGTGTGTCAAAACCATTCGTGTGGTCACCCACATGCCAGAATGCTTTTGAGTCTGCCAAAGCTCTCCTCTGCAGCACACCGGTACTTGCCACTCCTGATTTCACACATCCTTTTAAGCTCGAGGTGGATGCCAGCACCAGCGGTGCAGGTGCGGTGCTGTTGCAGAAGGACAAGCATGGTGTCGATCACCCAATTGGTTATTTTTCAAAGAAGTTCAACATTCATCAGCAAAAATGCAGTATTATTGAAGAAGAAGCTCTTTCCCTGTTGCTTGCACTACAACATTTCGAAGTATATGTCGACTCTAGTTCATCACCTATCATTGTTTGCACCGATCACAACCCCCTCGTGTTTTTGACTAGGATGCAAAATTCTAATCAGAGGCTCATGAGATGGTCCCTCTTAGTGCAGGATTTTAATTTGGAGATCCAGCACAAAAAAGGAACCGAGAGTGTAATGGTAAATGTACATTTTCGCATGGTTTTCTCCATTCCTAAGTGCCAAACATCTATAGGGGAGATGTTTGGTCTTGGCAAAGGGGGTGTTACGGACCTGGCCATAATGTGTCTTGGTGGCTGTTTTTTGTTCTGCCTGTCTGTGTCTTTAAGAGTCTCTGCGGATGGTGAAAATAACAAAAGCAAGGACAGCACTAAACATAAAAAAGAGTTTTACAAAAGATAGACCAAGTTCAAGCACTGATAGTTGAGCGGGGGTCAAAGCAGTGTTACTCAAGATGACAACATCTGACTTCTTCCCCAGAATTGGGATCGTCCATGGACGGTTCAGTGAGTCTTTTCCTTTTTCCCCGCCATGTGCATTTGCATTTGGGCCTCTTCTGGATGGAGGTTCCACGGGAGGAAACTCTGTTTGGTCCAAAAAAGCATATTTGGACTGGTTGGGTAATTTGTGCTGTGGCTTTTTCTTATTTGTGGTAGTTGAAGGAAGTCTTGGTCTTGGATGTGTTTTCTTAAACCAAACTTTCTGTTGTTTGGCGTGGTTCAGTGGTTGTGGCAGCATTGATAACTGAGTTATGGGTATCTTTGGACCACGGGTATATGAATCCCTTTTTGTAGTCTCTCTCATCCTTTATTTCATTTTCATATTCCGCTAGTCTTAGATCAATTTCCTCCATTTGTTTCAGTACATCATTCTTGTCTCTTGCCATCACCTCGAGGTGCTGTTCAGTCTGTAATATTTCATTTTCCTCATTCAAATACCTAATAGTAATAGCCATCAACGCACAGAAGCATTAGTTGAGGACACTATTCCATGCAGTAGTGAAACCTGGATTGTCCTTACCAAAAGATGGCGGCTTGAGAATACGTAGTCCTCTTGGGATCCTTGCTGATGTAGTTTGATAAGGTGATGGCATGCCATTTGTTACTGAGTATCTGCGACGTAGAACTTCCTCAGGTGATCTGTTGATTCCTGATTGGTGTCTTGTTCAAAGAGTGAGGAATTCCTCAAAACTTCTATAAGATTGAAGCAACAGAAAGCTGATGCTCCTTGAATGTCATCGTCTCTTGTGGTCAAGTAGGACGTGGTGTAATTCTAATGTTGTTGCTCCATGGTGAGTGTGTCAGCTAAATGAGGACCTTTCCACAAATTTCTTTCCATGTGATGATGTCCTCTTGCTTTTTAATCTAATTGCTGCACTGCCTTCTTTTTTAATAAATGCTTCTCTTTGTAATCTTTTTTTTTGTATATTTGTAATATTCTTTTTATGTATGTCATGCATGTATTATTTTAAGACAGGTGGGGATTATGTGTCCTTACCCATGTCTTCACCATTAATGACCTAGTCCAGTATTTACTTGGGCGTGACTTAACCAATTAACTAATACTAACCTGTTATATGTCAGCTGGTTTATCCATGAAGATGTGATTGGTTTGATTTGATTTTTTTCTGTTTCCTGTTTTTAATTTAAGCACACTTCTATGTATTACTATGACCGTGAAGAAGGCCACAAGCCGAAACGTGTTGGTCAGTCAATGAAGTTGTTCCTCTTCCCGTCAAGTGTTGCTGGAGTTCCTGCATTGTAATTTTTTTCATCCTCTTCACGCACCTTGGAAGTAGGTGAAGTCGTGCCAAAAATTTTTGTTGTGATTTTGTCTGGAAGTAGAAAAGAATAAATGTATGTATTTAAATTGTAGGTTTTTTTTTTTTTTAGCATATCTGTCAAAAAAACTTCCCCAAGCTGCTCAAATATATTTTTTGTACCTTTGCTGCTGTGAGGTCAAATGGGTGCAAGCATTTTAAATGTTTTTATTTTAACAGAAGGAGTGAATGTAAAGACAAGAGATTTGCTACATAAAATGCCATTGCTTTAGCCTGTAGTGTTTCAGTAGTTCCACCCTTTTGCCTCATAAGTGAATTAAAAACATCAAACAAACTCGCCTAAATGTCAAAGAAAACAGACGTGTCAATAAGATACAAATTATTTTCCATAAAACAAAAGTATAATCAAGTATAAACTTCCAGAGGTGGTGCAAGAAGAAGACACAAATGCAATGACTCTAATGAGAACTTAAACGAGATATAGAATACAATTAAACCAGAAATGGTTGAATGCAGGAGTCCTTTGAGCAGCAAGAAACAAATCAAGTAAGAGGAAACAAATTCTTCAACATAAATCATGAACACACAAAAGGATGCAAACACACACTAAGAGAGAGCAAAGGAAGTTCAGAGCTATAAATGCACATATCAGTGGAAGTGAATGTAAAAAGGTAAGGAGACCAATGAGGATAATAATAATAATAATGGATACTTTATTGATCCCCATGGGGAAATTACTTGTTTTTCTCTGCATTTGACCCATTCACTCAGTGAAGCAGTGGGCAGCCCACTAAGCAGGCGCCCGGGGAGCAGTGTGTAGGGACGGTACCTTGCTCAGGGGTACCTCAGGGTAGCCGTTAAGTGGATTCGAACCGCCGACCTTCCGATCATGGGGCGACCACTTTACCTACTGAGCTATCCCTGCCCCACAATGAGGTAATGGAAGCAAAACAAAACACAGGAAACAAATGAGTATCAAACAACAAAATTAAAACTATCAAGTGACTATCAGTGGGAAACAATAACCCTGAATACGAGATGTATTACAAAAATTTTACACAGAGTCAAACACTGAGTAAAAAGCTGAATATGTTGTGGCGAATCCACTTAGCCAAAAAAATGGATCGTACATCAGTTGTAGAAACGATAGTCTTTATATAAGGCTTCAAAAAGGGGAATGTACAACAAATAAACTTCTCGACATCAGAGCAACATATAATGGCTTCCCGAAACTTTCTTTGCTAGCTAAAACCCAGAGTAACTTTCGTCTACCACAAAGGATTCTGGGAAACGCAGTTTTCTAATGAAAATACCTGTTAAATGCTCCCCTTTAGCAGAAAATTAAATCTATAATTAACAGCTCTCACTAAACATGTGACACTTAAATCACTTACAAAATAACCAAAATGCTGTTATCAAACAATAAACTGCAATAAAGTTACAACATCCTCCCCCCCGATGAACAATCTGTTCATCTAAAGCTCCAGGTTATACAACATCTGAATTGGTCTTCTTAACAGAGTCCCCGTTGTCGTGCGAACTAAGCAAGATCTAACAAGACCGTTTCGACCAGGAAACATTTCTTCAATTCTTCCAAGTTTCCACACTTGTCTGGGGAGGTTGTCATGCCCAATGAGCACAACATCCCCTAGTTTTAGGGGTGTAGGCTTTGAAGCGTCACAGCAATGAGTTGACTTCAGCTCCAACAGATAGTCCGTTCTCCAGGTGTTCCAGAAGTTGGTCATGAGTTTCTGCCGTTATCTCCATCTCCGAGTAATGTCCTCTTTGTTAGGTGTTGGATGGTGTGTGTCCTTCGGGATTGACTTGGGTGGTAGAGATGTCAATCGTTTGCCCACCAAAAAGTGGGCTGGAGTAAGTGGTTGCGGTTCATTTACCTCGTTGTGCACAAAGGTGAGAGGCCTAGAGTTCAGAGTTGCTTCGACTTCCGCCAACACAGTACACATGTCTTCAAAGTGGAGTGAAGAAACTCCACAGCTCCTTCAAATCTTGGTCTGCTCTCTTAAATGTTCTGGCATTGTCAGAATAGATAACTCTGCATAGCCCTCTCCTGGCAATGAATCTCTTCAACGCTAGCAAAAATGTCTCAGTTGACTGATCTGACACAAGCTCTAAATGGACCGCTTGTGTCACAGCACAGGTAAATAGGGCAATATAGGATCTTTTCACAAAATCCTATGTTTTCACATAGAGCGGCCCAGCAAAATCCACACCTGCAACTTCGAATGGTGGTGACTCGGATATTCTGTCCCTAGGCAAAGGTGCAGTTAGCTGATGCCCAGCCTTTGCCTTAAACCTCTTACACACAGTGCATCTGGTCACAATGCTCTTAACCAGCTGCCGTGCCCGGATGATCCAATATCGCTCTCTTATTTGTACAAGAGTGTCCCTCACTCCTGAATGCATCACCCTCAGAGCGTTCTCACTCCCGAGGCGTAACATGTCGACGTTTTGTCACGTCCCGCGGCGTTCCTGAGGAACGCGAAAGGAGACCTTCGGCGTTCTTATGGTACGCGGCGGGTTATGGCTGGAATCCAGTGCAATGACGCTCCCGCGGTAGTAGACGTTCCAGCCCTGTATTCCAGCCCTAAACCTAACCTTATCCCTAGCCCTGACCATAACCTTATTCCTGACCTTAACCAGGACTTTAATGATGTTAAATAGCGTGTTTCTAAGCGATTTGAAGAATAAGAGCGAACATGTGTAGGTTCAGTCCAGACGGTTCTCATATTTCCTCTTTTTCCGAGGTCGTCATTTAGGAACGTGGTGGGTAGCCGAAAACGTAATATGGTGACGATTTGTCACCTAGCGTAAAATGTTACGCTTTGGGAGTGAGAACGGGTTGTCACCCTTTTGTGACAGTCCTGTATCAGCAGTTCTGAAAATCTGTGTTTGTTTGGCAGAATCCAAGGATGCTGCTCTCTGAATGTGAAGTCCGACTGCTGCAGCCTGCCTCCAACACTAAGCAGCTCATCTTCATCAAGGAATGGTTTCAGTTCCTGAATCTTACTGTCATTCATCATAGGTTTTCCTACCTTCAGTCTCTGGACCTCCTGGTGAAAACTATGATGTTGTGCAACCTTAATCCAGTACTTCTCAGCATCAAGAAGCTCATTGTCAGCTCACCTCGCATCTTTGGTTGCATCGTTGTTTTTGCATTAGCTATGAATCTCCTAATCCATGCTGTCACTCTGAGCACTCTCTTCAGTTTGCCGTAACTCTCAAGCTTCAGTATTGGTTCACAGATGTCAGTGTCATTAACAGCAAACTGCATGGCTATTTGATAACTGGATTTAAGTTCTACATTCATTTCGTCTGAAATGTTTTCATCTTCAGACTCATGTATCCGATCTTCTGATACAAGAAAACTGGGGCCATTCCACCATAGCTGGTTTTGTAGTAGGGCCTCCACTGATTGTCCTCTTGTGGGCAGGTCAGCGGGATTAGCCTTCCCTGGGATGTGTGACCATGAAGATGGACTCGTAAGAGTCTGGATCTCAGTCACTCGGTTTGCAACAAACGATTTCCACCTTTGTGCTGAACTGCAAATCCATTGCAAAATGATCATGGAGTCAGTCCACATTTTTATTTGGGCTTGCTCCATCTTCAGCGAGATGATCAAGTTGTTCGCCAATCTGGCCCCAATCACGGCTCCCATGAGTTCCAGACGTGGCAACGTCATTTTCTTTAGGGGAGCCACCCTGGCTTTAGATGCGACCAAGCTCATTGTCGTTTCTCCTTCTCGTGTTTTGCCTTGCAGATAGGCCACAGCACTGTATGCCCTTTCACTGGCATCACAAAACACATGTAATTCCAAGCCCTCTTTGCTTTCTTGTTGCATATTGATTTGGTACCACCTTGGTATGGCGAGCTGGTGTAACTGAGTAAGCTCTGAACACCACTGTTGCCATTCTTGTGCCAGATCTGGTGGCAATTCTTCATATCAGGAGAGCCCCATCTCCCACATTGCTTGGAACATGCACTTGACCCTAATGGTGAAGGGGTTCAGAAACCCAAGTGGGTCATAAATTCGTGCTGAGGACTGCAGCACGCTTCGTTTGGTTCCTTTCTTCTCTGTTAGAAGCCTCACTAGTGAACTAAGGTGAAATCATCAGGCTCTGGCCTCCACACTAATCCGAGCACCTTTAATGCTACTCCATTCGTCTCAGGTGCCATCATGTAGTTTGTGGAGCTCTTCTCCCATTTCTGCCCCATTTCTGCCTGAGTTTGTCATCCATTTGCAAAGCTCCATACCAGCACCAGTATTTCTTTGGCATTTGTTGTTATGTGATACGCCTCTTCCACTGAGCGTGTACTTGAAATGAAGTCATCTACGTAAAGTGACTCCCTTATTGTATTCACCACTTGTGGTTGGCTTGTTTCATATTGTTTTAGATGTCTTTGAATTGTCGCTGCAAGCAGAAACGGGCTTGGCGTAACTCCAAACACCACTCTCGTCATCCTCAGAATGCGCAGGTGGTCATTCACTTCTCCATTCGGTGCACCTGAGAACCACAGGAACCTGACTGCATCTCTGTCCCTTTCTGCAAGACGTATTTGCAGGAATGCTTGTTTTATGTCCGCCAGAAAGGCGACTTTGTGTTCCCTAAATCTAAGGAGAACACTGAGTAGATCTGGATTCAAATTTGGCCTCGTAAATAAGCAGTCATTCAGCGACAGACAGCCTTCTTCATGGGACGATGCATCAAAGACCGATCTTAATTTTGTAGTTGCTTTGTCCTCTCTCAGCACTGCATGGTGAGGCATATAATACATTAGAGTCTGTGCTGCGGTTTGGTGCCACTTCCTCTGCAATGTTCTGGTCCAAGTAGTCCTCCACCACTTGATTATACCTGCTGAAGAGTGTGACATCCTTCTTAAATCTTTTACTCAGACCTTCCAGCCGTTTTTTGGCAACTCTGTAGTTGTCTGAGAGCTCTACCTTTTCTGGCTTCCATGGCAACTCCACCTGATATCGTCCATCTTTAAACATAGTCGTTCTCTCAAACATCTGCAGAGCCTCATCATCTTCTGGGTTCTTTGTTGTCTCATTTGTAATACCCAGAGACTCTATTTCCCAGAATGCTTTCAGTTGCTTGGAAAGGAGTTTCTCTTCCTCACACGGAATGAACATGCAGGCTGCCTCTGTAACAGTTGATGCAGAGACTGGACCCTGAACAGACCATCCGAAGGTGCTCTCCAGTGCCACCAATGTTTCTGTAAGTCTTTCCACCCTTCCTGTCACGATCTGCCAATAGTAGTCAGCTCCTATGAGGACAGCAAGCTCTGGTTCCTCATTGGATCCTGGGAAGTCAGCCAGTTGTAGTACTCTTTTCTTAAGCTCATGCTGGATCTGTTCACCAGGAACCTTCATTATTGCCGAGCACACTTGTGGGGTCTCCACAGCTTCTATTACAATACTCTGGCTAGGATCCCAGATATTTTGTAGCATAACTTTCACTATGCCGCGCTGTGATCTTGTGGGAAAGGAGGACCCAAATGTGTGTAGTGTCAATGTCTCTTGCCTTATTACTGGTAAATTTAGGCTCTTCACCAACGTTTCATGTATGAAGCTTCTTTGGCTGCCTCCATCTAATAAGCAACGAGCTACCCTTCTGCCTGACGGGTCTTCAATCCACACCTTTGCAGTCTTTAGGAACACAGTGTTCTGTTCACCTGGTTTCACTCTTACTGAATGAGGGAGCACGGAGAAGACCACTGCTTCTGGGATGGGGCCTGTACATCCACCCTTTCACCACCGCACACAGCAACGTGATGTCTCCGTCCACATTTCTCACAGGACACATTCTTGGTCTTACAGAATCTTGCAATGTGTTTCTGTCCCAAACACACAAAACATCTCCCCATTCTCTTTAACTTGCCCTTTCTTTGAAGCGTGTCATTATTTGGGCAGTTTTCCGATTTGTGATCGGCACACTCACAGAATATACAGGTGTTTTGTTTCTGGCTGGCTGAGACTGTAAGCTAAGTGGAAGGAAGGAGCTGAGGACTAGTGAGTATCAGAACCACAATCCAGGATGAGTCAATGCTCATCCATGAGTACATATGGAAGATGGCCATGTGTGCTTAGTGAATACGTCAGGCAGCCAAACCTTAGAAAGAAGAGGAGCAAGGAGATGAACCATCATGGAAGGACAGATCCCCATACAGTATGGACCACCAGCAGATAGAAAACATGGCTGACATCCAGAAATCCTACCAGTGGCTGGACAAGGCTGAACCGAAAGACAAAACACAGAGGCATGAATCATGGCAGCACAAGAACAAGCTCTAAGCATAAGATCCTTAGAGGCTGCTACCCCAGGCAAAACCCCCAGACTGTGCAAAGATGCCCCTGAAAAAATCCAGTACATAACAGCAGGTGCAGGTTGGCTGGAAGTATATCAATTAACATTTGTGCAGCAATGTCCTGGAAATCCAGAGGTCAAAATGGGATACATCCCCCAAGGTAGCTGAAAATGACCAAGCTAAGTCTGGGGCTTCCTGATATAACAGACAAACTGGTGATATCTATCCAACCAGACGCAATAGTGGTGGACAAGCAGAGGGAGATGACTGTAGTGATAGATATAGCTATATCAAGTGTTAACAACATGAGGATGAAGGAACACAATATGCTTGAGACTTATCATAGGCTGAGAAGAGAGCTTGAGAAAATGTTGAGCGTGAAGGCAGTAGTGGTTTCCGTGGCTTTTTTGCTTTTATACTAAGCCTATACTAGTTCCGCGAATTTTTAAAAAAAATGCATGGGCAAACAAAATGAAGGGCATAGGACTATAAACGTCAATTCGTCAGATTCCCTGAAGTTGTTTACATGTTAGTGGAGAACTTAATGAGTCCCATAGAGGATGGAAGGTTTTCTGATAAAACAAAGCCACAGAGTCAGTCACTTACCTTCTCAGTTCGGTGCAGGAAATATATTAATACAGTACTTTAAGGCTTATCTTTTGGTTTGTTATTCTTGAATACCATTTATGCAATCAAATTCTATAGTCAGTAACATTTTTTAATCAATGGATGTTAAATTAAATGTAACATTGTTAACTCTTGGTGGGTTTGCAGAATTGCACAAATACAGATACCTTTATTTTGTGGTTATATTCACGTTATATATTCTGATACTCTGCTTTAATTCCACTATAGTGTACCTTATTTGGACTCACAAAAACCTTCATGAGCCAATGTATATTTTTATTGCAGCTTTGTTAATCAACTCTGTTCTTTACAGCATGATTATCTATCCGAAGCTCTTATCTGATGTTTTGTCTGAAAAACAAACTATATCGTATCCACTCTGTCTTTTCCAAGGATTTTCGTATTACACCTCAGCTGGGTCAGAGTTTTTACTGTTGGCAGCAATGGCATATGACAGGTATGTGTCTATATGCAAACCCCTGCAATATCCAGTTATTATGAATAGAATAACTATAAATGTGTTTCTGATTTTAGCTTGGCTTATACCTGCTTTTGAGATTGCAGTGTCATTTGTGCTTTATTTTAATATAAAACTCTGTAGTTTTACTCTGACAGGAATTTTTTGTAACAATTCAATTTACAGGCTTCAGTGTGTGCCGTCAGTCACAATATCTATATATGGTGTGGTCACGTTGATAAATATTGCCCTTCTACCAATGCTTTTCATACTTTTTACATATATAAGGATTCTTAGAATATCTTACAATTGTTGTAGAGAAACAAGGAGAAAAGCTCTAAAGACATGTTTACCCCACTTGCTGGTGTTAATCAACTTTTCATGTTTTATTGTTTTTGATTCAGTTATAATTAGACTGGATTCCGATCTGTCGAAAACTCTTCGCTTGACATTGACGTTTCAGTCAATTTTATTCCATCCTCTTTTAAATCCAATCATATATGGACTCAAAATGAATGAGATTTTTAGACATATCAAGTCATTGTTGTGTCAAGTTTAATAAAACTGGTATTACTGCATTGGTATTATCAAATGAATGGCATTTCAGATAATGGAGTACTTTAGCTCTGATTTCACATGCAAGATTGATAGCGAACATAATGGTCATTATACAAAGATAAACAATTTATTAAACTGTTGCTGGTAATCTTTGAAGTCTAAATAGTTCATATGCCCGCGTTTCACATTTTCCTGTCTGTTTTGTCACAGATTCTAATTTACTATTGTGTAAATGAATAAATATAATTTAGTAAAATGAATCAATTGCTACCAGTCTATTATGCTGACAAGCATTTTTTGTATTGTAACTGACATATCAATATCAATGAAAGAAAAAACAAAGTTTCAAAGTTTTTCAAATTCTATAAATTATAACAAAATATTACATATACATATAGCTCAGGTCCTCTACCAGAGGTCTGGGAGCTTGAGGATTCTGCGCAGTATCCTTTCTGTTCCTTGGATTGCACTCTTCTGGACAGAGATCTTGGATCTCCAAGTGCTCTAATTACTACTGGAACCACTGTTACCTTCACCCTCCACATCTTCTCGAGCTCTTCTCTGAGCCTTTGGTACTTCTTCATCTTCTTGTGTTCCTTCTTTCTGATGTTACTGTCATTCGGTGCCGCCACATCTATCACTACAGCCCCCTTCCGCTGCTTGTCCACCACAATGTCCAGTTGGTTAGCCATCACTATTTTGTCCGTCTGTTTCTGGAAGTCCCACAAGATCTTAGCTTGGCTAATTCTTGACCACCCTAGGGGGAGTCTTTTTATTTTTGACGTCGGGACTTCCAGGCCATACACGGCACAGACATTTCTGTATAATATGCCGGCCACTTGGTTATGGCATGATATGTATGCCCTGCCTGCTAGCATTTTGCACCTTCCTGTTATGTGTTGGATTGTCTCAGGTGCATCTTTGCACACCCTGCACCACGGGTCTTGCCTAGGGTGGTAGGCACACAATTCATAACAGCACTTTTACATATGCCTAAGTGCTTTCTAACATTTAGACACACTAATATGGGTTTTTTTTATTATCATTTGCCTGAGTTTCATTGATATTTTATTTGTATAATTGTTCCAGGATTCAAAAAAGATTTTCAAAATGATTATGGGGTAAACAGTCTTGGATTTTGAAATCCCTTGTCAACAAATCATTTTGCTGCTAGGAATTTTTCACCTATACCTTAACAAATTTCACTTAATAACTCCAAATCTGAAAATCATTTTCATATAAGTATGTCCTGTTTATTGCTTGTGATGTTACAAGTATTGGACAACTATGATGACAGGACAGGATTTGTGATGCATTTTCAGCAGTTAATAAATGTTGTGGGTGAGCTCCTTAGAAGAATGAAAAAAATAATAACTGTGTGATGGTATAAAAAGTAAACTGACAGCCCACAGGTGATATAAGGATTCTGTAATGAGTGTCATTAGTGAGCATGCATTGGTGCCACCTGCGCTGTGTAAAACAACAGGCCAAGCCTCAGAGGAGTGGCCTGACTACAGCCAGTCTCTAAACAGCTAATTGCTAAGTTAAGACTGTCAAAATGGTCAACAGGTTATTATGTCTTTGGCCCTAGAGAGCAATTAAACTTCAGCTTGGGTACCCTTCAACAACAACAATAAAATTAGTGTCTATAATATCTGTTTACTTTGACTATGTGGCTCATTAAAACAAGTACTAATAAAAAAGTATAAAAAGTTTAAATAATCAAGTAAATCTTACTGCTGTCATCATTGGTCATATAATGTCATTAAATATTATGACAATATTATAAACCTAAAAACCTAAAACAAGCAGTGGAAAGGAGCAGAGTTTAAAACCATTGTGTATATTTGTATTGCTAGAGGAAAAGTGGCCTAACTGCATAATTTTGCACTGAGGCAGCAAACCAAAACATGCTGTTTTGGTAAATCTGTCTATAAACAACTGAAAATAATTCATCACATATTCTTCTACATGCACATATTTTTTTTAAAAAAAATACAGTTAATTCAATTTAAACATGAATAAAAATGGTTTTAGTCTTAGCAGTAGCTAGCACTGTGCCATGTGCAGATTTGGCACATTACCCCTGGTCAAAGGTCAAATCATCTGCTACTCCTCATTTTACTCAACACTGAGGTATTTTGTGTCACAAAATAAGTAAATACTTAATAAAGGGACAGTGTAATAACCAAAAATTTGGTTCGCTGCCTAAGAGCAACACCATGCCAACAGTTGACTGTGGAGAATTTGGTAGTGACAAAACTTCATGACTGGACGTGTTGCACAGGTTTCATTCTATCAGCCATGTTGACATTCCATGAGCTCCTGCTACTGCCCGTGCCTGGCTGTTTGATTTTATACACCTGTGGACATGGAAGTGACTGGAACACCTGAATTCAATGATATGGATGGGTGAGATAATTATTTTGGCAATATAGTGTTTACACTACAAAAACAAAAGACAAAGGAAAAGAAATCATGCTGGATCTCTGTACTGATATGGACTGGGTAATGTTTTAGGAAAAGAACACATTCGGTGGAAATTAAAATTATCAATATACAAAGGGCTGAACGCAGACTAATCCATTTTGTCCATTTTGAAAGTTCATTGGAACATTGTAGTAACTCAGGCATGTATACAACTACCACTTGCATGCATGCCTGATAATGTTGACATATACACATAATGAGAGGAGGTTTGGTGTCCTGTGGGAAGGAGGTGAGATCTCCTTCCATATCTCACCAGGCCACACGCCTCTCACACGCCTGGACAGTCTAAGGTTCAACCTGGTGGCATGGGAAGGACTGAAACATAATCTCCCAGAGAGAGGCCTACTGGATTTAGGTCATGTGAGCGAGGGGGACAGCCAGTTATATCAATTCCTTTATCGTCGGGGAACTGCATGAATACCCTCGCCACATGAGGCCAGACACTGTTGTTCACCCATAGGAACCCAGGATCCACTGCAACAGTGTAGGGTTTGACAGTGGGTCCCAGGATTTGATCCCAAAACCTAATGTTAGTTGGTGTGCTGTTGCCAAACCTGTAAAGGTCAGTGAGTACCCCTGTGTATTTACTTCCCCAGACTATCACTGACCCACCACAAAAACAGTCATGCTGAATGATGTTACAGGCAGCATAACATTCTCTATGGTTTTTCCAGAACCTTGCGTGCCTGTCATACGTACTTAAGGTGAACCTGCTCTCATCTGTGAAAAGTCCAGGGCTTTTGTCTCATTGTTGCACTTCTAATAACTGCTAACAGTATTAACATCAAAGAAGCTGAAATTGATTAACAACCTCCTCTGCTACTTAACTGACTAGATCAATATACAAAAAATTTAAATGACTTGATATTTTACTCTGATTAAAAAGTATTTCAGAAATTGAGCAGTCTATTATATATTATTCTTATTACTATATTATAATGTATTAGAATATAATTATAATGTACTCTTCATAAGCAGATGAGGTCACAATTATGTCTCCATTTTAAAGTTAAGGTTTTATAAATTTTCCTAGTGCTTTTTTAAAAGAGCAAACATTTTTCAAAGAAACATTTCTAAACCTGAAGGTTTTCTTTAGAAAGCACAAATTATTATTTTTATTTGTGCACAATAACAGAATTATTTCAGACCAGCATGCGGACCGATAAAAACTCGGTGAAGCCAGTCTGACGTATGCTAAAGACAACCTGGAGAAAAGTTATTCATACTGGAGAGGTGTACAACCCAAAAAGAACACCATCCCCACACTAAAAAAGTGGAGTGAGTATTATGCTGTTTGGTTGATTCAGTGCATCTGGAACTGGGAATCTCATCAAGGTGGAACTAATCATGAAGAAAGAAAGAAATGTGAAAATCTGGAGCAGGCGACAGCTGGGTCGTCGCATTGTCTTCCAACATGAAACAATCCAAACGTACATCAATCCTGGTGAGTTACTACCTGAATGATGAATGCTTTAGCATTCAGGTATTGAATTGACCGGCACTGACTGGCTGCAGAAATCCCTGAGTTGAATCCCATTGAAAATCTGTGGGATGATCTAAAGGGCTAATGATGCTTACCCTAGCAGTTTCTGAGTTTTGTGAAATATTTTGTGTCTGCATGCCAAGTAAAATAATGTAAGCATCCAAAATAAAATAATGACATCTAGAAAAGTTATGTTAAATATTCCCTGGTCTGTTTAGCAGCACTTGGTGTTACAAATACACTCAAGAGGTTTTTGTGAGATGTGGTTTGCTAAGTAAGAACCACTCCATTTACATGCAGGTGACCACAATGCATTAAGACTGGAGACATGCACTGTCAGTTAGCTACATTTAAAAAGTACCAACAACTCAAAGTTTAAATATTATACTGGATATTATACTGTTATGTCAGTTGTCAGCAGAAGTGTATGTTGAAAACGCAGAACTTTACAACCTGAAGTCTGTCGGGATAAGAAAGGATCAGATTTTTTCTGGTTTGAGATAAACTTGACAGCTGTTTGTAATGATTCTTTTCTCTTTGTGAATATAGGCGCTACTCTCAGATTCAGACCTCAGCACCACCCAGTGACAAAAGACTGGGTGGTGCTATATGTCCACTCTTTATGTCAAATGCACATTTTTGTAAAATATTTGAATACTTTTGTAATAACCCTAAAATTAACCAGTGAAAGAGTGCAAAAGCTATGCTATTCTGCACATATGCTGTAGCTGTTTTACTGAGAAAATTGAAGACAAAAAAATCAAAAGAGATCATACAATCATGTAACTGGTATTTTCTGTACAGTAATTAACCATGACACAGAGTAACCAAAGAGGGTAATATATATTTTAAATATACACAGGCTTTAAACAGAGTAAAATATTATTTTAATTCACTGAAGTTTGAAAGGTCTTTTTGGTCTTTTTTGATTGCCTGATTGAAGGACATTGTGATATAGTCTGGCCTGCTGAAACTGAAATAAAGGAATGTTTTTATTTATCTTGCTGATGTGTGAAAATCTTAAACTGACCTGCTGTGCTGTGTTGTGTCATTCAGGGCCTTGGGGCATATTGAGCCGAAAGGTAAACTGCAGATACAGCTGAATACCTTAAGATCTTTCAGACTTCCAGAACTCATGTAGAGGGTTTTAAAAGCAGAAACGGATGTATGACAGCACTTTAGAAAACTCTGCTCATACTGATGTGACAATAACTTTAATTTGTATTTTCTGTTAAAATCACTAGGGCAATTGGTGGTCTCCATCAGTGACATCTGATCACAGGGACCACACCTCCAAACATGCTCCTTCCGGCTGTCATCAATTTAGGTTCCCCCGTTCTGCAAGCTGATCATTCTTGTTTACGTGCCCCACCCTCCCTCCCTCCTTGTTCTCTATTCTTTAACTTCTTCACTTCTATTTAGTACACGGGGATCTGCCAGGCCCGGGAGCCATTGCCAGTCCCCTTCGAGGCCTTCCCCGAAGCGCAGCTCAATTCATGTCAAAGCATTCACTTTTACCTACTAAAATGCTGTTAAACCTAAATTGAGGATGTGGGCCCAGCTAGTGAAATGTTAAAGTGATACAGAGTGCTACAACAGGGTCTATCTGTATGTGCTTTTGCTAATAGTAGATCATCTTTTTATTCAAAAATACATAGTATAAGTCTAATTAGTATGTTGAATAAGAAATGCAGAGTAAATTAAATTATTCTAATGTCTAGATTTTATGTGTGTATACATGATTCAGCTTCCACCTTGGCTGATAAGTGTCATGATGAGCTACCTGTGTTTTTCCACTGTTTCCCAGTGTATCCACCTCTGGGTGGAGCCCTCATCAGTCCACCTGCTCAGCTCACCCGATAGAGATCAGCACAGTAGTATTTAGGACCAAGTCTTCTCCACCAGTTTGTCAGCTAACCTCACATTACTAACAGGCTGCCTTTGCTTCATACTCTTTGTTTCTGTGTTGTGCCTCTAGTCATCTCTTGAAGCCATCATCACACTTAGCTAAGGCTTACATTCTAAGGATGTTGGTCACTACGTTAAGACTCTCAATTCTTTACACCTGTCTGCCCCCTGTCCTTGCACCTCTCTGGATAAACCAGGTTGGACTCTCTCCAATCACCCACCTTCCAGGATGCTCACTTGGCCATTACCTCGCCACCCTGACCGACACACACTCCACCTGCCAAGTAAGATGCAAACACACAGTTGTATTCTGTGTAGCAGTATTTGGGTGGAGTTACTTGGGTCGAATTCTTGCCCACACACCAAACTGACGTACCTGTGATCACACCCGCATAGACTTTTTATACTTTCCCTTTCTGCTCCAGTTTTAATGATTGTTGTTGGTGATTTTACTGTTACTGACTGATCATTAAATTAAGATAAATGCACTCATATCACTATATTTACAAATACTGGAAGTCGCCAGTACTACCCCTTAGCCTCCTACTAGATGTACCTATATTAAGACTGGAAACATGCAGAGTCACCCAGAGCATGGGTGACTCTTAGCTAAGCCACAGACCATGATGGAGTATGGTCTGTGGCTTAGCTGCAGGGTAGGGGTGATGCAGTGCATTCAGGCAGCAGTGCCAGGGGTAGATCATCTTCGGATCATGCCCCCCTGTAATTGTGCCAGGATCTGGAGAAGGAGGAAGCTGAGATTGGAGAGCTGCGTGTGGTGACACAGAATGTTGAAATTAAATAAATTACCGAACACTGAAATACTATGGGTGGGTGCATTGTGCTGGGCAGAATGAACACCAGTTTGCGTTACAGGATAAATTTGAAAAAGTAAAAAAAAAAAAAATGAATTCTGACCTTGAGGGCAAGGGTCACAGAGATTCAAACTTGTCAGAGACTTTTAAAGTCATTTGTATGTTCTTATATTATTGTGATTACAAGACTTTTAGAAAATTTGATCCTGACTTTGTGCTCCCTCATGTCAAGGCCACTGAAATTCAAACATGTGCACGATTTTTAGTAAATACTTAATGCACCAAAATTGAAAATTATAGGTGACTTTTTTCTTCGTCTGTTCTCAAGGTGTTCAGAAAGAAACTTTTATTCACGGCTTTAAGACAAATGACCTGTGATGACATCCACACAGATCTTTATGCCTGCATATATCCCCCTGTTATTACAGCCATCTCTTAGTTAGTTGCTCTTCATTGAGCCAAGCTGCAAGGCATGGAAATCTTGTGTTTAACATTGTTCCTCTCCTGCAGGGAATACAAGTTATAGAGAAAACTGTTTGTTCCCTTTCAGATGATTCACTCGGTGCAACACATATATATGGGACATATATACACATCCCATAGAGCAACCACCAAACGGAAGTTGGACCACCAGCACCTTAGAGTGTGGTAGAACCAGCAGAGAGGACAGCATGAGTTGTAACATCCAAACAATAGAGCTGAACAAAAATGTACGGTCATGTCCAACTGCAGCACAAATATCACCTATGGGGACCCATTTAATAAGAGTTCATGAGGTTGTCATTCCTCTGGTGAAATGAATTCTCACCCCCCTGGGGCAAAGCAAGACCCCTGGTGCTGTACGCCAGTGAGATAGCTTCTATAATCCAGTGGGGCAGCCTCTGTTTAGACAGAGCTTCATCTCTGGCTGGATTAGCGAAGCAGACAAACAACTTGTCACATAAGCACACATTCTGAGTGTGCTCAGCGTAGTTACGTAGAACACAGAGAATGCATCCTCCTCTCCTCCACACAACACTTGAAAGGAGGGGAGCAAAAGCTCAGCAGCTCAAATTCCACCACTGCAGGAATGACTTTGGGTAAATAAGCAGTACAGAAATTTCATATCCACATACTTAACAGTTGGGGCCAAACCCTTAGCTATCAAATGTGGCCTCTCAGCAGGTAAACATGAAGGCACCACAGATCTGTGCATGGATGAATCACTTCTCCTCCTACCTGAAGAGGGAGGCAAAAAGATCCCAAATCTGGGCCACTATCAAAGGGTGCAACCTCCATTCCCTCTACTCCCAGGTTCAGATGGCCCAGAGCATGGGTGACTCTTAGAGACACCCATGCACCATAACAGGTTTCTTCTCTGCCTGTTTATGTAAAAGATCACTGTTGAATTGTTGGTCCTGACTAGGAAATGCTGGCCCTTCAGTACCAGACAAAAAAGCTTGAGGGCTAAGAACACCGCTGTGGCAGCACAAGAACAAGTTCTGAGCACAAGATCCATCGGGCTGGGGTCTACTGCACAAGGTAAGACCTCAGATGCAGAAAGTGTAAAGATGCCCCTGAGACAATCTAGCACATAGGTGTCAAACTCTGGCCTGCGGGCCAAATGTAATTTGGCCGGGCAGGGCATATATGGACCGCCATAACAAAGTGGCTGGCATAGTAAACAGAAACATCTGTGCCAAATATGACGTCGAAGTCCCGAGGTCAAAATGTGAGACGCCCCCTGGGGTGTTGGAGAATGACCAAGCTAAGATCCTGTGGGATTTCCAGATACAGACGGACAAAATGGTGATGGCTAACCAACCAGACATAGAGGTGGTAGAAAAGCAGAAGAAAATAGGCGTAGTGATAGTCGAAATGATAACAAATGACAGCAACATTAGGAAAAAGGAACACAAGAAGCTTGAGAAGTACCAAGGGCTCAGAGAGTTTAAGAAGATGTGGAGGGTGAATGTAACAGTAGTGCCAGTAGTAATCAGAGCACTCAATGCAGTGACTCCCAAGCTAGGCGAGCGGCTCCAGCAGATCCTGGGAACATCATCTGAGATCTCTGTCAGATGCTGTTCCTAGGAGTGCAATCATAGGAACAGCAAAGATATTGTGCAGGACCCTGAAGCTTCCAGGCCTCTTGTAGAAGACCCGAGTTTGAAGGGGGCCACCTATATTTAGGAAACTTCCCTTTTTGTTTATCTGTGTTATCTTTGTCTAATATTAACATTTGGTTTGATGACCTGAAATATTTAGGTGTGACAAAAATACAAAAAATGGGAAATCAAGAAGGGCCAAACACTTTTTACACCACTATAGTTGCCTGCAAATAGACTTACTGATTCTAATCTCCTAAGTCCTGCCATTTTCCATTGTGCAGTCTGCTTTCCTTGCCTGTTTCCTAGTTAACTTTCAAAACTTTTTGCTTGCCCATCTGAACTTTGTCCTGTGTTCCTGTAAGGAGTTCAGAATTGACAGGCGGTCACTCACTTCCCTAGAATCGTCTCATTTCCATTTAATTCAGATTTTGCCAATATTAACAGTTGCCCCATAATGCTTTATATTGTAAGGTAAAGATAATACAATACAACAATACACACAAACAATCAGGTGACCCCTATGCGCAAGCATCTGGTGACAGGAAGAAAATAAACCCCCTTTAAACAAGAAGAATCAGGCTTACGTAGGGGCAACCATCTACCCATTACCGGTTGGGGTGAGGGGAGGAAGACAGTACAAAAGTCATTCTGTAGAAGAGAGACAGAGATTAATAATAACTCTTTAAATGCAGAGTGATGTACAAGCACATAGTGAGTGAAAAGAGGTGAGTAAAGGAAAAGTGCATTATGGAAAGCCCCCAAGATTCTAGGCCTACTGCAGCATAACAAAGGGAGGATGTTGTATTACCTGATCCAGCCCTAACTGTATGCTTTGTTCTGTAAGAACTACTCCAATGTTTAACATTGGTATATGCTAAAGTCATGTGTGGTAAATTGTCGAAAAACAAGTGTAGCAGCTTACATAGACAGAAATCTATCTGTCTTCTCTTTTTGGACAGAGAAGACATATGGTTTGAAAGAGTAGTGAAAGAAGCCATTTATGTCCACTATGAGCGACCATCTTTGAACAGAGGCGGTGGCTTACGACACCAACTGTCTGCCATCTATAATCCAGTTTTGATTTACTGTGACCTTCACAGTACAATTCCCTGGTGGACAAAGCAACCTAATAAAACCTTTCACAGAGTAAGATGATTCACTGTGCACATTTGACTGATGAATGTACTCCAAGATATATTTCAAGTTCAAATACCTGTAAATGAATGAAGGAAAGACAACATAGGTTGCATATTGGTGCAGTTTTGTTTTGTTATTTGTTATTCTTCATTAACACTGCTGGTTTTATAATTTTTTTTCAAAGTATTAATGGATGAGGTGTTAAATGCTACATATTTAACTCTAGATGGGTATGTTGAAGTTAACAAGTACAGATATGTTTATTTTTTCATTTTCTTTATATTATATAGTTTAATAATCTGCAGTAATTCTACTATTGTGTACATAATCTGGATTCATAAAAACCTTCATGAGCCAATGTACACTTTCATTGCTGCTTTGCTGCTGAACTGTGTTCTTTACAGCACAACTGTTTACCCCAAACTGCTGATTGACTTTTTATCTGAAAAACAAGTCACAACATATTCAGCCTGTCTCTTTCAGTTTTTTATGTTTTACACTTTAGGCAGTTCAGAGTTCTTTCTCTTGGCAGCCATGGCCTATGACAGATATGTGGCTATTTGTAAACCTCTGCAATATCAAACTATCATGAGTAAAACCACTGTGAGTATTTTCTTGGCTGTAGCATGGCTTGTACCTGTTTGTCACATTGCAGTCTTAACAGCTGGGAGTGCTGAAGCAACATTGTGTAACTTTAACTTAAAAGGAATATTTTGTAATAATGCAGTTTACACTCTTCAGTGTGTCAAGTCACGATTAATTACTGTATTTGGAGTAGTTGCTTTAATAGATCTTGTAATATTACCTATGCTCTTCATAGTTTTTACATACTCAAACATTTTTATCCTCACTTATCAAAGCTGTAAAGACGTGAGGAAGAAAGCTTTGGAGACCTGTTTACCCCATTTGTTAGTTTTATTTAGCTTCTCCTGTTTAAGTATCTATGATGTAAGCATAGCTCGAGTAGAATCAGATTTTCCCAAAACTGCGCGATTAATAATGACATTACAAATAGTGCTCTATCATCCATTGCTTAATCCATTCATTTATGGGCTCAAAATGAAGGAAATTTCTAAACAGCTAAAAAGATTTTTCTATCATGCTAAAATCATTTCATGTATTAACTCTGAATGCTAAGGTGCCACAATTTGTTTTGTAATAATTTTCTTGCCATCATTGAAAATGCTTTTCATTTAATAAAGTAATTCAAACTATTATTCAGAAAAGTACAGGAAAAAATAAACCATGCCGTGTTCATCTGTATTTGTAAATAAATTGAACATAATATTATTATTAAAGTGTATTGAAGTCTGTTGTTATGCTCAGTAAAATGCTCATGTGAATAGGGTTTAAGACCTATGGTTAATTTACATTAACAGCTTTTGGTGACGTATTTAAATACAAATATAAATTGCCTTCTTTTATGAAAGGTTCACCAATTCCAAGATAGGTAAGAGGATAAGTAATCAAATAAACTATCAGATTAATTTTGTCAGACTTTCATATTTTATTTTGGATTTTTATAACATTATTGGTGGTTCTTATATATGCTGTGTAATAGAGATTTTCCACTAAAGGAATGGGTGGTAACACTTTATAAAACTGTGATAGCTGCAATAGCTTTATAATAACTACATCTTCCTCCCTTGTCACAAATCATGGGCCAGTGTAATTTATTGCCGTCTATCTTGAATGTGCATAAAACATTTGAAAAAGTACAATCCTAATTCCAAAAAAGTTGTCATATAAGAAAAGAATCCAATAATTTGCAGATTATTTACCACCGATTAATTATTCATAGATCACAGTAACAAACGTGTAAAATGCTTAACATGAGATTACTACTTATTTTACAATATATTAGCTCATCCTAAAAAAAGATAGGATGTGAGCAAAAAAATGGCTGGAAAAGCAATCCACCATCCATCCATTTTCTTCAACTTATCGATGGCAGAGTGATGGGGGCAGCAGCCTAAAAAGAGAAGCCCATACCCTCCTGTCCCCAGCCACCCCCAGCTTGTCTGGGGGAAAAGCAAGGCATTCCCTGGACAGCCGAGAAATATAATCTCTCCAGCATGTCTGCCCCAGGGCCTCCTCCCAGTGGGACATGCCTGGAACACCTCACCCAGGAAGCATCTAGGAGGCATCCTTGTCAGATACCTGAACCACCTCAGTTGGTTCCTTTCAATGTGAAGGAGCAGCGACTCTACTCTGTGCTCCTCCCAAGATGCTTAAACTCCCCCACTTAAAGCAGGAACTTGTCCCTGGCACATAGTGGGCACTCCAACCTTTCCTGGCTAAGGGTCATGGCCTCAGATTTGGAAGTGCTGATTGTTATTCCCACCGCTCCACACTCGGCTGCCAACCATTCCAGTGTGAGCTGGAGGCCATCACCTGATGAAGCAAACAGAACCACATCATCTGCAAAAAGCAGAATTGAGATTCTGAGACCACCCAAGTGGGAGCCACTTGGCTATGCCTAGAAATACTGTCCATAAAAATTATGAACAGAAAAAGGGCAAAGGGCAGCCCTGGCGAAGTGCAACACCCAGGAGAAATTAATGCAAGTTATTGCCATCTATGGGGACCAAGCTCTTGCAACAGGTGTATAAGGATCAAATGGCCTGTAGCATTGGGCCAGATACCCCATACTCCCTAAGCACCTCCAACAGTATACCAAAATGCCTTTTCCAAATCCAAAAACACATATAGTCTGGTTGGGCAGATTCCTATGCACCCTCATGTATCCTCGAGAGGTTAAGCTTGTCCAAGGTTCCAGGACTGGGACAAAAACTGCATTGTTTCTCCTGCATTCGAGGTTTGCCTAATGAACCGACTCTCCTTTCCAGCACCCTGGAGTTAGACTAGACTTTCCCGGGGAGGCAGAGAAGTGTGATCCTCCTATAGTTGGAGCATGCCCTCTGGTCCCCCTTCTTGAACATTTGAACCACCATCCCGGTTTGCCAATCCAGAGGCCCCTTGAACCAAGACAGCCCTACAATACTGAGAGCCTTCAGGAACTCAGGGTAACCCCAAGGGGCCTTCCACCAAGGAGTTTTTTAACTGCCTTCGTGACCTCTTTCCTGGACATAGACAAGGCATCCCCCTTGTACCTAAAGTCTCAGTGGGATTAAGGAGGTCTTTGAAGTACTCCTTCCACTGCCCGACAATATCCTCAGTCGAAGTCAGCACCTCCACCCCTACACAGTGCAAGTAGAGCACCGCTTTTGCCTCCTGAGCTGCTGTTGGTTAGCCAAAATCTCTTCAAGGCAGTCTGAAAGTCTGTTTCCATGGCCTCTCCGAACTCTCTCGCACCCAGTTTTGCTTCAGCCACTGCCCAAGCCACGTTCCGCTTGGCCCGTCAGTACCTATCAGCTGCCTCTGAAGTCCCACAGGCTAACTAAGCCCAAGAGGACTCCTTCTTCAGCCTCATGGTTCCCTTTACCTCTGGTGCCTGCCATCTGGTCCAGGGGTTACCACCACGACAGGCACCAACCACCTTGTGGTCGCAGCTCAGTACAGCAGCTTCAGTAATGGAGGTGCTGAACATTGTCCGTTTGGACTCAATGTCTCCAACCTCCCTAGGAATGCTGTTGAAGCTCTGCCAGAGTGAGAGTTGAGGGTCTCTGCCCCTGGCTGCTGCCCAGCACACATTGCACCTGACCCCTATGGCACCTACTGCGCGTGGTGGGACTACAGGAGACGGCACCTCCTGCATGTGATGAGCTTACAGGCCACCACCCACAGGAGTGGTGCTAAAAAGAAAGCGCTCAAAGAACTCTAAAGGAACATTTTGCTATTTAATTTAATCAAAGATTTTGAAAACAATTTTTGGAAAACATCAAGACAATGGTCAAGCCAAGGTGGATGTTGCACTAGGGATCACCTCTGAGCCACTTTCTTGTTAACAAGAATAGGTAGGTTGGTAAATGGGGCAAGGCAGGATGAACTACAATGTTCGCAAATGACATTGTGATGTGTAGTGAGAATAACTGGAAGACAGTCTGGAGAGATGGCGGTATAGACTGGTTAGAAGAGGAATGAAAGTCGGTAGAAAAAAGTCAGAATACATGTGTGTAAATAAGAGAGAGAAAGGTGAACATGTAAGAAATCACAAGGATAAATAAGTTAAATACAGGGGATCAACCATTCAAAGCAATGGGCACTACCCAAGACAGGTGAGAAGAGAGTGCAGAGTTGATGTATGTTTTGGGGATGGTGGCTCTGATAAAAAAGACAGAAGGTGAAATGGTAGAGTTGAAGATGCTAAGATTTCCACTGGGAATGACCAGGAGCAACAAAATTAGAAATGAGTATCTTAGAAGGACAGGTCAAGTTAAGCAGTTCGGAGGCAAAGCTAGAGATTCAAGATTGAGATGATCTGCACATGTGATGAGGAGGGATAGTGGATATAAAAGGATGGAAAGGGGATGTTGAATGTGGAGCTAACAGCCAGAACACAAAAATGAAGTTCACAGAGAAGGATCTTGGATATAGTGAAGGAGGATATGTGGAGGGTTGGTGTGACAGAGGATCTTGCTCGAAATGAAGTGAGGTGGAGACAGATAATCGACACTGGCAGCCCCAAAATGGAGTAGCCCAGAGAAGACAAAGATCCTACGTGATGTACTGTATTTCAAATTATGATTCATCAGTCCATAATTCCTTCTTCCAGTCTTCAGTAGTCTGCTTCATGGCCCAGGCAAGCCTCTTTGTCTTATTCTGATGTCTTAGCAATGGCTTTTTGGCTGCAGCTAGTCCTGTCAAACCTGCAGCTCGAAGTCCTCTCTTCACAGTTGAAATGGAGACATGCTTACTATTACAGCTTACTACTAAGCTGTGCTTGAAGCTATTGTCCATTGAACCACTTATCATGCAAGCTGTTAACTCTAGGGAACTTGTCCTCTGATTCAGTTGTGGTTTGGGGTCTGCTTGACCTCTTCCTGTCAGAGTTTGCCCCAAATTTCTGAGTGCCTTTTGATGGTGAAGGGAACCGTACTTACTGACACCTTGACTTTCTTTGCAATTTCTTTGTAGGAAAGACCTAAATTTTTAAGTGTTATGCTGGTCTGTCTCTCTTCCACTGTTAATTGCTTTTTTCTCACCTTTTTTGTGCAACACACTACTTTCTGCAACACAGGATTTTGGGAAACCCTACCTTTTTTTTAACCTCTTGGAGTTCATCACTTACCTTTGTAACCTTTCAAGCTATTTATTGGACTTGAAAGACTTGAATTGGAATAAATAATTGAAAAAATTGGTGTGTTCTAAAAAGAACCCTCACTGTTCTATAAATTTGTCAAATAATTATATTCTCTAAAGTAAATTTGTGTAAATTATGGAATTGTTACGGTGGCCCTGAGAGGCCAAACGGACTGCAACTTAAGAAAACACCAGCAATAAGAAAAACGCTGTAAAAGCACACAAAACACAATGGAAATAGGAAAAAAGAAAACAGAAACAGAAATTATCTTAAAGTGCATTAACTATTTTTTCTCCCCACATTGCATTGCAGTGTGCATGATGTCGATCTACATGAAATTCTCTTAGCCTGAACAGAATTACATATTTAAATATAGGACTATATTTGCTGTTATTTTATTATCATTTCTGCCGGTCAACTAATTTTTTCTTCTTTAAAATTTGTTTTTCAATTAATACCCACGTATGTATGTAGTAAAAGAGGAGGAGCCAGAAAATGTACCCGTGTAAGTAAGGGCTAACCACTGTCGGCTTATGTCTCCAGAGGTTGAACATGGTAATAGGTCTTTGTGGAGAGTTGAATGAGATATATGGAGCTTGAAGTTTCATTTCATCACATATTTGGTCTGATTTGAACAGTTCACTTTCTAAAGATGAACACACACCAAGTTTAGGTATCTATGAATAATAATATTTTATATGTACTAGTTTTAAACATTCTGCCTGTTTAAAATTTTAGTTTGTAATATCTGATTTTCATGAATGCTGAAATGAATATAACATATATAACTTTTGGTGGTCATGTGGAAGTGGAGAAATACAGATATATTTATTTTGTAATTATGTTTATGGTATACGGTCTAATAATTTGCAGCAATTCCACTATTGTGTGGGTCATCATAGTTCAAAAAAGCCTTCATGAGCCTATGTACATTTTCATTGCTGCTTTGTTAGTGAATTCTGTTGTTTTGAGCACTGTCATCTACCCGAAGCTTTTGATTGACTTCTTATCTGAAAAACAGATTATTTTGTATCACGCCTGTCTTTTTCAAGTATTCATGTTTTATGTTTTAAGCAGTTCAGAATTCTTACTGCTGTCAGCCATGGCTTATGACAGATATGTGTCTATATGTAAACCTCTGCAATATCCAACTATCATGAGAAGAACAAGAGTCAATATTTTCCTGCTTTTGTGCTGGTTTTTACCTGCTATTCAGGTTGCAGTGCCAATAGCAGGAAATGCAAATACACCATTCTGTAACTTTACTCTGAAAGGTATTTTTTGTAACAATTCGGTCAACCATCTTTATTGTGTCAATTCAAGAGAATTATCTATATATGGTATGGTTGTTCTATTTAATGTTGCCCTTTCTCCTATGTTTTTTATACTTTTTACATACATAAAGATAATTATAGTTGCCTATCAGAGTTGTGGAAATGTCAGAAAAAAAGCTGCACAAACCTGTTTGCCTCATGTGCTAGTTCTAATTAACTATTCTTGTTTGCTTACGTATGATATGGTTATAGTTAGACTGGAATCAGAGTTTCCTAAAACTGCACGTTTTATAATGACATTGCAATTTATAACATATAACCCTCTTTGCAATCCAATAATATATGGACTAAAAATGAAAGAAATCTCTAAAAACCTCAAAAGGTTGTTCTCTTGAACTAATGTAAACTATTGTAGACTTTTATAGTCTTTTGTTAAAAATTGTTTTTTAGTGTTTATTTAAGAGGTGTTAAATGATATCTGATCTTTGGTAGGTCTTTAATAAGACCTATCATTTCTGAGACATTTTCTTTTCAGTGTAAAAACTGATAAACTTCTCCAGCTATTCAAAGCATGTGATTCTGTTCAGTAATTTTTGGATTATTCATTAAAAAATATTACTATCATTACTCCTATTCATAATATTGTTTCTTCATATACAGTTTAAGGACATTTGAAATGATTGATTGAATGAAAACCAAAAATATATAGCTTTTTCTCTTTTGTATTATAATATCACAGATTTCTGTGGTCATAGTGTGAGATTCAAAAACTGGGCCTTTTCCTTGTGCAACAGAGAGCGGATCATTATTTAAAATTCTAAATGAAAGTAAGAAAATAGCAAGATCCTACCTGTCTGATATCACTTTTCCCATATAGATTTCTGAATAAAGAAATGTGTTCATAATTTTATACTGTGATTTCATATTTATTGGTTCTCACAATCAAATCCAAAAGCTGAGACTATGTATGAAGATAACTGAAAATATGGAGGAAGTAGTTTGACATGAGGACAAGTACATAAGGAAGCGAGAGAATTAACATGCCGAGGTTTTTTTTATCTGTATTGCAGCCCTCTGTAAATGAAATAGGGTTCAGAATGCATATTGAAAACATATGGATTGACATCACCAAAAAATTGTAGGTCTGACTAAAGTATATATTTTCCGTTTGATTTATATGTAGGTTTATGTGATTCTGAATTTCATTATGTGGTGTGACTATTGCGAAATGAGCAGTTTTTTTATGGAGATATAATGGTCAAATCTTGTAACTCTTCAGAGTAGTTTAAAGGATTTTGTTTTAATTACCTCACATGAAAGTAAACATTTGAATTAAATACATTTTATAATATAGCCAGTAAATATATTTTACTGAATTTCTAAATTCACATAATCAAATACAGGAAAAAACAGTCTAAAAATAACTATAATAAAAAGAAGTTTCTAAATGAATGTTAGATATATTTCAGTATTACACTATTAATCGGTTGTGTACCACAGACCTCTAAGCTGGAAGTAGTACTTAGAAGACCATCTCTTCACTTAGATGTTTTAGCTAATAATAGACTAATAGGCAACCTTACTGTTATCTCAAAAATTGTCGTAATTGTAAAAAATAGTTGTAAAATATGTAACTGTTAATCGTCAGAGAAATTGTTTATTTGAACAGTTTCAGTCATGTTTCAGAGCTCATCACAAGACAGAAACAGCTTTGGTGAAGGTTACAAATTATTTTCTAATGGCCTCTGACAGTCAACTCATCTCTGTGGTTGTCCTGCTTTACCTCAATGCAGTAAATTTAAATTTCACACACTAAGGTTATCACTCATAATACTCATAATATACTCATCACCAAATAATTTTCCAATATTAAATGGACGCTCTTTCGATCAGTGCTCTTTTTATGTAATTGGTTTACAACTAGTTTCATTTTTTTATTTTTTTCCACTGATGAATTGATGATTTTTTTAGATTTATTCCTGTAGGGCTATAAAATTTTGGAGCCAAACAAAGGTTATATATTCTTATGTAAGGTTATTGTCATGGTCCTGGGCCATGTGGGCCCAGTATTCTTAGTTTTTCATGTATTTTTGTATTTTGTTCCTTATTTAGGCCATGCTTCCTGGGTTGATCTGTTACGTTGTTCCTTATGTGTTTTCCCTTCGTGACTCTTACCCCCTGTGTGCCCCTCTGTGTATTTATGAGCCCTCGTCTCTCTTTGTGCTTTATTCTATGTTTTCCCCAGCCCGTTATGTCTGCGTTCTCCCCGTGCTCTCTCTCCTCCTGTTTGAACCTCTGTACTTCCTGCTTTACTTTGCCCATCTCCCATCAGTGTTACGTTCACTCCTGCCGTGTCTTGTTATGATTATCAGTGTCACCTGTGTTCCCCGTGTGCATCCACTTCCCCTGATCATCCCTCATGTGTATTTAGCCTCTGTGTTTCATGTAGTCTGTGTCGCGTCGTCTGTGTTATCTCCCCTACCCCTTGTCGTAGTATCCCAGCCATAGTTTGCATTTTGCTGTCTAAATCTCATTAGAGTCATAGTTCCCCAGTCTATGTTCAGGTTTTCCCTCAGTTACTTTGTTGTTCTTTTCTATGAGTTTTTCAGCCGTAATAAAAGGCTCGTTTTTGTTGGTATCCACTCCTGCATCCTCGTTTGTGTTCGCACCTGGGTCCACCACACACCTTTCCGCACGGTCTGCCTCCGCAGACCCTGACAGTACGACGCGACCAGTATGGACCCAGCGACACAGAGAAGGGAGGTCGTTCAGACAGTGGAAGCGCTATGCTGTCAGTGGATGCAGCGTTCCGGGGAGGAGGATACGGAGGAGTTGCTTCACCCATTGCGGGTGAGCGTAACCGTGTTCCCCTGGCTGTGGGAGGCGCTACCCCCCCTGATTTCTGATTACCTCCGCACCATCCTCCAACCCCGTCCTCAGGAGCAGGCGCCCAGCGCACGGGCCGCGTCACCACCGTTCCGCTGTCACGCAACTTCCCCATCACCGCCTCCACCATCTTGCGGCTCCGGGGTGATTAAAGTTGGCTCACTGAGACTCGGACGCAACCTGGGGTCGCTACCATCCATGCCTTCGTACACGAGCCGCTCACCCTCGCCGTTTCGTTCGGACTTCGCTTCTCCAGCCTCCTTTCTGGCACGGATGTGGTCGGAGGATGAGGAGCCAGCCGTCACAGCTATCAACGTGTCAACAGCCGCTGCTAGGAGGAAGCGGCGCCTTCGTCGCCGCCGCACGTCAGCGCAGCCAGAGTCCGGGGTGTCGTCAGAGCAGTCGCCTGGGCCGGAACCGCTGGCCGAAGCCGCCTCCGAGTCCGTGTCAGCAGTGATTTTCGGCTCTGAGGAGATGTCCCCACAAATCACTGCCCGGGACATCGCTGAACGGGAGCAGGTGGTTCTCGCGGAGCTGGAGGAGAAGCTCCGGTGGAAGCCGTGGCTGACCCCCGACTGTGAGCAAGTCTTTCGGGGAACGCGCCTCGCTCTCGGGGGTCCCCGGAGTTGCCAGGGACTTCCACCGCTCACCCCGCCCGCTTCCACGGATAGAAAGAAGCGGCACTCTCGCCGCCGGCGCTCTGAGCCCCTCTCAGTTCAGTCAGCTCCCTCGCCGCCACCCTCAGTTCAGTCAGCTCCCTCGCCGCCACCCTCAGTTCAGTCAGCTCCCTCGCCGCCACCCTCAGTTCAGTCAGCTCCCTCGCCGCCACCCTCAGTTCAGTCAGCTCCCTCGCCGCCACCCTCAGTTCAGTCAGCTCCCTCGCCGCCACCCTCAGTTCAGTCAGCTCCCTCGCCGCCACCCTCAGTTCAGTCAGCTCCCTCGCCGCCACCCTCAGTTCAGTCAGCTCCCTCGCCGCCACCCTCAGTTCAGTCAGCTCCCTCGCCGCCACCCTCAGTTCAGTCAGCTCCCTCGCCGCCACCCTCAGTTCAGTCAGCTCCCTCGCCGCCACCCTCAGTTCAGTCAGCTCCCTCGCCGCCACCCTCAGTTCAGTCAGCTCCCTCGCCGCCACCCTCAGTTCAGTCAGCTCCCTCGCCGCCACCCTCAGTTCAGTCAGCTCCCTCGCCGCCACCCTCAGTTCAGTCAGCTCCCTCGCCGCCACCCTCAGTTCAGTCAGCTCCCTCGCCGCCACCCTCAGTTCAGTCAGCTCCCTCGCCGCCACCCTCAGTTCAGTCAGCTCCCTCGCCGCCACCCTCAGTTCAGTCAGCTCCCTCGCCGCCACCCTCAGTTCAGTCAGCTCCCTCGCCGCCACCCTCAGTTCAGTCAGCTCCCTCGCCGCCACCCTCAGTTCAGTCAGCTCCCTCGCCGCCACCCTCAGTTCAGTCAGCTCCCTCGCCGCCACCCTCAGTTCAGTCAGCTCCCTCGCCGCCACCCTCAGTTCAGTCAGCTCCCTCGCCGCCACCCTCAGTTCAGTCAGCTCCCTCGCCGCCACCCTCAGTTCAGTCAGCTCCCTCGCCGCCACCCTCAGTTCAGTCAGCTCCCTCGCCGCCACCCTCAGTTCAGTCAGCTCCCTCGCCGCCACCCTCAGTTCAGTCAGCTCCCTCGCCGCCACCCTCAGTTCAGTCAGCTCCCTCGCCGCCACCCTCAGTTCAGTCAGCTCCCTCGCCGCCACCCTCAGTTCAGTCAGCTCCCTCGCCGCCACCCTCAGTTCAGTCAGCTCCCTCGCCGCCACCCTCAGTTCAGTCAGCTCCCTCGCCGCCACCCTCAGTTCAGTCAGCTCCCTCGCCGCCTGTAGCGCAGGCCCCAGTAGCTCCAGTGCCGCCTGTAGCGCAGGCCCCAGTAGCTCCAGTGCCGCCTGTAGCGCAGGCCCCAGTAGCTCCAGTGCCGCCTGTAGCGCAGGCCCCAGTAGCTCCAGTGCCGCCTGTAGCGCAGGCCCCAGTAGCTCCAGTGCCGCCTGTAGCGCAGGCCCCAGTAGCTCCAGTGCCGCCTGTAGCGCAGGCCCCAGTAGCTCCAGTGCCGCCTGTAGCGCAGGCCCCAGTAGCTCCAGTGCCGCCTGTAGCGCAGGCCCCAGTAGCTCCAGTGCCGCCTGTAGCGCAGGCCCCAGTAGCTCCAGTGCCGCCTGTAGCGCAGGCCCCAGTAGCTCCAGTGCCGCCTGTAGCGCAGGCCCCAGTAGCTCCAGTGCCGCCTGTAGCGCAGGCCCCAGTAGCAGTACGGTCCGCTGGTCAGCTTCACATTCAGCCAGGGGTCTCAAATCTCTCTGGCTCTGCATCAGCTCCTGCTGGGAGCTCGGATGAGCTCATCCAGGACTCCGCGGCTCCCACGCCGCCATCTACCTCGTCAGCTGGAGGGTCCGGGGAGCCCATCCAGCCACCTGTCTCCGCTGGAGGGTCCGAGGGGCCCATCCAGCCACCTGTCTCCGCTGGAGGGTCCGAGGGGCCCATCCAGCCACCTGTCTCCGCTGGAGGGTCCGAGGGGCCCGTTCAGCCTCACGCCTCGTCTGCTGGAGGGCCCGAGGGGCCCGTTCAGCCTCACGCCTCGTCTGCTGGAGGGCCCGAGGAGCCCGTTCAGCCACCTGTCTCCGCTGGAGGGCCCGAGGAGCCCGTTCAGCCACCTGTCTCCGCTGGAGGGTCCGAGGGGCCCGTTCAGCCTCACGCCTCGTCTGCTGGAGGGTCCGAGGGGCCCGTTCAGCCTCACGCCTCGTCTGCTGGAGGGCCCGAGGAGCCCGTCCAGCCACCTTCTGCTACGCCTGGTCCAGCCTGTGCCTCGTCCGCTGCAGCCTCAGAGCCTTCGTCCGCTGCAGCCTCAGAGCCTTCGTCCGCTGCAGCCTCAGAGCCTTCGTCCGCTGCAGCCTCAGAGCCTTCGTCCGCTGCAGCCTCAGAGCCTTCGTCCGCTGCAGCCTCAGAGCCTTCGTCCGCTGCAGCCTCAGAGCCTTCGTCCGCTGCAGCCTCAGAGCCTTCGTCCGCTGCAGCCTCAGAGCCTTCGTCCGCTGCAGCCTCAGAGCCTTCGTCCGCTGCAGCCTCAGAGCCTTCGTCCGCTGCAGCCTCAGAGCCTTCGTCCGCTGCAGCCTCAGAGCCTTCGTCCGCTGCAGCCTCAGAGCCTTCGTCCGCTGCAGCCTCAGAGCCTTCGTCCGCTGCAGCCTCAGAGCCTTCGTCCGCTGCAGCCTCAGAGCCTTCGTCCGCTGCAGCCTCAGAGCCTTCGTCCGCTGCAGCCTCAGAGCCTTCGTCCGCTGCAGCCTCAGAGCCTTCGTCCGCTGCAGCCTCAGAGCCTTCGTCCGCTGCAGCCTCAGAGCCTTCGTCCGCTGCAGCCTCAGAGCCTTCGTCCGCTGCAGCCTCAGAGCCTTCGTCCGCTGCAGCCTCAGAGCCTTCGTCCGCTGCAGCCTCAGAGCCTTCGTCCGCTGCAGCCTCAGAGCCTTCGTCCGCTGCAGCCTCAGAGCCTTCGTCCGCTGCAGCCTCAGAGCCTTCGTCCGCTGCAGCCTCAGAGCCTTCGTCCGCTGCAGCCTCAGAGCCTTCGTCCGCTGCAGCCTCAGAGCCTTCGTCCGCTGCAGCCTCAGAGCCTTCGTCCGCTGCAGCCTCAGAGCCTTCGTCCGCTGCAGCCTCAGAGCCTTCGTCCGCTGCAGCCTCAGAGCCTTCGTCCGCTGCAGCCTCAGAGCCTTCGTCCGCTGCAGCCTCAGAGCCTTCGTCCGCTGCAGCCTCAGAGCCTTCGTCCGCTGCAGCCTCAGAGCCTTCGTCCGCTGCAGCCTCAGAGCCTTCGTCCGCTGCAGCCTCAGAGCCTTCGTCCGCTGCAGCCTCAGAGCCTTCGTCCGCTGCAGCCTCAGAGCCTTCGTCCGCTGCAGCCTCAGAGCCTTCGTCCGCTGCAGCCTCAGAGCCTTCGTCCGCTGCAGCCTCAGAGCCTTCGTCCGCTGCAGCCTCAGAGCCTTCGTCCGCTGCAGCCTCAGAGCCTTCGTCCGCTGCAGCCTCAGAGCCTTCGTCCGCTGCAGCCTCAGAGCCTTCGTCCGCTGCAGCCTCAGAGCCTTCGTCCGCTGCAGCCTCAGAGCCTTCGTCCGCTGCAGCCTCAGAGCCTTCGTCCGCTGCAGCCTCAGAGCCTTCGTCCGCTGCAGCCTCAGAGCCTTCGTCCGCTGCAGCCTCAGAGCCTTCGTCCGCTGCAGCCTCAGAGCCTTCGTCCGCTGCAGCCTCAGAGCCTTCGTCCGCTGCAGCCTCAGAGCCTTCGTCCGCTGCAGCCTCAGAGCCTTCGTCCGCTGCAGCCTCAGAGCCTTCGTCCGCTGCAGCCTCAGAGCCTTCGTCCGCTGCAGCCTCAGAGCCTTCGTCCGCTGCAGCCTCAGAGCCTTCGTCCGCTGCAGCCTCAGAGCCTTCGTCCGCTGCAGCCTCAGAGCCTTCGTCCGCTGCAGCCTCAGCCTGTGCGTCGCCTGGTCCCGCCTCGACTGGTCCTGGGCCCACCGGGCCTCGGCCAGTACGCCTGACACTGGAGAGCCGCCGCCGCTGCCTTCCGCGCGGCCGGCCCCCTGAACTGCTCCGTCGTCTCCTTCGCCGCCGCCGCTGCCTTCCGCGCGGCCGGCCTCCGGACCAGCTCTGCCACCCGCCTGGTCGGCCCCCCCGACCGTGTGACCCGTGAACTCTGGTGCCTGTGGGCTCTGGGTCGGCCCCCTGAACTTTGTTTTGACTATGGTCATGTGCTCCCGTGTTTTCTGTTGTTTATTTTGTTTCCCGTTCTGGTCCCTCCGTCCTGGTCCCCCGCCTCCCGCCCTGGGTGGGTTGTTTTCTGTTTTTGTTTTTGTTTCTCGGGTTTGGGCTGTCGGGAGCCAGCCCTTTAGGGGGGGGTGGTGTCATGGTCCTGGGCCATGTGGGCCCAGTATTCTTAGTTTTTCATGTATTTTTGTATTTTGTTCCTTATTTAGGCCATGCTTCCTGGGTTGATCTGTTACGTTGTTCCTTATGTGTTTTCCCTTCGTGACTCTTACCCCCTGTGTGCCCCTCTGTGTATTTATGAGCCCTCGTCTCTCTTTGTGCTTTATTCTATGTTTTCCCCAGCCCGTTATGTCTGCGTTCTCCCCGTGCTCTCTCTCCTCCTGTTTGAACCTCTGTACTTCCTGCTTTACTTTGCCCATCTCCCATCAGTGTTACGTTCACTCCTGCCGTGTCTTGTTATGATTATCAGTGTCACCTGTGTTCCCCGTGTGCATCCACTTCCCCTGATCATCCCTCATGTGTATTTAGCCTCTGTGTTTCATGTAGTCTGTGTCGCGTCGTCTGTGTTATCTCCCCTACCCCTTGTCGTAGTATCCCAGCCATAGTTTGCATTTTGCTGTCTAAATCTCATTAGAGTCATAGTTCCCCAGTCTATGTTCAGGTTTTCCCTCAGTTACTTTGTTGTTCTTTTCTATGAGTTTTTCAGCCGTAATAAAAGGCTCGTTTTTGTTGGTATCCACTCCTGCATCCTCGTTTGTGTTCGCACCTGGGTCCACCACACACCTTTCCGCACGGTCTGCCTCCGCAGACCCTGACAGTTATAGTGTGTGTGTGTGTGTGTGTGTGTGTGGTATGGATTGACATTTGACCTGCGCTGTACCTGGGCTCCGGGGACATTTTGACTTTTTGCTGTGTATTCATGTGTCCCCCTAAAACATGACTTGTAAATGCATTTTTAAGTGTCTAAATAATAATTTTTTCTACTTCTTATGAGGTCATTATTTATCTTTTGACCTGTATTTGCTTAAACTGTAGTGTAAATTCATTTATTAAACTATAATTAAAAGATTTTCTGATTTTCTTAAAAGTCCACCTATACCCCTCACCTGATTTTTGTGTATTCCAGTGTATTGCACAGCGACGTTTCGAGTTAGAGTGGATGTGTGTAGGTACTGCAATTTAATACACATTTTCAATACACACGGCCGGAAGTCATTGTGATTGGTAGGCTATATATATAGGCGGTACCTACAGGAAACGGCGCCACAACTTTCGCGCGCGTGCCCTTTAACAAGTGTATGTCGAGGGCAATACGAAGACGGATTAAAAACACAAAGGTAAGCCTTTTTTAATGTAAAATGCACCATGACTTTAATACTATATGAAATTATAGGTGCACAGGCCTATATTAAACTGGTTTAATTTATGCTTTATGGACTGTTAGTGAGTCTTTGAAGAAGTAAAACGGCCCCAGCGTTTGTCATTGAGTAAATAAAATAGGGCTGACGACTAACCGCGTCAAAAGCGGGCTAACCCGTGTTAGGATTTACTCGGTGTTAAAGCATTATTGTGGCTTAAACGTGTTAATGCCGACATCGCGACTAACGCGATTAACAATTAAACCAGCGCAGTCTGAGTCAAAATCCCTGATGTCGCTGTTAGCTAATTTCGGGCAGTTTGTCCAATGTCTGTCCATTCTGCTGACAGCCCTAAAATAAAAGCAAGGGTATAAGTGTATTTAGTCGTGTATTTATTTATATGCCTGAAGAAAAAACTTCTTACAGTTTTGATGCCTAAGCTTTCTCAGTACTTGTATCACTCTCTGCAGTCGCCATTACAGAAATGTCACATGTCGCCATTTTGAGTACTAGGCCTTTAACATTTTAAAAGAAGGCATAAATTAGGACTATGAATAAGTCAGCTGTGTTTATGCTGTAAACTACACTACTGCTAGTTCTGCTACTACTGATGATGATGACAATGATGACGATAATCGTAATACTTTATATGCTTTGGTAATGCAGCCAATCAAAACGTACAGGAGAACATGCGAAGGAGACGCATTCCTCCACGGGAGGATGCAGTCTGTCATGTTTCTGCTGGAAGGGACAAACTGGGACTTGATATCCACTACATAAATGCCTTCAAAGGTAAGTTGGTCTTTAGTTTGGATTAGATTTGGAGTTTGTCACTTTGTCTTTTGTCACTCACTTGGTATGCCTCTGCAATTCAGGTCGGGGCATTTTCACGACTGTTCCATTCCAAAAAGGAGACTTCCTTTTGGAATACAGAGGTAAACTCATAACAAAAGAAGAATGTGAGCGGAGACCCAGAGTTTATCATGACAGCCTGAAGGTGTTCATGTTTGAATTCAAGTTTGATGGAAAACTCTGGTGGTGCGTATTATATCAGTGTAGTTTGATTAAGATTAAATTACACATTGCTTTTGATTTATGAAAAAAAAAGCTTCCTAACTAACTAGTTAAGCTAATACTTTTTTGCCTAACCCCACAGTGTGGATGCATCTCAAGAAGATGGGTCATTAGGCAGACTTGTCAACGACAACCACATCAGTCCAAGTGCTAAGATGAAAATATTAAATATCAATGGAAAGCCCCATCTATGCTTATTTGCAAGCAGAGACATAAGTCCAGGCGAAGAAATAGACTATAATTATGGTGACTCGGATTGGCTCTGGAGATGCAAGGTATTTCTACAATTGTACTTTTTGGAACTGATAAATTGCATACCGTAAGCCATTTTTACATTTGTACCTACTCAAATTGGCTTAACGTGACTTAGGGCATCTAGTTTTTCACTGAAATTGAGTATCACCTACTGTGCCTGGGGTCACTATAGCAATGCAGCCGAGCATCCAGTGATATAAATGCCACAGCAAGCATGGACGTCAAGGTGACAAAATGCCTGCTCAGTCTATACTTTAGTGTTCAATTCAGGGATCACGCTGTTAATTTTGGTCGCTATTTCAAACATTTCAGAGTTTCAAAAATGATGGCTTGGATTTTCACGAAGGAGGCGCACTCATAACTTATCGAGTGACACCATTGACCAGCCACCTGGTGGCATTCAGTCTATGTCAAATTTTCTGATCACTTTGGATCACTTGGAACCTTGGTGCAGTAGTTACTGAAAAACTACATGGTACTATAACCTACTGGAAAAACAGGGGTAGGTACTAATGGAAAACAGGCAATTGTGATGGCTGCCACATCAAAGCCCTCTAAAAGCACTAAAAAAATATCAGCAGGTATGCAGAAATAAAAAATGGCTTTCGGTTTCTAAATTTTAACAGTGATTGATGTTTAATGTGATTCTACACAGCAAAATCTCCAGTGTTAAATTAACACTGGGGAGTGTCTATAAGGGTCCACACCTCTGAGTGTTAAATACAACACTGTTGAGTGTTAAATGAACACTTTTGACAGTGTTATATGTTTAAAAGTAACCTAGTCAGTTTTGAAGATTAACAATGGCTAACACTGAGCAGTGCTGATTTTCTAACACTGGAAAATAACTCAAAATGTTAGAAATATTCCAGTGTTAGAAAATCAGCACTGCTCAGTGTTAGCCACTGTTAATCTTCAAAACTGACTAGGTTACTTTTAAACATATAACACTGTCAAAAGTGTTCATTTAACACTCAACAGTGTTGTGTGGACCCATATAGACACTCTCTAGTGTTAATTTAACACTGGAGATTTTGCTGTGTAGCCTCTTTAGTTAGATTCATTTTAAATTTTGGCCCTCGAAGATAAATGGGCCCTAGTGACAGTTCGTTGCTGCTACAGGTGATTGTTTTACTCCTTTAGCAATGGCTTAAAAAATAAAGAAATCACACTGACTATTTGTCTCTTAATCATAGGGCCTTAAATTCTCTATACATGACAGTGAATATTTTAAAGACATTAGCTTGAAACTTATCTTTCTCATACAGTTTATTTAATGTTTCAAAAGCGTCTTCAAAAATGCACTGTATATTCATTTTCTATCTGTTACACACGAAGACTGAGACCAGCCAGATTCAGAAGACTGTGAGCTGCCTAAAGCCGCAACCAAACAGCTTTCCAAACAATGATCTGGACCTGAAACATCCAGAGCCTGAAAGGGTAAATATAATCCAGTGTACCACTTAATGAACTAATAATTTAATCTATCATCATTCTTTATGGATGCTGTGTGTGTGTGTTTGGCAGTCACCTGGGTGTGATGTGATTTACATGGACCGTGGCTTGTAGGTCCTTTTCATTGTTTCAAAGTGCAAGTCTGGATAACATCTGAGTGTGTGTGTGTTAACCACCCAAATGTGACTTAGGAGGACCACACTGTTATTGGGGGACTCTGTCAAAGTTTGCTTCATGGTGACATCACTCTGGTTTTAGGAGGGGTCTTCTCGTATTTTTTGACAGTTTGACCTACAGCATGCAGAACTGACTACATGTGCTTTGTTTCTATGTTGAAATTTTTTGAAACTCAGGCTTGAACATTAAGATAGATAGTACTATACAACTTCTTAACTTGTTTTAGGCACTTTTTACTGCTGTAGTGCATGGGTTCTCTCTGGCTGTGTACTCTGGCTTCTTCCCACAGTCCAAAGATGTAGCTTATGGGGTTAGGTTAACTGGTGATTCAAAACTGCCCTTTGGTGTGAATGCAAATGCTTGTCCTTCCATGTTAGACTGGTGATCTGTCCAGGTTGTACTGCCCTATGGTAGCTGGTATAGGCCCCAAACCTGCTACCCCACAATCCTGATAAGGATAAGTGGAAGAGGATGGATGATTGCAAAGGAATCAGTTGTTAATTATTGTAGCCAGTATTTTTTTCAGAAGAAAACATTTCTTGAGTGGAAAGCCCCCCCCCCCACGCGCACACACACACACATGCAAATTAAAAACAGAAGCACAGGCCTGCCCAGTACAGTTGCAAGAAGAGCACTTGGTCTAATCTTTGTGCCATCTTTTCTTTGTTGCAGGATCTTGATGAAGAAATGCCTCAGCAAGGCTCAGAAGCCATGCATTCTTCTTCAGTGCAAGATTTTGAAGAGGTAACATTGACCTAGGACAGATTTTAATGAATGTTTCTCATGCACGATGTGTACCTTACGCTATTTGCCGATAGTGAAATGGTTTATTCATCCTCTTGAGTGATGCATTTTTAGTAACTGTCAGATTACTGTTCTTTTGTCTTCATTTTCTATCTGTTACACACGAAGACTGAGACCAGCCAGATTCAGAAGACTGAGCTGCCTAAAGCCGCAACCAAACAGCTTTCCAAACAATGATCTGGACCTGAAACATCCAGAGCCTGAAAGGGTAAATATAATCCAGTGTACCACTTAATGAACTAATAATTTAATCTATCATCATTCTTTATGGATGCTGTGTGTGTGTGTTTGGCAGTCACCTGGGTGTGATGTGATTTACATGGACGAAGTTTATTAGTTGATATCTGCAACTGAATTGAAAACACCTCACCTTTCCAACTGTCCAAAACAAATAAATGTTGCAATATTTTGCTAACAGTTTCACAATCATCGTCTGGTGTGCACAACAATATCATCTTTGGACAAGTGCATTCAGTGTGTGGGACCGGTTTCCTCCCTCAAGTGGCTTGGCTATAAGTGCAAAGGTGAGACATTTAGTGAATAGGTACAGTGTATAGTAAAAAGCATTAATAGAGTTCAACAAGTTAAGACTAGCTGAAATGAACACTGCTCCCTTTTTAATTAATGGGTGGTCACGTCTAATTAAAGAAATGTAGTATTACCTCATTGGTGCAGGACCTTGTAAAAATGGTATACTTGGGATTGTCCTCAATTCCCCATTCCATAACATAAACTGCTCAAAATAATAAAGGGAACACTTAAACAATGCGATGTTACTCCAAGTCAGAACACACTTCTGTGAAATCAAACTGTTCACTTAGGAAGTAACACTGACAACCAGTTTCACATGCTGTTTTGCAAATAGAGTAGACAACAAGTGGAAATTATAGTCAATTCACCATAATAAAGGACTGGTTCTGCAGGTGGTGACCACAGACCACTTCTCAGTACCTATGCTTTCTGGCTGATGTTATGGTCACTTTTGAATGCTGGCCGTGATTTCATTTTAGTGGTAGCATGAGACGGTCTACAACCCACACAAGTGGCTCAGGTAGTGCAGCTCATCTAGCGTAGCACATCAATGTGAGCTGTGGCAAGAAGGTTTGCTGTGTCTGTTAGTGTAGTGTCCAGAGCATGGAGGTGCTACCTGGATGTGGAGTAGGCCAAAGGAGGGCAACAACCCAGCAGCAGGACCGCTACCTCCACCTTTGTGCAAGGAGGAACAAGAGGAGCCCTGCAAAATGACCTCAAACAGGCCACAAATGTGCATCTGTCTGCTCAAATGGTCAGAAACTGACTTCATGAGGGTGGCTTGAGGGTCCAGCGTCCACAGGTGGGGATTGAGCTTGCAGCCCAACACCATGCAGGATGCTTGGCATTTGCCAGAAAACACAAAGTTTGGCAACTTCGGCACGGGCACCCTATGCTCCTCACAGCTGAAAGGAGGTTCAAACTGAGCACGTGACAGTCTGGAGATGCCGTGGGGAACGTTCTGCTGCCTGCAACATCCTCCAGCATGATCATATTGGCAGTGGGTCAGTAATGGTGAGGGGTGGCATTTCTGTACCTGCCAGAGAGCCTGACTGTCATTGGGTAACAAGATGAGGTCCTCGGACCCTTTGTGAGACCACATGCTGGTGCGTTTGACCCTGGGGTCCACCTAATGCGAGACGACACTGGACCTCATGTGGCTGGAGTATGTCAGCAGTTCCTCCATGACAAAGGCATTGATGCTATGGACTGGCCCGCCTGTTCCCCAGACCTGAATCCAATTGAGCACATCTGGGACATCATGTCTCACTCCATCCACCACAAACTGTCCAGGGGTTGGCAGATGCTTTAGTCCAGGTCTTGGAGGAGATCCTTCAGGAGACCATCCGCCACCTCATCCCGAGCATGCCCAGGCATTGTAGGGAAGTCATACAGGCATCTGGAGGCCACACACATTCAACTACACACTTTCATGCCATTCAACTACCTAAAGAACAAAGTATTTAATAAGAATAATTCCTTCATTCACATCTGGGATGTCCTTTTTTTTTGGGGGGGGGGGGGGGATTAGCAGTGTATGTGTAGTCATTAAAATATCCTTAAGTGTGAACAGTTTGGTTTTTTTTTTTTTTTTCAGCATTTGACATTACTGCAATGCTTTGACAAAAAACTACTTCACTTAAATAGAACTGCAAAGCTAAATTAAGTCTATCAAAATGTGTTTCAGTTTGTTTAGGGGTCTGGCACAAATCTTGCCTTGCAAAATTGGCAAATCAGAATTGCCACCAGTCAACACAGGTGTGTATCCCATTCATATTTGGCTTGACTTTGTTTTTCAGTTTATTTTTTACCTGTCTAAAGTATTGATCAATTAAAATAACTTTTGTTCTTACATTCCAGAAAGAAGAAATTTCTGAATATTCAGGGGAGGATGGATTGCCACATTCAGTTCAGGATCAAATATCAAGCGATGATGATGGCAACCACAGCATATCAGAAGAAGAATATGTGCCAGATTCAGAGTCATATGATGAAGATTCAGATGAAGACATCTCATTATTGCCAAGCACATCAAAAGGTCTGCTATGCCAAAATGACATCTCCAAAGCGCATGAACAATCAGATTCAATGAATTTAATCCACAACTTGACAAAGGACAAGCCACAAGATAAAAGTGAGCTTTGCGAAACTGAATCAGAAAAAATGACTTTAAGTAAAAGAAATTACTGCTATTTTTGTGGCAAACCACAAGCTAAAATTTCCCGCCACCTGAAAACGCACAAAACGGCTCCTGATGTTGTGCATGCATTTTCCCTGCCTAGAGACTCAAACGAGCGTAAAAGTCTGTTAGAGAAATTGAGAAATAAGGGAAATTTTAAGCATAATGCTGCAGTTTTGCATGGTGGAGTGGGACCACTGAAAGTGAAGAGAAGACCCAAGATTAAAGCAGTAGAGGGAAAGTTCGCTCATTGCTTTTATTGTCAAGGGATGTATGTTCGCAAGGATCTTTGGAGACATGTCCGCAGATGTCCGAACAAACCAAAAGATGACACGGATAAAGAACCTGGAAGAACCAAAGTACTCGGCCTGGCTTTAACTCTGGAGTCTCAGTGTTATCCGCAGGTGTCAAGTGGAGTCTGGAAGGTTCTTGCTGTTATGAAACAAGATGAGATTGCCTCAGCTGTGCGAAATGACTTTACTGTTATTCACTTTGCCCAGTCCCTCTACAATAAACATGGACAAGACCCTACAAAGTATGATTATATACGACAGAAGCTTCGTGAAGCGGGACGTTTGTTGTTGTGTCTGCGCACAGAATTCTCAGTGCATAACATGGAAGAAGCTATTAAGCCTGCTAATTTCCAGAGAGTTGTGCAAGCAGTAAAGAAAGTTTCAGGTTTTGATGAAGAGACACTGTCATACAAAACTCCAAGCCTTGCGCTGAAACTGGGACATACACTGCATAAAATGTCTGACATTATCCATTGTCGTGCCCTCATGACAGAGGATGAAGCCCTAATCAAGTCCACTGATGCGTTCAAGAAGTTGTATGTCTCCAAATGGTCCGAGATGGTGTCTCACCGTGCCTTGAACACATTGAGTGAGGCAAAGTTTAACAAGCCATCAACATTGCCCTTTACAGAAGATGTTCGGATTCTCCATCACTACCTTCAAAAATCTGCAGAAAGTGCCTTTTGCAGCTTGGAGAACGAAGCCACAGCTCAGAATTATGCCCAACTTGCACAAGTTACACTCTCACAAATCATTGTGTTCAACCGAAGACGTTCTGGAGAGGTTTCAAAGATGCGCCTCAAAAGTTTTCTTGAAAGAGACAAAACAGCACTCCACACAGATGTTGCCATGGGGCTCTCAGAAATGGAACAGAGACTCTGTAACTATTTCTGTAGAATAGAAATAATGGGGAAAAGGGACAGAAATGTTCCGGTTCTGCTAACACCAAGCATGCTGGATGCTCTGTCACTACTGGTTAGTAGGAGGCCTGACTGTGGTATTTGTGCCACTAATATCTACCTCTTTGCAAGACCCCGATCAATGAGTCATTACAGAGGAATGGACTCCTTGCGTGTTCATGCACACCAGTGTGGAGCAAAGCAGCCTGAGTATCTAAGATCGACACAGCTCAGAAAACATGTTGCCACACTCTCACAAGTCCTTAATTTGAAAAACAACGAACTTGATCAGGTTGCAGATTTCCTGGGTCATGATATCCGCGTTCACCGCAAATTCTACAGATTACCAGTTCCCACAACACAGCTGGCCAAGATTTCCAAACTGCTTTTAACACTGGAAAAAGGACATCTTTCCCAGATCCAGGGGAAATCACTGGATGAGATCAAAATAGAAGGTTTGTATTGAAAGGAGCAAATATTAGGGCAGTAGTTGAATATTATGCTTTATCAACAGAATTAAAACCTAAAAGCACAGACCATTCTGTTAAATGTCCATGATTTAAGGTTCTTGAAGTCTATTGTTTCATCACTTTGCAACATTTGGCAAACTGCAGAGTGGTGGCCTTAAATAGTAAAACTATGTACTATAATTTCCAGTATTTGTTCTGTATTTTGTCATATCTCGTTGTTAATGTGAGGTTTTTGGGGGGGTTGTGTTTGTTTGTTTTTTGTTTTGTTTTCCCCCCCCCCACAATTTCTCAGATGAAATTGCATTAAGTGATGCTGAAACAAAGGACAGTGAGAGTGAATCAGATGATGATGACACAGCACTCACAATGTCGGCGTGTGGCACCAGTGAGCCTGTACATGCAGTAGCTGATTCCACAAACACAGCGCAGCTCCAAGACACTGTAGATTGTGGTAAGTTACCACTAGCTTGGTTTCTGTGGATAAAATGTTTGTTACAAATATTAAAACTTAATCAAATTGTGTAATCAGCAGATGAAGGACCACTCACAATGCCTGCAGCAAGTGAGACTGCTGCTCCCTCTGAAGGTAAGGGGTGCAGTTGGTTCTCTAAGCGTATTATTGTTTCATCACTTTGCAACATATGGCAAACTGCAGAGTGGTGGCAAAAAGTCACTTGGATGAGTGACAAAATGTTTCTCCCACTGAAAACGCTACGTCCAGATTAACAGAATCAACGTTTTGGGATTTACTTACCTGGATGATTGAGCATGCATCAAGAGACTTTTATTCAACTTTTTATTTAGTCTTTTATTCACAGCGGAACACTAAATGTTGTCTCATTTTAGAAATTTGATAAATTTTCAAAGAGAATTTTAGCTCGTTTTGATATTGATGGTAGCAACACATTTCAGAAGTTAATACAGGGTAGCATCCATTCTTTTAACAAGCAAATGTTTTTTGTTTTTTTTGTTTGGTTTTTTGTTTGTTTTAACTACTACTACTTTATATATCTTCCAGAGAAAAATGCTGCTCAATCCCACAATTCCCGAAGAGCTCCCAAAAACATGTGGTCCAAGGCTGAGGTTGCTGCAGTGATGAGGCATTTTAAAGACCACATAAACGAAGGGAAACTAGCCACCAAAAATGAATGCAGTCATTGCAAATTGGTAGAAGATCCGGTGTTGGCAGGAAGAACAGTTCAAAACATAAGAGATTTTGTAAGAAACAGAGGATTAACTGCAAAAAGGCAGAAAAAAAATGAACTAAAATAACTGTTTAGCCAGATGTGGTTTTACATCTTGGTCAGATTGCCAATTGTTGTTAACGCTGATGTTCTGTTTAAAGAAAAAAAAAAGTTCTTGTTAAATACAGAAGCAGTTTGTATTTCATAATTTTTACATTTAATTTATTTAGGGTTTTTTTTTTGACGGGTTATATTTAAAATAAAAAATTATAAATGCATATTTTCTCCCCTTAATATTTACCTTTAAACTATTAAAATTCATTTTAAATGTTTTTAATTTTTCTGTTTTCTATATTTTTATATTTCTGTGGGAAGCGTGGGCATTTTTGTCCATAGATTTCTTTTTTTATTTATGGTTAAAATTAATGTTCAGATCCAAGAACACTAATAAAATGATGTTCCAGTAATCCTGTGTCCTGTCAGATGTGTATTTATGGTAATGATGAGCTATTTAAATATTACATCATTGTCCCTTTAAAGACCCAATATTGTTTTTTTGGACCTCATAAAACACATTGTTGTCAAGTGGACAATGTCTCCAGAAAACACAATAGAGTCTGGTTGGTGTGTATCAGTGTATCTAGACTTCTATAGGGAGTGTATGAGGTCTGAAGTGACCCAAATTTTTTTCAGATTTTTTCGAACACTTTAACCTCACTCCCTTGGCTCTAAGTCCTTTGAAAAGGGTAGTCCACTTAAACCACCACCGGGCGGATTGACGTAGGATAGTCCCTCCATACCACATAGACCCGTGTGTGTGTGTGTGTGTGGTCTTAGAAGAAAAAAGTAAGTTCCAACTGTATGTTTATGCAATTTTACTTCAGGATTAGGTGACAGAAATTAAGTTGACAGTCCATAGGTGATATAAGGTTACTGTAATGAGTATCATTAGTGAGCTTGCATCCCACCTGCACTGTGTAAAACAACAGGCCAAGCCTCAGAGGAGTGGCCTGACTACAGCCAGTCTCTAAACAACTAATTATCTCACAGTAGCTACTATGAAGGACTTTTGGGATGTTTTCCCATGTATCACTGTCATTAGCAGGATCCGTGAACCTGATCTAATGTAGTATATCACAACAAACATCCAGTACCTTTGGGTCTTCACACCAGAGAGAAGAGAGAGAAGGAGAGAATTTATTATTTCAATGGCCTCCACAATGTGTCACTAAGTTGTAACTATCACAGACGTAACTGTCAAAAGGATAAAGTGGTCAACAAGCCATTTTGTCTTTTGGCCTAAGAGAGCAATTAAACTTGCCTTGTATTAAAAAGTTTGGTATTAATTATCAGAAATAGGAGATTTAAAGAGTAGCCTTCAAAGCGTACCTGACTATGGTGTAAACTAGTATAATGGATTTTCAATAAACAAGATGTGATTCAAGCACAGATTTTGAACAAGTTTTACCTTCTGAAGTCAAAGTTATCACATGTGCTAACCAGTGGCGGGGTGGCTTACTGGGCTTAAGCCCGGGTTGTTTTTTCAGAAGCTCAGGGTCTTTTGGAGTGTAATTTTTTCATAGTTAGATGCCTGGCTGACAACTGTATAAAACAAAAACTACACACAATATTTGAAGCACATAGTGCACACTGGCAGGGCCTGGCAGGGCCTGGCAGGGCGAAGGACGCGGTCTCAGCTGAACTATGGACACGCACACACATACATATACTGATACTGATAAGCACTCGCTGACACATCACCCTCCCTACCCCGGATCCAATGCCACCTCCAACGCTTACCTCCCCTCTGATGTGGACATCGGGTCAGCTGGAGGCGCAGTCGAAGATTGCAGCGGTCCCAGATCAGATGTACACACTGGAACACTTTCCCGTGTTGCTTGTCTGTGTTTATTGTGCTATGGTGTGTTAATATCTGTGCATTCCTGTATTATCCTTTTGTGTTACGCATTTTGATGTTTTTTTCCTTGCTACCTAGCCTGACCTGTCTCCCCAATGTGATGTTTGTGTATTGTATGTACGGTCGGCAAGGTCTGTCATCTCGGTTGTGGGGAGCTGCTGCCTGCGAGTTTGCTGTTGGAGAAGTGGAGCCAGGCAGACAGAGGAGAACTGAAGTTTGACCAGGTACCAAAGCAAATCATTCATACTGTACAAACAATGTAAATATGACAGTGTATCACGAAAGATTGATATCAAACTGATCACTTGACCCATATTACATTACTTGTTCTTCAAGTGAATCAACAAATGGCGAAATGAAAAGCCGAACAACAACAATGTTGTTTCTTTAGAGAGTCTTAGCTTACATTTGTGTTTATTTCATATTTTCAGTTGTTACCCTCCACGGCTAAATAAATTGGTTTCAGAATACAAGAATGGACATAAGGGGCTTCTTTCAAAGAAAACACTCAGGTAGATGTTATTTTATATATTATGCTTTGTATGTTGTTCAGTATATTTCTATGCAAAACAAGAGGAATTTCAATACACAGCAGGATATTCACAGTTGAAACCAGATATTTACATACACTTTATGGAAAACATAAAACAAGAACATTTTTTTACTGTACAACATCAATTTAGAGTAAACTTGTTTTGTTTTGGATAAATAAATATTGAAATATCTTTTGAATTAGTTACATGTCAGAATAAAGAGAGCTGTCTATGTTTTTTATCACTTTCATCAAATTTAGGAGTATACACTATTGTTAATTAATAAGAAAACTCCAGACGATTCCATTCTGAGCTGAAGAAGCTTCTGATAGGTTAGTAGAGTCCATGTGAGTAAACTGGTGGCACACCCGTGGATGCATATAAGGCAAAACACAGAGCCTGTTTCTTTGACATTGTCATGGTCCTGGGCCATGTGGGCCCAGTATTCTTAGTTTTCATGTATTTTTGTATTTTGTTCTTTATTTAGGCCATGCTTCCTGGGTTGATCTGTTACGTTGTTCCTTATGTGTTTTCCCTTCGTGACTCTTACCCCCTGTGTGCCCCTCTGTGTATTTATGAGCCCTCGTCTCTCTTTGTGCTTTATTCTATGTTTTCCCCAGCCCGTTATGTCTGCGTTCTCCCCGTGCTCTCTCTCCTCCTGTTTGAACCTCTGTGTACTTCCTGCTTTACTTTGCCCATCTCCCATCAGTGTTACGTTCACTCCTGCCGTGTCTTGTTATGATTATCAGTGTCACCTGTGTTCCCCGTGTGCATCCACTTCCCCTGATCATCCCTCATGTGTATTTAGTCTCTGTGTTTCGTACAGTCTGTGTCGCGTCGTCTGTGTTCCCACCCTCCGTGTTTCCATGCCCGGTCTATTATATTCCAAGTCATAGCCTTACCTTAGTTTATTCCCAGTTTAGGTTTCTGTTTAGTTATTGCTCTTGTGCTGCCCTTATTCTGGTTTGCTTCTGTTGTATTCATCAGCCACAATAAAAGGCTCGCTTTTGTTTAAGTCCACTTCCTTATCACTCGTGTCTGCACCTGAGTCCTCCACGCACTTTCCACTCGGTCCGTCACAGCGGACCGTGACAGACATAGGAAAATCAAGAGATATCAACCAAAACACCAGGAAAAGAACTGTGGAGCTCCATAAGTGTGGCTCAATTTTGAATACAATTTGGTGCCATTTACAATTAAGAAATACAGATAGTTTCTCTCTTTACTCTTAAAGTTAACAAATGTGCTTTTTATATTTATCAACCTAAAAAAAATAAACATTTAGCCTGATTTTATGTTACAATTAAAAAAGTGTCTGTGTTTTTATCTGAAGAGTTTGTAAATATCTGGTTTCAACTGATGTTGGTGTTTGGCTTGATTGTCAGCACAAAGAGGGAGAGAGAGGAACAGAGAGGGAGAGAGAGGGAGATGGAGAACGAGGACAGAACAGAGAGGGAACAAGAGCCAGGTGAGACAGACATGTTAGTCAAATGGTTGTTTACCAAAAGTATCACCGTATCATAGGTACTCATGTATCTCGTACCTAGTGTTTCTTTTTAGGTTTGTTATTTTTCAAATTCCATATTTATTAAGTTATGCAGGCTTGTTTGCACAACAAGCCTGCATAACTTTTGCATAACTTTTGAACAAAACTCAAAACAGAGCCTATTATTCTTTCAGTCATTTCTAACACCCCCCCCCCCCCCCCCCCCCACCAATCCCACATGCATACTACCCTAACCCTCCCCCATACCCAGCAACAATCATTGCTAGCAGACTGTGCTCTGCAATAGCCAACTAAAATGAATACTTGAATCCCGAATATGTATTGAGATGACACTCAGTACACTCAAATATAACACTAAATGTGAATAGGAACAATTTTGCTTTTATATTATTCTGCTTAGTTTAAAAGTGTCATTATCACATAATGATACAATATATAAAAAATCTTAGTGTTATTTACAGTAAGATGTGTCCACGACATGTTTTGATGCCTCATTATGTTGGCTTCAATCTATTAATTTGGTGGAGTTAATCAAACTGTCAAAGTTACTGACAGCGGAGAATCAGCGAGGTTCCTGCTTTCTACTTGTTCATCTTAAATTGGCCATGCGATTATCAGATATTATCCCAGAGGGTAAATGAGTATTGTGCTGTTTGTCAATTACACCCATTGTTTTTACACAGTGCACTATTTTCACAGAGCCAAAAATTATTTGGAGAAACAGTCCTGTCCTGTCCAGTGTTTTTGAGTTTTCTTATATTTTGACATTCATTGTTTATGTTTAAGTATCATTTAGATTTCCTGATTCTCACTATTGATGCTTCACGCTCGGCTGCAAACCGCTCCAGTGCAAGCTGGAGGCCATTACCTGATAAAGCAAACAGAACCACATCATCTCAAAAGGGTAAAGAGCTGGTCCGTGACCGGGATGAGTTTCCTGGGGAGGCTAAGGAGTGTGATCCCCCTATTGTTGGAGCACACCCTCCTGGGGTTGCGGGCTATGGCCCCTGTGGAGATCAGGGAAATATTTTACTGCTACTATTCATAACCATCATCATTACCATTACATTAATTACCATTTCATCAAAGCATTTATTCAATAGATTACACATGTTCTTAGTTACGATTATTACACCTATCACAGAGAGCTTCTGTCTGGTAAAAGGTTAGAAGCATCAACGGGCGGGGTGAGGCTGAGTGCGTTGGAGGTCGAGACATACACACACAAACAGTAGTTAGACTCATGTTTAGGTAAGAGTTCAAATAATAGTTTGCAAAAGTTTGTGACTGCAAATTTGTGTTTGCCTAAGGGACAGTTTGTTCCAGGAGATAAGCGAGAGCTAGAAGATTAATAGGAAGCACCTGGCCTCGAGACGGAGAAGATGTCCTTTGAAATGTGTCAAAAGTTGTCAACAGAACATTTGTGGTTTTGAAACTTATGCATGTATTGTATCTGTCATGGTCCTGGGTCGGTGACCCAGCGCTTTTAGTTTATTATCATTTGTTATCATTATCATCACGGCATCCGTGCCACCCTCATGGGAAGGGCTGAGGATCCCCAGACGAGGCGTCACCCAGTAGCCACCGAGCAGAAGCTAGAGGGGGCTGCACCGGCGTGCCCGCCAGCTCTGCCGGCAGCCAGCTGTGCCAGAGTGAACCGAGCCGCAGGCCCAGAGGCCGGAGGCCCGAGGGCCCCCCACACCCCAGAGGAGGCCTGACCGAGCAACAGGTGCCAGGCCCCGCCAGGTAGCCACCGGGAGTGAGCTGGTACATACCTGAGTGCCCAGCCCCGGACACCAAGAACCACCAATGCACCGACCCCTGAGGGCATCAGTCACCGGCAGGGAGTGTGGTGAGGGGAGATAGGCCTTGTATCTGCTTTGAAGCATGAGGGGGCGTCATAAATAATACCCTGATGTTATAAAAACAACTGCTTGTGTATCATTTGGCGGAGATCGATGCTGGTGTGTGCAGTGTTCATCTCTCCATGCGTGTGTTCATTAAAAATCATCGTTTGACTTAACTCTTCTGTTGTTTTTGTGCTCACCCTCAATATTTGAACCTGTAACACTCCCCACACCCTCTATCAAATAGTTGTAATAACTAAAAGTTAAAATGAATAAATATCAAGTTGACCAGTTTGGCAAAGCCATAATGATCCACTTGGAAAAATATATCCATAACCAAATGGGACAGGCAAAAAAAAAAAAAAAGGAATAATATATCCATTGGGCATCTTTCTTGGCCTTCAGACAACAATTCTGATTGCTTCAGTGCTGAACGGGACAGGCAAAAAATAAAAAATAAAAAAGAGCAACATACCGTTGTGTTGACAAGGCATAAAACAAGACATAGTTCCTGGGTGGAAACTCAAGGCAGTGTTGTCTATGCAGAAACATGACAATAAAAGTAAGATTCTAATTAAAAAAATTTTCCATGTTTATTATGTAATCTTCCTAACCTTTCCTGTGCTAAACTTTGTCTCCCTGTGTCTGTTTCGCTGTGTCCCTGCCCCTATCCCCTATCCCTGAGATCACTGTCTTCAATAAACGTTTCACTGTTTGGAATTTTCAGTCTATTGTGTCTGCTTTTGGGTCCAACCTGCACACTTGGCTGCACAGCCTTGATAATATAATCTGGCAAGGGATAAACCAAGCGGACCCAACACGTACCATAATTTTTAAACAGGCTCTCCAGGTCCTAGATAAGAAATGGCAAACTATCATTGATAAGCAGGAGGAACTACCCGCTTTAGTTCAAGAGATGTATTCTAGTGTAACCCCTTGCCTCTGCATAGGATCCACCAGCTATGGCCCAATCCCAGTCTGACTCACGTAAAGCCACCACCCAGTTATTTCCCAATGCGAACTTCATGGTTTCTGGCACAGTATTATGTGACACTATTTTTCACACACCCGAAACATTCTCCTGTAAGTCAGGACAATGTTTCCCCAGTGATGCCACTCAGCTGTTCCATGTAAGCAATTTATTAAGGGAAAGAGCACTGTCATGGGCCGAGGCTTGTTAAGGTTTTGTTCATTTCTACCTCTCCATATGATGTTTTCCTGAAGCGCATTTGCTCATCCTGTGTCTGAGATTCAGTTCAGCCAAAAAAATTGCTTAATCTCCACCAGGGAAACTGCTGAGTAGGTGAGTTTTAAGTTGAGTTTCACACCAATGCCACTGAGGCAGGCTGGCCAGATTATGCTTTACACAGTATTTCTCCAGGCTTTATATTTGAGGAGCTAATCTCTCTCCCATCACAATCAACAACTGGCTGGGAGACAGGGAGGCAGAAAAGAGTTCTAAGACCTTGGTAGAATTCTTTTAGCCCGTCTGCCCCAACTATCTCATCTCCAGCTATTGTTTCAGTTTCAGTGTCCTCCTGTTCCTCTTCAGAGCTGCAGCACATGCAAATCGAGCATTTGTGCTTGACTCCAGAGGAGAGAGAGGATTTCCATGCTTGGGGTTGTTTCTGCTCTCCTTGATCCCGTGCTGAACAGAACCTCATTGATTACAAATTACTCAACCATGTAGGCCTCTGACTCCATGGAACCTCCCATTCCTACCACTGCACAAACTGGTGTTTGCCAATATTATGCAGCAGTCCGCTGCATAATATTGGCCCATTTGTTTAGTCTCGTCTGCCACTGTGAATCCATCTCCTTCTTCACCTTCTTCTCGCCTGACAAACCCCTCATCTTAGGTTATTCCTGGCTGGAAAAACATAACCTCCATATGGTCTGATCTGGCAATAAAATAAGTAGCTGGAGTCTGTTTTGTTTGGCCAACTCTGTACAATCTGCACTACCCTCCAGCTCTAAGGGCTCCGGTTTGATTCACTTCCCCCACGCTGATTGGCTGAGGAAGAAGTAGCCATGGTAAACCAATCATATGACCAATTTAAGATCATATAGCAACACAATGCTATGTCAACTACAGGGAGTGCAGAATTATTAGGCAAGTTGTATTTTTGAGGAATAATTGTATTATTGAACAACAACCATGTTCTCAATGAACCCAAAAAACTCATTAATATCAAAGCTCAATGTTTTTGGAAGTAGTTTTTAGTTTTCAAAGGAGCTTGCAAAGAAAAGCGTCTGGACTTCTTTAAAACAAACTAGTTTTTAGTTTGTTTTTAGTTTTAGCTATTTTAGGGGGATACCAGCAACCCCCGGTGGTACCTCGTCTCTCCACGCTGGTCCTCGGGGATTCCATCGTCAGGAACGTGCGGATGAGGGGGGCGCTCACGCTGTCGTTCCCGGGAGCCACTGTTGTTGACATAGTGGACAGAATTCCCAACATTCTGGCATCCCACCCACAGGTTAACCGGCTCATCATCCACATCGGCACCAATGACATCCCCGAACAGCAATCTGAGCTGCTGAAGTTGGACTTCCTCCAACTCTTCAGCCTCCTTGGTCAGTCGCAGGTGAGTGCTTTTATCTCCGGGCCCACCCCCACCTGTGGCAGAGGGATAGGCCGTTTCAGCCGGCTGCTCAGCCTTAACACCTGGCTTTCCTCCGCCTGTGTCTCCCACGGAGTGGGTTTTATTAACAATTTTGATGCCTTCTGGGAGAGGAGGCATCTTTTTGGGGCAGACGGGCTCCACCTCAACGCCTGAGGACGCCATTTGCTGTCCGCCAATTTGGCATTTGGCGTACAGCACTCCCGAACATCGCCCTGTCACTACCCCAAATTGACATTACCTGCAGATCTGTCTGCCACTGACTGATGTTCCCATGGTCCCAGCTCCTATATTTGTTCCACTTTTAACAGTAATACACAAAACTCTGGACTCGGACCTCTCTTTCCCACAGTCAACACAATACCCGCCATAATCACAAACACAGAGCAACAGAATTATCATAAATCCAGTAACTCCAAAAACATTAATAACCTCCGGCCTCTTCAAAAATATCAACATCCATTCAACTCTATTGTCAAAAATCCACCAGTCTCAATCAGTATGGCACTTTTAAATGTCCGCTCTCTGTTGAACAAGTCTTTTATTATTAATGATTTAATTTTAGATAATAAACTTGACTGTTTATTTTTAACTGAAACATGGCTGGGTTCGGATGCACCAGTTGTTCTCACTGAGGCCTCCCCACCAAATTTTAATTTCTCTTTTTCTATTAGAAGTGGTAAGAGAGGTGGTGGGACTGCATCTTTAGCCAACAACACACTCACCTCCAAACAAATTTTATTTGATCATTTTACCACTTTTGAATTCCATGCTATTGTTTTCAGCAGCCCTCCAGTTTTATCTGTCACAATTTATAGACCACCTAAAGACAGCACTGCTTTTATCAAGGAATTCTCAGAATTTTTAACAAACATACATTCAAACTATAATATGATAATTTTAACCGGTGATTTTAACCTGCACATAGATAATCCTTCTGACCCTGCATCAAAAGAATTCTTAAACATTCTTCACTGTTTGGATTTTACCCAGCACGTCACACAGCCGACTCACAACAGAGGACACACTCTGGACCTGGTCATCACCCATGGGCTGTCCACCAGCGTGTCCTCTGTTGTTGACTGGGCTGTCTCTGACCACTACTGTGTGTTTTTTAACATCACCGGTTTTATTCAGCGGGAGACCTCGGTGCGAACTGTGAGGCGGCGCTATCTAGCCTCTGAAGTGGCTGCAAATTTTACCAGGGCTTTAGACGAATGCTCCCCTGTGATTTTACCTGCACCCTGTGATTTGATTTTTAATCATTTCAACAGCAAACTGAAGAAAAGCCTTGACTCCGTTGCTCCACTCACCACCAAACAGATTAACGTAAAACATGTATCACCCTGGAGAAACGAAGAAGTCAAAAAACTCAAAAGAAATTGCAGGGCAGCAGAAAGGAGATGGAGGAAAAATAAAAATACTATCAACCATCAAATATTTTGCGAGCAACTTAAAATGTACAATAATACATTAAGGAATTCAAGAAATTCATACTTCGCCAAAATAATCAGTAATAACAAAAATAATCCCAAGGTCCTCTTTTCCACCATGGATCATTTATTTAACCCTGATTTTAACAGCTCCCAAAGAACCCCCACAGACTCGCTCTGTGAGCAGTTTGCAGACCACTTCAGGGGAAAAATCAGCGCCACCAGATCTGATATTTTATCTAATCGCGATATGTTTGTAAACACATCTGAGGGCTCGATTGTAGCTGAGGAGACACTGGACAGCTTTGTCCTGGTTAATGCTGAGAACCTTCAGAAAGTTTTCTCCACAGTGAGACCCACCACATGTCTTTTAGATCCAATCCCTTCTTCACTCTTTAAAACACTTTATGGATTTTTTGAGGCTGAGCTTTTATACATGATGAATTGCTCTCTTCAGTTGGGTGTCTTCCCTGCTGCCTTTAAAACGGCGGTGGTGAGGCCCCTTCTGAAGAAGAGCAATTTGGATTGTAATGATTTTAATAACTACAGACCTCTATCCAACGTACCATTTTTAAGTAAAATCTTAGAAAAACTTGTTTTTACTCAGATTAATGACTTTTTGAATGATAGACAGATCCTGGAGATATTCCAGTCTGGATTTAGGGTGAACCACAGCACAAAGACGGCTCTCCTAAAGGTTTTAAATGATCTTAGATGTAACTGGGACGCCCAAAAGCTCTACTACTGGATCTAAGCACAGCCTTTGATACAGTAGACCACGCTATTCTTTTAAACAGACTGAAACACATGGTGGGCCTCTCTGGTGCTGTACACAACTGGTTCACTTCCTATCTCTCTGACAGAACTTTTATGGTGAGTATGGATACAAATCAAATCAAATCACTTTTATTGTCACATCACATGTGCAGGTACATTGGTACAGTACATGTGAGTGAAATTCTTGTGTGCGAGCTTCACAAGCAACAGAGTTGTGCAAAATACAAGAATGTAAACAAGCAAAATACAAGAATGGCTACATCTGAAACTAATAAATATATGTACAATATATAATAGTATATGCATTCCTGGATGTGTATACTAAATATTTTTCTGTGTGTGTGTGTGTGTGTGTGTACACATATTTTACAAGTTAAATAGAGTAAACAATAAATAAAATATATAAAAATATACAGAGTTGAGACATGTGCAAAACAGTGGCATTACTGTACAGTATGGAGTGCATAATGTTAAAGTTCCAGTAGTGAAGGTGAGGTGTCTATGACGTGTTCAGCAGTCTGATGGCCTGGTGGAAGAAGCTGTCTCTCAGTCTGCTGGTACGGGACCGGATGCTGCAGAACCTCCTTCCTGATGGAAGTAGTCTGAACAGTTTATGGCTGTGGTGACTGGAGTCCTTGATGATCCTCCCCGCTTTCCTCAGGCACCGCTTCCTGTAGATGTCTTGGAGGGAGGGAAGCACACCTCCAATTATCCGTTCAGAGCACCGCACTACTCGCTGGAGAGCTTTGCAGTTGTAGGCGGTGCTGTTGCCATACCAGGTGGTGATGCATCCAGTGAGGATGCTCTCAATGGCACAGTGATAGAAGGTCCTGAGGATGCGGGGGCTCATGCCGAATCTTTTCAGTCTCCTGAGAAAGAAGAGGCGCTGCTGCGCCTTCTTCACTGTTTTGTTTGTGTGTACTGACCACGTAAGATCCTCAGCCAGATGTACACCAAGGAACCGGAAGCTGCTCACTCTCTCCACAGCAGCGCCGTTGATGGTGATGAGGGTGTGTACTTCTCTGCACCTCCGGAAGTCCACTATCAACTCCTTTGTCTTTGCGACGTTGAGGGTGAGATGGTTGTCTTGACACCAGTGGGTCAGGGCGCTGACCTCCTCCCTGTAAGCCGTCTCATCACCATTGGTGATAAGACCCACCACTGTAGTGTCGTCCGCAAACTTCACAATGATGTTGGAGTTGTTAGTGGCTGTGCAGTTGTAGGTGTAGAGTGAGTATAGGAGAGGCCTCAGTACACACCCCTGTGGAGCACCAGTGTTCAGTGTGATGGAGGATGAGGTGATGCTGCCCAGTCTGACCACTTGGCGTCTGTCAGACAGGAAGCTAAGGATCCAGCTGCAGAGGAAGCTGCTCAGTCCTAGATCCTGCAGTTTCCTGTCCAGCTTCGAGGGAACGATGGTATTGAATGCTGAGCTGTAATCTACAAACAGCATTCTCACATACGTGTCTCTCTTCTCCAGGTGTGACAGGGCAGTATATAGTGTCAGGGCTATGGCATCATCAGTGGACCTGTTGTGGCGGTATGCGAACTGTAGAGGGTCCAGTGAGTCGGGTAGTGCAGAGCGGATGAAGTCCCTGACCAGCTTCTCGAAGCATTTGCTCACGATGGGGGTCAGGGCTACAGGTCGCCAGTCGTTCAATGAGGAGATGGTGGAGGACTTGGGTACAGGGACGATGGTGGCCATTTTGAAGCAGGCTGGGACTACAGACAGAGAGAGGGAAAGGTTGAAGATGTGTGTGAACACTCCAGCCAGCTGAGCCGCGCATGACTTGAGGACGCGGCCGGGAATCCCGTCCAGACCAGTAGCTTTGCGTGCGTTCACCTTCCTGAAGCACTTCCGCACATCCTCCTCAGACACAGTGTGCGCACTGACGTCATCCGCGGTGCGCACACTGTCCGGTCTCATGGTGTTCGCTGTGTCGAATCTAGCGTAGAATACGTTTAGATCCTCACACAGAGAGGCCGTGGTCTGCGGTGTGCTGGGTTTCCCTCTAAAGTCTGTGATCGTGTTTAGTCCCTGCCACATACTCCGAGGGTTGTCAAACTGTTGCTCCACCCTGTCCTTGTACTCACGTTTGGCTGCTTTGATCGTCTTCCAGAGTTGGTAATGTGCGTGTTTGTAGTCCGATGTGTTCGCGGAGGCAAAGGCGGTGCTCCGTGCCGCGCGAACATCTCCGTTAATCCAGGGTTTTTGATTTGGGAAGGATTTAACTGTTCTGGATGGGACGACATCTTCCACGAATTTCCTGATAAATCCGCAGACTGAGTCTGTGTACTCATCAATGTCCCTAGCGGCCACGTGAAACATTTCCCAGTCCGCGTGATCAAAACAGTTCCGCAGCGCAGACTCCGATTGGTCCGTCCAACAGTGCACCGCCCTCCGGGTTGGAGCTTCCTGTTTCAGCTTCTGCCTGTAGGCGGGCAGGAGCAGGATGGAGCGGTGATCTGATTGGCCGAATGGGGCGCGGGGGAGGGCTTTGTACGCATCCCGGAAAGAGGTGTAGCAGTGGTCAAGTAGCCGGTCTCCACGAGTGTTGAAGTGGATGTGTTGGTGGAGTTTTGGTGAGACTTTCTTCAGGTTTCCCTTATTAAAGTCCCCGGTCGTGATAAACGCTGCCTCTGGGTGTGCGGTTTCCTCGCTGCTGATCGCGCTGTACAGTTCCCTGAGTGCTCGGTCAGTGTCGGCTTGTGGGGGAATGTAAACAGCCGTAATAATCACTGCTGTAAATTCCCTCGGTAGCCAGAATGGCCGGCACTTAACCATCAGGTACTCCAGGTCCGGTGAGCAGAAAGATTTGACCGGGTGCACGTTCGCATAATCACATGCTCCTCTAAGATCCATAAAATGACATGTGGTGTGCCTCAAGGGTCGGTTTTAGGCCCTGTACTTTTTAATTTATATATGCTCCCTCTCGGCAGTGTCATCAGGAGGCATGGAGTGAACTTTCACAGTTACGCTGATGACACGCAGCTGTACATCTCTATGTCTCCTGATGACACCAGACCAATGGATGCCCTTTTTAACTGTATTTTAGATATAAGATCTTGGATGGCAGAAAACTTTTTACAGCTTAACCAGGACAAGACTGAAGTTTTAATCGTCGGTCCCGAGGCTCAGAGAGAGAAACTGTTGTCTAAATTAGAGGCATTTTCACTATGTCCTTCGCTACAAGTGAAAAACCTGGGTGTTATTTTTGACTCTGAGCTTGGTTTTATCCCACATATTAAACATGTAACCAAAATTGGATTTTATCATCTAAAAAATATAGCCAGAGTCCGCCCTATTCTCTCTTGGGCCAACACAGAGATGCTGATGCATGCTTTTATTACCAGTCGCATTGATTACTGTAATGCCCTGCTCTCTGGTCTTCCTAAGAAGAATATTTCAACTTTACAACTTTTGCAAAGCTCGGCAGCTCGTGTGCTGACGAAGACCAGAGGGCGGGCCCACATTACACCGGTTTTAGAATCGCTGCATTGGCTCCCCGTGTGTTTCAGGATCTTTTATTGGTTTTTAAATGTCTTAATGGTCTTGGGCCTTCTTATCTCTCAGATCTGCTTTTACCATATGAACCCTCGCGGACCCTGAGGTCCTCTGGTGCTGGCCTTTTGATTGTCCCTAAAGAACACATACTCACGGAGAGGCAGCTTTTCAGTGGTATGGTCCTCGTCTGTGGAACAGCCTGCCGGAGGAGCTCAGGGCCGCAGAGAACGTACATGTTTTTAAGAACAGGCTCAAGACCCACCTTTTTAATTTAGCTTTTACTTAGCGTTTATTTATTTTATGCTTATTTATTCTATCCTGTTATTCTATTATTAATTTAGGCTTTACCTAATATTTATTGATTTTATTGTTATTCATTTTTTAATCTTCTTACTCTATTTATATTTATATTTATATTGTATCCCGTTCTTATTTATTTTATCATTTTACCCTGTATACATCGTATTGTGTCATATCTCCAGTGTTTCCTCGGAGGGTGCTTTCTGCACCGGGACTGTGATCGACCGTGGCTGCTGGGTCTCTGGGGGTCCTCTCAGCCTGGCTGGGGGGCTCCTTTGCCTCCCTCCTGCTGTGTGCCCAGCCTGGAGGCTGTGGTCTGTGACCGGCTCCCAGTGCAGACGGCTCCCTGTTATAGTGTTTCCTCACTTGGCTCATGCGAGCCCAGCCCAATTTTTACTCTTTAAGTGTGCGCACGTGTGTGTGTGTGTGTGGGGGGGGATATGTGTGTATTCACATCATTTATGTTAATGAGAGTATGGGGAGTGAGTTGGAGGGTGGGGTGGGCTGTTTTTAACTATGTAAAGCACTTTGTGCTACATTTTTTGTATGAAAAGTGCTTTATGAATAAAGACTGATTGATTGATCTGTGTGTGCAGGTGACTATTACTGTGCATAATTATTAGGCAACTTAACAAAAAACAAATATATACCCATTTCAATTATTTTTTTTTACCAGTGAAACCAATATAACATCTCCACATTCACAAATATACATTTCTGACATTCAAAAACAAAACAAAAACAAATCAGCGACCAATATAGCCACCTTTCTTTGCAAGGACTCTCAAAAGCCTGCCATCCATGGATTCTGTCAGTGTTTTGATCTGTTCACCATCAACATTGCGTGCAGCAGCAACCACAGCCTCCCAGACACTGTTCAGAGAGGTGTACTGTTTTCCCTCCTTGTAAATCTCACATTTGATGATGGACCACAGGTTCTCAATGGGGTTCAGATCAGGTGAATGAGGTGGCCATGTCATTAGTTTTTCTTCTTTTATACCCTTTCTTGCCAGCCACGCTGTGGAGTACTTGGACGCGTGTGATGGAGCATTGTCCTGCATGAAAATCATGTTTTTCCTTGAAGGATGCAGACTTCTTCCTGTACCACTGCTTGAAGAAGGTGTCTTCCAGAAACTGGCAGTAGGACTGGGAGTTGAGCTTGACTCCATCCTCAACCCGAAAAGGCCCCACAAGCTCATCTTTGATGATACCAGCCCAAACCAGTACTCCACCTCCACCTTGCTGGCGTCTGAGTCGGACTGGAGCTCTCTGCCCTTTACCAATCCAGCCACGGGCCCATCCATCTGGCCCATCAAGACTCACTCTCATTTCATCAGTCCATAAAACCTTAGAAAAATCAGTCTTGAGATATTTCTTGGCCCAGTCTTGACGTTTCAGCTTGTGTGTCTTGTTCAGTGGTGGTCGTCTTTCAGCCTTTCTTACCTTGGCCATGTCTCTGAGTATTGCACACCTTGTGCTTTTGGGCACTCCAGTGATGTTGCAGCTCTGAAATATGGCCAAACTGGTGGCAAGTGGCATCTTGGCAGCTGCACGCTTGACTTTTCTCAGTTCATGGGCAGTTATTTTGCGCCTTGGTTTTTCCACACGCTTCTTGCGACCCTGTTGACTATTTTGAATGAAACGCTTGATTGTTCGATGATCACGCTTCAGAAGCTTTGCAATTTTGAGACTGCTGCATCCCTCTGCAAGATATCTCACTATTTTTGACTTTTCTGAGCCTGTCAATTCCTTCTTTTGACCCATTTTGCCAAAGGAAAGGACGTTGCCTAATAATTATGCACACCTGATATAGGGTGTTGATGTCATTAGACCACACCCCTTCTCATTACAGAGATGCACATCACCTAATATGCTTAATTGGTAGTAGGCTTTCGAGCCTATACAGCTTGGAGTAAGACAACATGGATGAAGAGGATGATGTGGACAAAATACTAATTTGCCTAATAATTCTGCACTCCCTGTATATACCTGTTTTTAAATTACGTTGATAGGCCACGTAAAACCAGAGTTATGATTAAAAAATTATACACAATGTTTTTTTCCTGAATACTATCGCTATGTCTACTGCAGGAAGAAACTGTGAAAACAGCATTTTCTAAGGAAAGCACTTTAAACCACTCTCTGCTTGCAAGAAAAACACAAAAAAACCCACCAGTTCCTATTGGTGTAAAGATTTACAATGCCAAACAATCAAAAAATGGTATGGCAACATGTGGCATTTCATTGAAGAGGGGGAAGTTTTTGGAGTAATGAGAGATGGAGATGTGAGAGATTTGTGACTTTTAGCTTGTTTGGAGTGTGTAGCTAGTGTGTTGTATAGTTAGTGTGTAGTGTAACCAATAGTTTTGTTTTGTTTTTTTGTATGTTAGAACAATGAGGCAACTGCTGAATGTCGCACTTGCTGCCAAAAAGCCACCAAAGACAGACTGCAGTGATACACCATCTACAGGTATTAGGCTAGTGATGGCTCCTTTATCTTATAGTGAACAGAAATAATTTTTTGGAGTGAAACAAATAATTTGTGTGGCATCTTATTTGATGCAGAATGTCTGACTGTTCTGTAAATAGTTTGAAATGGTGATTTAAAAAAATGCCTTGGCTGCATTTTTAGGTACATAGCTACAAATAACTTTGTGGTTTGCAAGACTTGTGCATACGTTTTAAAAATTTACCATTTATATTTGCATTTCAGGTTATGAAAATGTTTTGTTAATGTTTGTGTTTGTTACAGTGAAAAATATAACTTTTTTCTTTTTTCTTTATTTATTAACCTTTATTTAACCAGGAAAAGTCCCATTGAGATTAAAAACCTCTTTTTCAAGGGAGTCCTGGCCAAGAGGCGACAACATGTTGAAATTACAAAGTTACATACATATTATAAGTAACAATTACATTTTAAAAACATTTTTCTCTGGCTCTCTCAATCTGGACTTAAAAGCATTTAATGAAATAAGATCTGCTATCTTCCAGTCTTTTTGCATCATGTTCCATGTGAAAGGGGCAGCATAAGTAAAAGCCCTCTTTCCCAGTTCAGTTCTGACAAATGGAACATTGAGCAAAAAAAGATCACTTGAACGCAGGCTGTAAGAAACAGTACTTCTCCGTGTGAGCAGATCGCAAATGTAGGTGGGCATTTGTCCAAGCAGGGCCTTATAAATAAAGATGCACCAGTGAACAAACCTCCTGGAGGACAACGAAGGCCATCCCACTCGAGCGTACAGATCACAACAATGGGTCAAGGCCCTACAGTTTGTAATAAACCGTAAAGAGGCATGATATACTGAGTCAATCTTATGAAGACACTGGGCGGAAGCATTCATGTACAGCAGATCACCATAATCTAAAACAGATAAAAAATGTGGCATTTACAAGACGCTTTTTTGTCTCAAAAGAAAAGCAAAATTTGTTTCGAAAGAAAAATCCCAATTTTAGTTTGAGTTTTTTCACAAGATTGTCTATGTGAGATTTAAAGGTCAGAGAATCATCAATTAAAAAGCCAAGATATTTATACGTATGCACCACTTCTATGAGGTTTCCCTCAAGAGTGGACACCAAAGGGACAGTTTGAGGAAATCTCTTCATGTTTGAAAACAACATTAGCTTTGTCTTTTCAGCATTGAGAACCAATTTCAGCTCTAGAAGTGTGTGCTGAACCACGTCAAAAGCTTTCTGCAAAGATTCTATTGCCTTTTCAAGGTTTGAGCCAAAGGAATAAATAACTGTGTCATCAGCATAAAAATGCATACTAGCATTGGACACATTTTGTCCCAAATCATTTATATACATGATGAACAACAGAGGTCCTAAAATTGAACCCTGTGGCACCTCAGTATGAATATTCAAAAGTTCTGAGCACAGATTTTCACATTTAATGCATTGAGTCCTGTCACTCAAATAGTTAGTGAACCAGGAGACGACATGTCTAGACAGCCCCAAAGAAAGAAGCCTGTGCTTTAAAATGGCGTGATCCACAGTGTCGAAAGCTTTTGACAGGTCGATAAAGAGAGAAGCACAGTGCTGTTTTTTATCAAGAGCAACAAGTATGTCATTTATCACTTTTGTGGCAGCCGTAACAGCACTATGCTGTTTTCTGAACCCAGATTGCAGTTTTGAGAGAACTTCATTAGAGTACAAGAACTCTTTTAATTGCTCACTGACGAGAGACTCGAGGACTTTTGCCAAGACACACAAGTTTGATATTGGCCTGTAATTAGTCAGAATGGCTGGGTCGCCTCCTTTTAATATTGGCGTAACAAAAGCAGACTTCCAAACAAGTGGAATTTCTTTATTTTGGATTGAAAGATTAAAAACGATCGTAAGAGGTTGTGCAATGTAATCAGCTGCTATTTTCAGAAAATAGGGCTCTATTAAGTCTGGCCCTGGGGGTTTCCTGTGATCTAAGGCTTTAAGAGCTTTATGCACTTCCTGGACAGAAAAAGGAGAAAAATCAAAAAGCTCCCCAAAATATGTTTGGGGTTCTGTGCAGGGAATCATGGGGGCTGCTCCAACAGAGTTAAATAAAAAACCAGTAGCTACGAAGTGCTTGTTAAAGCTATTTAAGACCTCAGTTCTGTCATAAACAGAGATGGGCAGTAACGGTAATTAGATTACCGTTACTTTGCCGTAGGCACGCTGCGTTACTGCGTTACTAAAACCGTGATTTTTTTGCGAGAATGTCTCATGACAGTGATGTAATGCTGGGCTTACACTGTGCGATTTTTGGCCCATTTTGAGCCGATTTTTGAGTCGTGCGACCGTTTTGGCGATCGGCCCAATTTTGGCCTTCGTCGTGCATCGTGTAGTATACGTGGGGTAACGAGACGCGATTAACACCTCACGACGAGCTCCCGATCATCAATCGCTCACGACGGTCGCGAGGATTTCAAACAGGTTTGAAATCCTCGCGACCGTCGTGAGGGTGTCACCGCAGTTTGTCACCGCAGTTTGTCACACTGCGCACGCGCAAACACAAATGTCAGTGAAAAAGACGGCGCAGCACGGCAGTGCAGCGTGTGATCTGGACACAAGCGATGGAGGTACAACTTGTAGAACTTTGGAAAGCTCATCCGAGCCTTTTCGATGTGGCCTCACAAAATTATCACGACACAACAACCTTGAAAATAGTTGGATCTACACTGCTGCTCAATGTTTTTCATTAGCAATTTAGCAAAGTTGATGGTGGTGGTGTGTCTGTGTGAGTGAAAGACAGAGAGGGAGAGCGAGCGACAGAATTTCTGTTATAACCTTCATTTTATGGACGCACAGTGTGAGCACTCAGGTCGCATCAGAGCATCGGGCCGTATAGTGTGAGACCCTGCATCGTGACCTATGAACTTCTAACTCCTGCGAGTCAATCGTACAGTTTGAGCAGGAGCTGAATCGCGCGACTGAAAAAAATCGCACAGTGTCTGCCCAGCATAAGCAAGTGCCACGTTCGTGACAACAGCTGTGTGCAGATCAACAGTGGATCATATATCGAGCGTGGGAGAGAGTATGAAAGCGTGGAAGTACTGACCGTACTTTGAGTTTGATTCCATAAAAAGTGACAAAAACATTAGCGTCCATTAGCATTGTGCGTGGGAAGAAAACTTCTTTCTACTGCGAAAAAAACCCCCCTAAACGTCCAAGCAAGCACCGAGTACGCTACGACGTAATGGGAAACTCACAGGGAAACTCGCGGATTCTTTAACTGACTGCTGCGGCACACCTGCACCAGGATAAACCTCCGCCTACCCCGCTCCTGCTTTACAGGTGAAAATAGAGCAAAAGGACCGCTAGTCTTTGACTTTATTTATTTTCTGTTGTGTTTTACTTGCATCTATTTGAAAGAGTGAGTGTAAACACACAAAAAAAATTATTTTATGTGCTGGAATGTGCAGAAAATAGGTTTAAATATTAAACAAATTTCTTCCAGTCAGAGAATGTTGCATATAATAAAATTTTTGCTTGATGCATAAAGTTAAAAGATTAAAACTAATAAAACAAGTTTTAAAAAGGGACTTTTCCATTTGATTACATTTTGTGTGATGGATTATGCAGAAAAAGTAGAATTGGGCTGAAAGATCTATCGCTTTATCACCTATTCAGGTTGTAAATCGTGTTTTTAAAAAGTAACTAAGTAATTAATTACTTTTGAAAATAAGTAATCAGTAAAGTAACTGGATTACTTTTTGGGGGAAGTAATCAGTAATTAGTTACTGATTACTTTTTTCAAGTAACTTGACCAACACTGGTCATAAACTGGGACAGAATCTTTTAAAATGAATTTTGGAAGAGCCTGTGATATTTTATTTATAGATAAGGACTTAATTACTTTCCAAAATTTCTGAGGGTTATTGAGGTTTTCTGTAGTAACAGATAAATAATATTCTGACTTAGCCTTCTTGATAAGTGTCGTGCATTTGTTTCTTAATTTCCTGAAATCTAACCAGTCAGTCAGGGAATCGTTTTTCCTAGCTTTTGCCCATGCCACATTGCGCTGATGGATGGACTCTGATAATTCCGATGAAAACCAAGGGTTCTCCCGTCCCTTGACCCTAAATTTTCTGGCAGGTGCATGCTTATTTAAAATCTTCATAAAAATTTCTTTAAAATAAGCCCAAGCCAGATGGATGTCTGGTATCAGACTCAAATTTTCTCAATTTACCATGGACAAATCATAATGAAACGCTTGCTCATTAAATATTTTAAAATTTCTTTTACAGATGATACACGGTTTACATTTAGGGATTTTAGTGTTCCTACAGGTAGCAACTACACAATGATCGCTTAAATCATTACAGAACACGCCTAGAGACAGGAACTTATGAGGGACATTTGTTAGAATTAGGTCAATCAAAGTAAATTTGTCAGGACTCTTTATATTTGGCCTTGTAGGTAGGTTGACCAACTGGCTAAGATTAACAGAGTCACAGAAGGATTTAAATTCATCAGAAGCTATATTCAGCCAGTCCCAGTTCAAGTCTCCGGCCAATAGAAGTTCGTTATAATTTAATTTGGACAGAAGATACTTTAGAGATAATAAAGTTTCCTTTACAGCAGATGGAGGCCTATAGCACCCAACAACTGTTATAGAGAGAGACTTTACTATTTTAATATTCAAAGCCAAGAATTCCATTTGTTTAGGAATAGATTCAGATAATGGCAATGGATACTTCATATCTTGATTTAACATAAATTGCTACGCCTCCACCTTTCCTAGGCCTATCTGTACAATAAAGATTGTATCCCGTTATGTTGATGTCATCATCTGTAATAGATTTGGACAACCAAGTTTCGGAGATAATCACAATATCCGCGTTTGTCGATTTCGCCCAAATTCTGACCAAGTCCACCTTGTGTAATAAACTGCGTACGTTTAGATGAACACATTTTAACCCTGGCTGAGATTTAAAATCGGCAGGGGTCTGGACACTTTTCAACTCAGGTCCAGGATTTGGTTGCACATCTCCGGATATAAGTAAAAGTAAAACAATCATCATTAACCTTCGTTTCATATTACATTTAAAAGCATTTTCGTACTTTGCAGATGTTAACGACAAATACTGCTTTTTCTTAAGTGAACATGAAAGATTATACAGAACAAGGGAACCTTGTAATTTGGGTAATACTTCATATCGATTTAAGCTAACAACCAGAGCCAAATGAATCGTTGGTGACTCCAGGTGCACTGCTACAGTTGACCTAGTGCCACTAAAATAAGTTTCACCCATACTCAGCTCATATTTTGCAGTTCTCACCCAAGGAGCACCGCAATCAGAATCAGAATCAGAATCAGAATACTTTATTGATCCCTGGGGGAAATTATTTTTTGTTACAGTGCTCCATTTTAAACCAACATTAAGACAAGACAGACAATACGCTAACTAAGAATAGTAATATATACATACATACATACATACATACATACATACATACATACATAAGTCACTCATAAATAAATAGCTGAAAAAGAAACATGTGTAGTTGTAGCAGCAAACAGTGTGTTAAGTGGATGCGTTGTACAGGGAGATGGCCACAGGCAGGAATGATTTCCTGTGTCGTTCAGTGGTGCTTTTCGGTAATCTCAGTCTCTCACTGAACGAGCTCCTGTGACTGACCAACATGTCATGGAGTGGGTGGGAGGTGTTATCCAACATTGTCTTTATCTTGGACAGCATCCGCCTCTCCGACACCACCTTGAGGGAGTCCAGCTCCATCCCCACAACATTGCTGGCCTTACGGATCAGTTTATTAAGTCTGTTGGCATCTGCGACCCTCAGCCTGCTCCCCCAGCATGCAACAGCATAGAGGATCGCACTGGCCACCACAGACTCATAGAAAATCCTCAGCATTTTCTGGCAGATGTTGAAGGACCTCAGTCGCCTCAAAAAATAGAGACGACTCTGGCCCTTCCTGTAAAGTGCTGTGGTGTTTTTAGCCCAGTCCAGTTTATTGTCAATGTGTACTCCAAGGTATTTATAGTCCTCCACAATGTCAACACTGACCCCCTGGATTGAAACAGGGGTCAAGTGTTTCCTGGTCTTCCTGAAGTCCACAATCAGTTCCTTGGTCTTTGCCACGTTGAGCTGCAGATGATTCTGCTCACACCACGTGACAAAGGAGTCGACCACAGCCCGGTACTCTGTCTCATCATCCCTGCTGATGCATCCAACCACCGCAGAGTCATCAGAAAACTTCTGAAGATGGCAGGTCTCTGTGCAGTGGCTGAAGTCTGTGGTGTAGAGGGTGAAGAGGAAGGGGGAGAGGACAGTCCCCTGTGGTGCCCCTGTGTTGCTAATCACCTTGTCAGACACACACTGTGGGAGACGTACATATTGTGGTCTTCCTGTCAGGTAATCAACAATCCAGGACACCAGAGAAGCATCCACCTGCATCGCTGCTAACTTATCACCCAGGAGGGTCGGCCTGATGGTGTTGAAAGCACTGGAAAAGTCAAAAAACATGACCCTCACAGTGCTCGCCGGCTGGTCCAGATGGGTGTAGACACGATTGAGCAGGTAGATGATGGCGTCCTCTGTTCCGAGACGAGGCTGATAAGCGAACTGAAGGGGATCCAGATGTGGTCTTACTATGGGTCGCAGCTGGTCCAGGATGAGCCTTTCCAGGGTCTTCATGATGTGGGAGGTCAGTGCCACGGGCCTGTAATCCTGGGGGCCACAATGTCCCAAGTCCCAAACCACGAATACACACAATAAAGCTTCGATAAGTGTCCTTGTCTTCATAATGATAGCCCAGGGTCCAAAATGGGGGTGAATACAAAAGGCTCCAACCTATTAGCTCCGAATCCGAGCGGAGGTGGACTAAGCAATCCGGGGATCAGATGGAGGTGCGTCGTAGCAGGCTCCAGCCCGGCCTGTTAGCTGCGTGTCCGGACGGTGTAGCAGTCTCCGGCCTGTTAACTCTGCGTCCAGGCAGTATAGCAGGCTCCGTCCTGTTAGCTCCGAGTCCGGGCGGTGTAGCAGACTCTGGCTTCGTTAGCTTCGAAATACGGACAATGTAGCCGGCTCCGGCCTGCCAGCTCCGAGTCCGGGGAATGCAGCGGGCTCCGGCCTGATTAGCTCCGAGTCTGGGGGACGCAACAGGCCCCGGCCTGCTAGCTCCAAGTCCGAGCGGGGGAGGACAAGGAGGACAGGGCAGGGCCCAGCCTGCCCTCCCGGGAATCTAGTAGACGCAGTAGGCACCGGCAGGCTCCGGCCCGTCAATCCAAAGTCCAGGTGGAGGCGGACATGGTAGACTCAGGTTTGCCTACCCAGAGTCAGTATTTAGACCGGCCCGCTTTTGTCCAAAGCCCTATTTCAGTCCAGAGGGAGACGCTACGCCGAGAGTTTACGTGTCGCCATCTTGGGTTTTTCTACTCTGGATTTATGTTTTTTGTCTGATTTTTGATTTTATCTTAATATAGTATGTTAAAATAAAAAATAAAGTCAATTCAAACATGTGAGGTTGTAAAGAATGATACCAAACAAGGCAAGGTAAATAGTTTTTTCAAGGCGAAATGTAGAGGTAAAACCAAAAGTAGTCAATAATGGCCAATTATACCTCAGTTACTAACTCCATCCATCCATTCGCTTATGCTTATCCTTTTCAGGGTCGCGGGGGGCGCTGGAGCCTATCCCAGCTGTCATAGGGCGAGAGGCGGGGTACACCCTGGAGAGGTCGCCAGTCTGTCGCACGGCTAACACACAGAGACAGACAACCATTCGCACTCACATTCACTCCCGCATTCACACCTATGGGCAATTTGGATTAATCAATTACCCTAACCCCACAAACTGCTGTGGTTAGCACTGTGGCCTCACAGCAAGATGGTTCTGAGTTCAATTCCACCATCAGGCGGGGTCTTTCTGTGTGGAGTTTGCATGTTCTCCCCGTGTTTGCGTGGGTTCCCTCCGGGTACTCCGGCTTTCTCCCACAGTCCCAAGACATGCAGTTACTAACTCAATTACTTTATTCAAGAAGTAACTAGTTACTATAACTAGTTGTTTTTTCAAAGTAACTTGCCCAACACTACCCCTAGGTCACTTCAGGTATTAGTGACACCCTAATGCTCCGAATGTCTTGAAGGCTCTAATTAATGATGTATTAAGAGACTTAAAAATTTATATTTTTTTTATCAATATTTTGCTTACCTGCATGACATATTTTTTTCAAGTTCCCTGAATAGCATGTCATCCATGTCTGCAGTATTCTGCAATAGCTTCTGGAGAACAGGTTGGGTTTAAAGGCTGAAAAATGTGAATTACATTCTTCCTCTGTCACTTTCTCGGACTGGCAAAGACGGCAAGTGAAGACTGATCCAGTGAATGTGCGGGTTATGACCCAGTGGCCTACTCCCAGCCTAGTCGACAACTGTTGCAGTACATCCTTGGCTTCCTTAGTTTCTACTATAGGTTCATTTACAACTATAGCCAGGTAACTGCACCCTTTACACCACTCACTTCCAGTAGAGTCCCCTTTGTCTGGTCCGCAGAAGCACCAGTAGCCTTTAGCAAGCCTAAGGAGCACCTGACACTAAACTACAATTTGAATTTAATTTATTTAAATTCAGTTTCTGATGACACAAAGTTCTGCCCATAGTTAGTATCTTGCCCAAGGATATTTGACATGCAGACTGGAGAAGCCAGAGCAGAGATAAGCCTGAGATAAGCTCAGGTTTATCTCTGTTTGAGGCTTCTGTAATATCACCCATCAATTTTGATTGGCGATGAGGCCTTGCTCAAGGGCACTGAACAGAATACACCCCGGTCAGATAAAGAAATTCCTGTAAAGTCCTTGTCTTGCAAGCTTGCTCCTACATCAGATCTTATGAAATCAACTCTGTGATTAGCGCTTCAGCACTTAAGTTACCTGCCACTCTTTGCATCCATCCTAAATTCCATTTCTCAAGTTAAACCAGTTCAATCTAGTCCATTGTGTAAGATTTCATATCTCAGCTAAAAAAAATTTGTGTTGAAGTTGTGCAGTGCTAAGCAAAAGAGAATGAAAAGGGTGAGATGAACCTCCAGTGTTCAGCTCCTTGAGGCTTAATTTGTCTGATAAAAACCTTCCACAGACTGTAACTGCTCACTGTTTGCATGATGGTGCATTTTTCAATATTTTCCATTTATTCACCTTGCGCAATTTGTTTAATGAAACATTTTGTAGTTTTTTAAAACATTAATGGATGAAGAATTAAATGTTACCTATATAAGTTTTGATAGACATGTGGAAATTAATACAGATATTTTTATTTTTTTATTATGTTCACATTATATATTCTAATAACTTGCAGTAACTCTATTATTATATACCTCATTTTGATCCACAAAAATCTCCACAAACCTATGTACACTTTTATTGCAGCATTGCTACTGAACGTTGTTATTTACGCCACAACTATTTACCCAAAACTCCTGATTGACTTTTTATCTAAAAAACAAATCATATCATATTCAGCATGTCTCTTTCAGTTTTCCATAATTTATTCTCTGGGTTCTTCAGAGTTTGTTCTCTTGGCAGCCATTGCCTATGACAGATATATGGCTATATGCAAACCTCTACAATATCCAACCATCATGAGAAAAAGCACTGTGAGTATTTTCCTGGTCATAGCTTGGCTTGTACCTGTATTTGTCACGGTTCGGCATGGCAAACCGTGGGGGGTGTGGGGAAGGAGGACCCAGGCGCGGTGCTCTATGTACAAGCAGTGCGTTTATTTACAGTGGTGGAACAAAACAACAATAAATCCCCGTGCTTTCCCTGACTCCAGTGTCGTGTCTCTCCGTGAATAGTTCGTGCCTCAGTGCTCTCCGCTCCCGTGTCTCAGCACTCCTCGTGCTGGCTGCCGTCTGGCGCTCCACACTTCTCCTGGGGACACAATAGACGCAGCTGTCAGGACACATACAGTGGGGCAAAAAAGTATTTAGTCAGCCACCGATTGTGCAAGTTCCCCCACTTAAAATGATGACAGAGGTCAGTAATTTGCACCAGAGGTACACTTCAACTGTGAGAGACAGAATGTGAAAAAAAAAATCCATGAATCCACATGGTAGGATTTGTAAAGAATTTATTCGTAAATCAGGGTGGAAAATAAGTATTTGGTCAATAACAAAAATACAACTCAATACTTTGTAACATAACCTTTGTTGGCAATAACAGAGGTCAAACGTTTACTATAGGTCTTTACCAGGTTTGCACACACAGTAGCTGGTATTTTGGCCCATTCCTCCATGCAGATCTTCTCGAGAGCAGTGATGTTATGGGGCTGTCGCCGAGCAACACGGACTTTCAACTCCCGCCACAGATTTTCTATGGGGTTGAGGTCTGGAGACTGGCTAGGCCACTCCAGGACCTTCAAATGCTTCTTACGGAGCCACTCCTTTGTTGCCCGGGCGGTGTGTTTTGGATCATTGTCATGTTGGAAGACCCAGCCTCGTTTCATCTTCAAAGTTCTCACTGATGGAAGGAGGTTTTGGCTCAAAATCTCACGATACATGGCCCCATTCATTCTGTCCTTAACACGGATCAGTCGTCCTGTCCCCTTGGCAGAAAAACAGCCCCATAGCATGATGTTTCCACCCCCATGCTTCACAGTAGGTATGGTGTTCTTGGGATGCAACTCAGTATTCTTCTTCCTCCAAACACGACGAGTTGAGTTTATACCAAAAAGTTCTACTTTGGTTTCATCTGACCACATGACATTCTCCCAATCCTCTGCTGTATCATCCATGTGCTCTCTGGCAAACTTCAGACGGGCCTGGACATGCACTGGCTTCAGCAGCGGAACACGTCTGGCACTGCAGGATTTGATTCCCTGCCGTTGTAGTGTGTTACTGATGGTGACCTTTGTTACTTTGGTCCCAGCTCTCTGCAGGTCATTCACCAGGTCCCCCCGTGTGGTTCTGGGATCTTTGCTCACCGTTCTCATGATCATTTTGACCCCACGGGATGAGATCTTGCGTGGAGCCCCAGATCGAGGGAGATTACCAGTGGTCTTGTATGTCTTCCATTTTCTGATGATTGCTCCCACAGTTGATTTTTTCACACCAAGCTGCTTGCCTATTGTAGATTCACTCTTCCCAGTCTGGTGCAGGTCTACAATACTTTTCCTGGTGTCCTTCGAAAGCTCTTTGGTCTTGGCCATGGCGGAGTTTGGAGTCTGACTGTTTGAGGCTGTGGACAGGTGTCTTTTATACAGATGATGAGTTCAAACAGGTGCCATTCATACAGGTAACGAGTGGGGGACAGAAAAGCTTCTTACAGAAGACGTTACAGGTCTGTGAGGGCCAGAGATTTTCCATGTTTGAGGTGACCAAATACTTATTTTCCACCCTGATTTACGAATAAATTCTTTACAAATCCTACCATGTGAATTCATGGATTTTTTTTTCACATTCTGTCTCTCACAGTTGAAGTGTACCTCTGGTGCAAATTACTGACCTCTGTCATCATTTTAAGTGGGGGAACTTGCACAATCGGTGGCTGACTAAATACTTTTTTGCCCCACTGTATAACCGCGGGCATACACACACTAACCTAGCTCAACAGGATGACTAACATGAAGTCTCACGGAATGATCCCGCGTCGGTGGGAGCTCCAAGACTCTCCTAAGTAGCTCCCCCGACGAGGCCTTATCAGCAGCAGGTGTGTGGCTTCAGGTGTGGCCAGACCGTCAGCAGGGCCACACCCACCAGGCCTGAAGGCGCCCGCCGAAACACATATACACACACGCAAACAGGGAGAAAGACAGCAACACCAAATATACATACAATAATAATAATATAATACATAACTGCTCAGGGATCCTGGGTCGCTCAGACCCAGGACCCTGACAGTATTGCAGTCCAAGCAATAGGAATGGCTAAAAGTAAACTGTGTTCCTTTCATTTAAAATCAATATTTTGTAACAATGCAATTTACACTCTTCAGTGTGTAAGATCAAGGTTAGTTACTGTATTTGGTATAATTTGTTATTTTGATTTTGTGATACTTCCTCTTCTTTTTATAGTTTTCACATACACAAAAATCTTTATGGTCTCTTAAAACAGTCGTAAAGTAATCAAGAAAAAAGCTGCAGAGACCTGTTTACCCCACATACTGGTTTTAGTGAGCTTTTCCTGTTTAGGTGTCTATGATGTAACCATATCTCGAGTGGAATCAGATTTCCCTAAAACTGCACGCTTTATAGTGTCATTACAGCTAGCTTTGTATCAACCTTTATTTAATCCATTAATATACGGGCTTAAAATGAAGGAAATTTCTAAACATCTAAAAAGGTTGTTTTGTCCAACAAAAATTATTTGATGCGTCAATAAATTCCTCATTTCAGAAAATGTACTTATTAAATATTATAAACTCATGAAATTGATTTGGTCCACATATTTTACACCTTTTTTTGAATAAATTAATCAGTGAATTTAAAATGTTTTTACTGTTTATGATTGCTCAGGGTGCATGTCTATTGTAACATAAATGTTATAGTTTAAATGTTATAGTTACAGTTAAAATACTGGTTTTTAGACTGCTGCACAGCACAAGAACTCAAGAGTAAAACATTTACAAATTCCAGCAAAATGAATTAAACTAATGCTGACATATACTATGTTCAGAGAGTTTTCTTCATCCGTTAATTTTATACAGTGTTAATTTTTACTTTTCTTTAAATAAATTTGCAAAATGTATAACATTTACAGCTGTACTTCTGTGAAAACAAAATTAAATCTTTCCTCTCTGAGCTTTTATTTTTAGAAATTGTATACTGAGTAGGGACAAATGTTGTGTGGTCTATGACACAATTTACAAATAACAAAATAAACCGTTTTATTGTTAAACATACATAGCTTTGTGAAGAAATCAAACAAATCAAACAAGCCTGCCTGAGGCCTGTTTGAAACTAGAACCTTGATGCTGTGACAGTGATAACATTACACCAGTAGTACACTAGTAATGCAGGGGAGTGTAAAAGAAGAGGGCGACCTGATTGCATTTCATAAAAATATTCCTTTTTTTCTCAAATATGTGTACGAGAGGTGATGAAGACTAAATCGATGAATATGTAACTGTTCTTGAGGTCTGTTAGATCAGACCTTATTGTATGAATTCTTATCTGAATATCTTACAAACTAGAGAGATTACATTGGAATTACTGTTTTATGAAGCAATATGGTCTGAACTGTGAGAAAGTCTAAAGGTGGAGAAAAAGAAAACTCCCCTTTGTTCTGAAAAGGGAGTATCACAAAATGGTAACAATACAAGAATACACTGTTAGACAAAATGCGCAAAATCCCTACCCTCACCTATGGCCACGAGCTGTGGGTAGTGACCGAAAGAACGAGATCGCGGATACAAGCGGCAGAAACGAGCTTCCTCCGAAGGGTGGCTGGCCTCTCCCTTAGAGATAGGGTGAGAAGTTCGGCCATCCAGGAGGGGCTCAGAGTAGAGCCGCTGCTGCTCCACATCGAAAGGAGCCAGCTGAGGTGGTTCGGGCATCTGACAAGGATGCCCCCTGGGCACCTCCTGGGTGAGGTGTTCCAGGCATGTCCCACCGGGAGGAGGCCCCGGGGCAGACCCAGGACACGCTGGAGAGATTATATCTCTCGGCTGGCCTGGGAACGCCTTGGTGTTCCCCCGGATAAGCTGGAGGAGGTGGCTGGGGAGAGGGAGGTCTGGGCCTCTTTGCTTAGGCTGCTGCCCCCGCGACCCGGCCTCGGATAAAGCGGATGAAGATGGATGGATGGATGGATGGATGTTAGACAAAATAAAATAAACTGCTATCAAGCTGGCCACACTTAAGCAGTCAGTGGGTTACTGTTATTTCTATCTTTCCTTCTTTCTTTTCCCTTTAATCTTTCTTTCCTTTTACTTCTTTGTTTCCTCTGGGCCCAAGGCTTAGTGACTGATGTGTGTTTATAGCTCTTTAGAGAAATGAGGAGTGGTGTGTGTGCAATAGGTTTCCTTTCTTCTCTACTTTTGTCCTATTCCTTGTCTCCCATGCATAAAATTGCTGTTCACATTCACACACATGCACACACGATCATAGACAGTAGGCACATTTTATCTAATCAGTTTCCTGTAGATAAATCAAAGAGCGCCTTCTACATTTATAAAAGAGAGAGAGAGAGAGAAGGTCTGTGCTACTTTTTGACTGAAGGTTCCTCTGATATATATGTTTTATTTCTGTGATGTCTTTCTGTCTCCCTGCAGACAAGTATAAAGGAGGGTGTTAAAAGTCCGCTTGTTCACTCTAGCTGTTTTATACTACGTTACCCATGATGCACCTCGGTATCCGTACTTCCGGTTGGGAACGTGTTCAGCGCAGTTCTGCACAGATGAGAGGTGTGTCGGAGGAGTAACGTATTTACTTGCATTCCTGTGTGAGTTAATACTGTGTGCGTACTTACCATGCGAGTATTGTAAGATGAGAGTGATGCTTGTTTGACTTTATCTGTGTATTTTGCTACGTAAGAAGCTAGTCCCGTTGCTATCGCTAAGATGCGTTTTTTTGGCCTACTACAGGCAGCCTTGTGTTCAGCCCATATTTCATTCCATATACGACTTACTGTCAAGCATTGTGGTTGTAGGTGGATGTAACTATTTACTATGTTTATTCTCTGAAGCGTTGTAATCTGCAGAGGTCTGGTTTGCCAATGTATATACGAGCCAGAAATTCACGGGGGCAGCAACCCAAGCAGAGATCCCTCTCCCCAGCCACCTCCTTCAGCTTGTCCGGGGGAACACCAAGGTGTTCCCACGCCAGAAAGAGATATAATCTCACCAGTGTGTCCTGGGTCTGCCCCGCAGCCTCCTCTCGGTGAGACATGCCCGGAAATCCTTACCCAGGAGGCATCCTTGTCAGATGCCCGAACCACCTCAACTGTCCCCTTTAGATGTGGAGAAGCACCTTGTCTACTCTGAGCCCCTCCTGAAAAGCCCAACTTCTCACCCTATCTCTAAGGGAGAGGCAAGCCACCCTTTGGAGGAATCCCATTTCCGCCGCTTGTGTCTGCGATCTCATTCTTTTGGTCACTACCCACAGCTCGTGACCATAAGTGAGGTAGGGACGTAGATCGACCGGTAAATTGAGAGCTTTGCTTTTACACTTAGCTCTCGCTTCATCACAGGGGCCGCATCACTGCGGCAGCTGCACCGTCTGTCTGTCGATCTCCCGTCCCCTTCTCCCGTCACTCGTGAACAAGACCCGTTGCTATCGTTACACTCGCTACACTCCTCCACTTGGGGCAGGAACTCGTCCCTGACCCGGAGTGGGCACTCCACCCTTTCCCGGCTGAGGACCATGGCCTCTGATTTGGAGGTGCTGATTCTCATTCCCACGGCTTCACACTCGGCTACAAACCGTTCCAAGGGGAGCTGGAGGCCATCACCCGATGAAGCCAACAGAACCACATCATCAGCAAAAAGCATAAATGCGATCCTGGGACCACCCAAGTGAAAGCCTTCCGCCACTTGGCTATGCCTAGAAATTCTGTCGATAAAAATTATGAACAGAATCGGTGACAAAGGGCAGCACTGGCGGAGCCCATCACCTACCAGGATCGAGTCCGACTTATTGCTGGCTATGCGGCCCAAGCTCTTGCAACGGTTGTTTAATGGACTGAATGGCCGCCCGTAGCAATGAGCCAGATACCCCATGCTCCCGGAGCACCCCCCACCCCACTGGACCCTTGAGGGACACGGTTGAATGCTTTCTCCAAGACCACAAGACACATGTACTGTAGACTGATTGAGCAAACACCCATACACCCCACAAGTATCCTTGAGAGGATAAAGAGCTGATCCAGTGTTCCACAACCAGACGAAAACCGCATTGTTCCTCCTGTATCCGAGGTTCAACTAATGGATGGCCTCTCCTCTCCAGTACCCTGGCATAGACTTTCCCAGGGAGGCTGAAGAGTGTGATTCCCCTGTAGTTGGAACACACCCTCCATTCCTCCATTCCTAAAGATGGGGACCACCACCCCGGTCTGCCAGTCCAGGGGTACTGGCCCTGATCTCCACGCATCATTGTAGAGACATGTCAACCAAGACAGCCCTACAACATCCAGAGCCTTCAGGAACTCGGGGCGGACCTCGTCCACCCCAGGGGCTCTATCACCAAGGAGTTGTTGAACTGCCTCAGTGACCTCGCCCCCAGAGATTGGCGGGTCATCCCCTTCGTCCCCAGACTCTGCCTCCGCCACAGAAGACGTGCCAGTGGGATTGAGGAGGTCATTGAAGTATTCTTTTCACCGCCCGACAATTTTCTCAGTCGAAGTCAGCAGCACTTCACCCGCACTATACACAGTGCAGGTAGAACACAGCTTTCCCCTCCTGAGCCGCCTGACGGTTTGCCAGAATCTCTTCGAGGCAGTTCAAAAGTTTTTTTCCATGGCCTCTCCGAACTCCTCAAACACCCAAGTTTTTGCTTCAGCCACCACCCGCGCCACATTCCGCATTGGCCTGTCGGTACCTATCAGCTGCCTCCGGAGTCCCACAGGCTAAACAAGCCCAGTAGGACTCCTTCAGCTTGTTGGCTCCCCTCACCTCTGGTGTCCACCATTTGGTTCAGGGATTACCACCACAAAAGGCACCAACTAGCTTGCGGCCGCAGCTCACTGCAGCGACTTCGGCAATGGAGGTGCTGAACATGGTCCATTGGGACTCAATGTTCCCAGTCTCCCTCGGAATGCTGTTGAAGCTCTGCCGGAGGTGTGATTTGAAGAATTTCCGGACCGGGGCCTCTGCTAGGCATTCCCAGCACACCCTCACTGTACTTTTAGGCGCCTCCCACGCCACCTGATCCAACTCACCACCAGGTGGTGATCAGTTGACAGCTCAGTCCCTATCTTTACCCGAGTGTCTAAAACAAATGGCCTCAGGGTTTACAAAATCGATCATCGACCCGTGGCCTAGAGTGTCCTGGTGCCACGTGCACTTATGGACACTCTTGTGTTTGAACATGGTGTTTGTTATGGCCAAACTGTGGTTTGCACAGAAGTCCAATAACAAAACACCACTTGGGTTCAGATCCGGGAGGCCGTTCCTCCCATTCACGCCCCTCCAGGTCTTGCTGTCATTGCCCACGTGAGCACTGAAGTCTCCCAGTAGGACAACAGAGTCCCCAGGATGAGCACCCTCCAGTACCCCACCCAGGGACTCCAAGAAGGCTGGGTACTCTGAATTGCCGCTCGGCACATCAGCGCAGACAACGGTCAGAACCCGTTCCCTGACCCGAAGGCGAAGGGAACAAACCCTCTCGTCCACTGGGAGAAACCCCAACATACCAGCATCAAGCTGAGGGGATACCAAGATACCCACCCCAGTCTGCCGCCTCTCACCGGGGGCAACTCCAGACTGAGACAGAGTCCAGCCCCTCTCCAGGAGGCTGTTCCAGAGCCCAAGCCATGCTTTGACATGAGCCCGACTATATCTAGCTGGTACCTCTCAACCTCACCCACTAACTCAGGCTCCTTCCTCACCAGAGAGGTGACATTCCATGTCCCAATTGCCAGTCTTGGTAGCCGGGGATCGGTCCACCAGGTCCTCCGCTACTGGCCACCGCCCGACTCACATTGAACCCGACCCCTACGGTGCCTCCTGCGGATGGTGGGCCTGCAGGAAGATGGGCCCATGTCCCTTTTTTAGTCCACGGTGCCCGACTAAGGCCCGGCCACCAGATGCTCGCCCTCGGGCACCCTCACCAGGCCTGGCTCCAGGGTGGGGCCCCGGTAACCCTTTCCTGGGCAGGGTGAACTGTTCCCTTGATGGTCTTGTTATAGGGGTTTTCTAAATTGCTCTATGTCTGGTCCCTCATCCAGGACCAATTTGCCATGGGATACCGTACCAGGGGACAAAAGCCTCCAGACAACATAGCCCCTGGGATCTCTGGGACACCAAAACACCTCCACCACGACAAGGTGGTGATTTTTTCACTAGTTTTGATTTTGCCTACAGGCAGTATCACTACTGGTAGCATTAGACAATACCTGGAAACTAGTTGCACATGTAGTTCAATACCTCCAGCAGGACTGGTATCTGCTCCATTGTACTAGAAGGAACAGGATTATGGAATTATTTTTCTATTATAAGTCACACACTAGAAAAAACTTAATCCAAGCAAATAATTTAATTTTACAGGAGCAATTAAATTCCTTGTGAGTAAATGCTGTAAATTCAATAACCTGTGTGTGTAGAATTTAGCAGAGATAAGAGCTTTTGTTAATAGTGTGAACATATCAATCCGGGACCATCCAGTCTGGTAGTGCGTATTGTCCAGTTCGCAGACCATATTTCTCTGCTATTAGTTCTTCTTAACTGGCTCCCAGTCAAATCCAGAATTTAATTTAAAATAATTTCCTTCACATACAAACTCTGAGCACTTCCCTTTCAGACTGCAGGCTTACATGTGGTTCCTGGAGTCTTTAAAAGTAGAATAGGAGGCCAAGTCTTCAGTTCTATGGCCCATCTTGTATGGATCCAGCTTCCAGTTTGGATTTGTGAAAGACACACTCTGTACATTTAATATTAGAATAATATCATGCATAAGAAGCTTTAAAATAGACCTCATGGGTTAACAGCTGAGTTACACTGGAGACATTGTAACTGTATCATAAGTACTGCTTTAACCTCAATAACTTCAGGGTGACACTGGATACATTGCAGCTGTGGGGTTGTCACAGGAAATCATGTTTCACTAAATAAATTAATCTTCTCTGTAGTCTTGTTCTTTTTTTGTCCTGTTTGTCTCCTCAATATTCAACATTGTAGTTATATCATGTTTTATAACTTGTCAGTAAAATGACCAAAGTGAGATTTTTCAGCACATCTCTATGCACTGCACATAAATTGGTTTGTTTTAGCCCTATTTATGGTGTTCCTAAAAACTAAATTCAGACAGTGCAGTTAAATATTTTAACAGGTTTTTTTTAAGACTTGGAGCCAGCTGAATTTAGCTGTTGAACACTGGGGCTACCCTTCCGTGAATTGGCTACAGACGTTATCTTGGTGGAGGGGTTTGTGTGTCCCAGGGATCCCAGGGGCTATGTTGTTGGGGGGCTTTTGGCCCCTGGTAGGGTCTCCCATGGCAAATCGGTCCTGGATGAGGGACCAGACAACTAGCAATTCAAAGGACCCCTATGAGTAGAAAATTAAGGCAACAGTTCATCCTGCCCGGGACAGAGTTACCGGAGCCCTGCTCTGGAGCCATGTCTGGCCCATGCCTGAGGGCAAGCATCTCGTGGCTGGGCCTTAGTCCATGGGGACCGGCCGGGCACAGCCCAAAAAAGGGACATGGGCCCATCTTTCTGTAGGCCCACCACTGGCAGGAGGCACTGTAGGGGTTGTGTGCAATGTCTGCCTGATGGCAGCCAGGAGCAGAGGGCCTTGCGGACCGATTCCCGGCTACCTAGACTAGCAATTGGGACATGGACTGCCACCTCTCTGGTGGGGAAAGAGCCTGACTTAGTGCATGAGTTTGAGAGGTACTGGCTAGATATAGTGTGGGTCACCTCAACGCATGGCTTGTGCTCTGGAACCAGTCCCCTGAAGAGGACCTGCACTGTAAAAAAGAAAAAGTTGAGAAAACGTAAAATTTCAAGGCAACATGATGCAAGAGATTTTTGAGTTTTCTCAACTTTTGCAACTGTTGTTGACTTAACTAAGATTTCCAAGTTCTGCCAACTTGGTTCTTCTTGTTCACCTAATTAGGATAATCCTGGAAGTCTAACAAAGAAATTCTGGTTTCAATGCCATGTTTTTCTGCCTTCACCAAACAAGGATATTCTTGTTGAGTAATCATACAATTCTTACTCCGTGAGTTGAAAATGTACCTATATAAACAAAGGAAAATGTATGCTGTGATTATACTTGAGAGAACACTCAATAAATAGATATAGAATAAAACAAAGCACAATTCAATGTTATCTAAAAGCTTATTTATTTTGTTCAACAGTGCTTTCAGTACATTTCAGAATGTCATGGGCAGTAGGGTGAATTTCTGTTAAAAAAAAAAAGAAAGAAAGAAAAAGAAATAAACAAAAATGTGTTGCCAGTTTATTTTGGGTGCTTTGAGCACCCCAGCAGAGACGTTAAAATTCCAGAGTCCAGAACCAAAAAAGAAAAATGTCCAGCAACTTAATAATTCACGCACACACCCTGACCATCTTGTAAAAGCTGAACATAACTATTGCACCTTAAATAGGGTAATTCCACAAACGATTGCCTATGAACCCAGACATTAACATGTTACATGGGCTTACTATGATGAACTATGGAAGTTAAAAGTTATTACAAATGTTACCATCAATGAAGAGGAAACTAACAGGTAAAACACCAGTTCTATGCTTCATGTGAAGTGGAAAACACTATAACAAATCTTTTAAAATACTACAAGACAAATTTTCACCATATACTCTCAACAATACAGATTCATCTGACTTAAATTTACATTTCGAATAATGATTTATCCACTTCACCATCATATTGTCCGACCAGGTCAAAATAAGATGGCCTCAATTGCTTTAAAGGTGTAACTCATCTGCTTTGGATAATCAATGTTGAGGGCATACAGAAGGCCAAAGAGGTATGCCAAAGCAGTAGAGCGATCTGGAATGTTATGCAGCACGATGTCTCCTTCCAACACAACTGCATGTTCTCGCACAGACGTATCGGCATCGTCATCTTGTAGGATGGTGAGGATGGCAACTGATGCACTGTTCAACACTGGTTCCAAAATGTCAGTGTCCTGAAGAAAAGTAAAATATGAATTATTGAAAGCTAAGAAAAACTAAAGACAAAACAAATTTCTAAAGATTGTGTGCTATCATGTACATGTGTTTTGTTTGAAGCCAACATCTTTTTCAGTTTCTGTTAAGAGAAAAGTATACTCACTTCTAAAAATGTCAGATAAAGAAGCACTTCACTCACCTGTTCGTCAAGTTTATCCAGGAGGTCTTCCATCTCCTCACAAAGAGCTCCCTTCTTAGACCAGTACAGATTCAGCAGGCCAGGCACAAATTTGTCAAGGGATGCATTGAAGGTCCCCAGGAGGTCTTTGCTTGTGATCCGATGAAATTTTTCAGATATCTAAACAAGACATTCACCAAAATATTGTCATTTATTCAGCACAGAAAATCCCTGGGTAGCGGTCTTGGACAGTCTGCACCATGTTATATGCCTGACTGCGTTATCAACAGCAAAACCTACTTCAAAAATCTCTCATGAATACGTATTTTGCACAGGAATAGAAATACCCTCCACAAAACCCAGTATCAATATGCAAATACATATTATGTTCTAAGTTGCACCAAAATCTGTGACCAATCAGATTCTGTGACCTGCCTTAGTATTCTTTCCCTAACCATCTCAGTCTATAGAAGTCCTATTTCTAGCACTAAAACAAACAAAAAAAACAAAAAAAAACCACGCCAAGTCAAAATTATGAGATTGCCTTTCTGTTTCACAATTTCGATTTAGCATGGGGAATCTTTTCTTGAAAGAAATTTCCTTACACATTTTCGGTGTAAAGAAAGGTTCAGGGTAAGGATTTCAATGTAACACTGGCAAGGGTCTTGACTGGAATAGTAGCACAATATTACCCCAGCAAATACTGTACTACTTCAATATAATCAATCTAGTATAAATCATGCCCAATTTGAATAATAATTAAATTATAAATAAATTAGGACAGTCTTACCTCCTCAGAGTAAAACAGCGCAGGTCATCTCTCCTGGACACACACACTGGACACCACAGGCTGACACTCCACGACCTCTCTCCGCCTGAGAAAAAATGTTTGCAATAATGAAACATTTCAATATAACGTAGAAAAAAAAACAGGAAAAAAAAACGAGTTACAGATCGGACTTCCTGATCCTTACTGCGCATGTGCAAAGTCGGACAGTACAGGTCGCGTCTACCTGTGGAATTGTACATAAAATCAATACTCCACCAACAAAAAGGCTCTCAAAACAATACAATACTTTCCACAGCTTTGAAGGATGGTCAGGTGTATCCTTCGTGGCCCACCCCATGCCAGAATTCATAGCGCGGCCCAGCCGATTCTAGTTTCCAACAATGGCGGCAGCCACTTAGTTTTAATATTACTCTTATTACCCTTTCTGGGTCACAAAGTAAACTTTTAAGATATTTTCAGGTGAGAATGTAGCTGTGTAAATTTCAAATATCTGCTCAGTTTATTAAGACAACACATATTTGCAAAAATGCTTCTACGTTTTCGGAGACGTCTGTTACCACCGGCTTCGATAGCTAGCTGGCATATCATTTTCACCCCCCCCCCCTCCCGCGCGGTCCTTCGCTAGCTTAAACATGATATATAAGTCACTTAGATAACTTAAATATGTTATTGTTTGCCTTTTTTCCAGTGTTTGACTCAATCCACCCTCCTGGGTCCTGAGGAGGATGCAAACTAGGCGCTTGTAGAAAATCCTAATAATAGATCTCGTTAGCTTACCTGCTAGGGCAAATAGTCAGCTTGTCCTGTCCAAAAAATGGTCAAAAAATACACTCCAACTTCAGACCAGGTAAAATCCGTAATGGTCGAAAAATTGTAATTTCCATCCAACTTTGGCCACGTTTCTTCAAATTTTCTTAGCAGGTTTTCAGTCCAGAACACATTGACAAACCACTATCTATCACACAGCTCAGGTCTGCTCAGGCTCGTGTGGTCTAGTTCAAACTTGTTCACCACGTGTGCAAGTCATCTACGGGGTTTCCCACTGGTTCCCAACTTGACTCAAAAAATCTACTCAAAAGTTGATAATCTTTGTTATGCTCTCTAGAAAATCTTAGTTAGGACAACAATGGAAGAAATTTGTTGGGCAGACAAGCTTTTTTAGGTTGTAAATGGAAAGTTTTATTTCTAAGTCAGTTTAATTTGAAAACTTTAATCAAATCAACAATTACTAGTTATCGTTTTTACAGTGTGGACTCTGTCACAGGCTGCAGTTGCCATGGGTGAGAGGCGGCAGGCTGGGGTCGGTATCCTTGTTTCCCTTTGGCTTGCTGCCTCAAAGTTGGGGTTTCATTCTGTCTTCTCGCTTCCTGATTTTTCTGTTTTACGTCACAATTAAACCTGGGTTTTCGGTTGCGGAACATATGCACTGTCCTGGGAGGGGCGTCTATGGACATGCACCAGCTAATGTAGTCACTCACAGTCTCTGTGTATTCATAGTTTTTGCCTGTGGGGCCTCTTTGAAAGTGCTCCAGTCTGTGGCCTCTAAGCGTCCCTGCAGGCTAGCTTTCACACTTTCAGTTCAGGTAGGGCTTTGTCTTTAGCCTTTTGTTGTAAACTGGTTTGACCCGGATTACTGTGATCAGACTTTCCAAAGTGGGATTTTGGTTCAGCTGAAAAGCGATTTCTGATGTTGCTGTAGCAGTCATCCAATGTTTTATTTCCCCTGATGGGGAAAGTCATAAACTGATGGAATTTAGGCCTATTTTTCCAGAGATTGTAATGGTTGCGTAACAGACGCAAATGGTGCAAAAAAAGGTGCTCTTTACTCTACAGCTGTTTACCCTAAATATCTCAATGACTTTTTATCTGAAAAACAGGTCATATCCTATTCGGCATGTCTTTTTCAGTATTTTCTGTTTTACAGTCTAGCTTGCTCAGAGTTTTTTCTCTTGGCAGCCATGGCCTATGACAGATATGTGGCTATATGCAAATCTCTTCAATATCCAACCATCATGAGAAAAAAAGACTGTGAGTATTTTCCTGTTCATAGCTTTGCTTGTGCCTGCTTTTATATGACAATCCAAGCAATAGGGAGTGCTAAAGCTAAATTGTGTTCCTTTTATTTAAATGAAACATTTTGTAACAACAGAATTTATACTTTTCAGTGTGTAAGATCAGAATTATTTGCTGCCTTTGCTTTGGTTTGTTTGCTAGATCTTGGAATACTCCCTCTGTTATTCATACTTTACACATACACAAAAATATTCTTAATGTCTTATCGAAGTTGTAAAGAAATTAGGAAGAAAGCTGCAGAGACCTGTTTACCCCACCTTACAGTTTTAATTACCTTTTCCTGTTTAGGTTGCTATGATGTCGTTATAGCCCGAGTGGAATCAGATTTTCCAAAAACTGTACGCTTAATAATGACATTACAACTAGCTTTGTATCATCCTTTGTTCAATCCATTTGTATATGGGCTTAAAATGAAGGAAATTTTTAAACACCTGAAAAGCTTGCTTTCTCCACCCCCTGCCAAAAAAAAGAAAAAATTTGATGCATTAATTCTGAATTGTTAAGATTCTTAAGCTATTTTAAAAATAGTTTTGTTAAATATTAAAGTCTTGAAATTGATTTATTCTGCGTTTTTTGCATCATTGTTATAAATTTAATCTGCAGAATTTAAACCTGTTTTTCCCTGTTTTTTGATCACGATTTCTCTGGTACATGTTTATTGTAACATAAATATGTTATGCTTTATATTTTGAATTACAAGAACTCAAGAGTAAAAAATCTACTAACTCCAGTAGTATAAATTAAAGTCACAGGTATTATGTTAAACCTCCAAGAGAATTTTCTTTATCAGTTAACTGTATACAGCAATATTCTTACTGTAACTCAAACTAAATAAGCATTGTGTGGAGTTTCAAGATGTTTTTGTGGAGGAAATATACTACCACTAAATAAGAACTGTTTTATGTTTATTTATGTTTTATTTACAAATAACAAAAGTTATTTCTTCATGATACTTTCAGTGTTTTTACCTGCTATTTAGTAATCAATAGTTTCAGCATCCGTAGAGCACAAACATTTTGTTGCAGGTTAATTTTGATTTAAGATTCCTTAAGAGTAAAGAGCATTAGCCATAGAGGCCCATGTGAATAAGCCAAACTAAGTTTGGCATTTCACTCCCACCTCTTCATCTTCAGCCAATTAAGAATTAACCTTCAACTTAGCCTAACTTGTACTGTATTTTGGACTTACAGGCCACACAGGCCTCATGTAGGTTTGAAACCAAAATCTTGATGCTTTGACAGTGTTAACAATGCACTAGAAGTACACTAGTAGAATAAGGGGAATGCAGAAATTAAAGAGTAATCTCCCTTAGTAAGGCCAAGGCCTCCAGTAGTAAGGCCAAAATGATTTCATGACCTAATACTGAATACTAAGGTGCACTGATTTGATTGAATACATCACAAAGACATGATATCTAATGTTAAAACTGATAAACTTCATTGTAGTTTTGCAAATCTTCTTTCACAGTTAGTGGAGAAGATGACTGTGTAGAAGTGAGAAGGAGGACCCAAGTGCTGACACAGAAAGAGTAAACATTATTCTAGGGTGATAAAACAGTTTTAAAAAGGCAAATGCCAAACTAACCCATAACCTAAACTAGGAGAGCTAAGTCTAAACATAAAAAACCCCTGCAATGTGAACGTGAACATAGAAACCTGACATGAGAAACTTGAAACACGAAAACCTGCCATGAATTTATAAACCTGGAAATATGGCAAGACATGGATACAAACCAGAAAAACAGATAAGGAATGAATGAAAACGCACAGACAAAATACACATAGGAGGAGATGAGGGGAAGTGGAAACACGTGGAAAACAGCTGATACAAATGAACATAATAACACCACAGGGGACGTGAAACTAAACACAATGCACATGGAAACACCAGAGTCTTTATAATATAGCCGGCACAACCCTGCTCATGGCCGGCTGGGGCCGTCATCCGTCGCTCTGGAGCAGCTCGCGCCTTGACCTTGGACCCAGGTCGAGCAGGCTCCCCTGGCACAGGGACCTCTGTCTCCCCACACGGTTCCTCCACTGCTCCCGGCTGGAGCAGCCTTTCATACGGCGGCTCATCCCCCTCCAACAGGCACGGGCCCTCTTGCCCCTCGTTCACTTCTGGTTGGAGCTTCTCCTCCACCACTCCACTGCTCCCGACAGAAGTAGCCCTTCAGCCGGCTGTTCCCCCTCCTCTGGCTAGCGTGCACCCCCATGCGCCTCATCCACCACCTCTGGCTGCCGAAGTGCCCCACACGGCTCCTCCACCGCTTTCCCACCACCAGGTTCCACCTGTGGGGTTAGCGGCAGCAGTGTGGACCACGTCTGGAGCATCATTGCAGCTCTGCGATTTGCCCCAGATGGCGGTCAGCCTGGTCCCGCAACTATTCCTGCTGGCGCCGTGCCTCCGTCACCTGCTCCAGCTGGGTGGCTGCCATTTCGGCCACCATTTGGGCCAGCTCCCCCCTTTCCTGGCTCTGGTTTGTTCCCCATCGTACCGCGTCCCGGGATTTTGGCACCACTGTGGTGTGGTTGAGACACGACAGGTCCACAGGTTGTTATTCAGAGCCATCCTTATTCATTCCGCGGCTGCAGCTCTCGGCTGGCATTTGCATATACATCACACCACAATACACAATCAATCAATCAATCAATCTTTATTTATAAAGCACTTTTCATACAGAAAAAATGTAGCACAAAGTGCTTTACATAGTTAAAAGCAGCCCACCCCACCCTCCAACTCACTCCCCACACTCTCAATACACATATATCCCCCCACCCCCACCCACACACACATACACACACGCGCACACTTAAAGAGTAAAAATTGGGCTGGGCTCGCATGAGCCAAGTGAGGAAACATTATAACAGAGAGCCGTCTGCACCGGGAGCCGGTCACAGACCGCAGCCTCCGGGCTGGGCACACAGCCGGAGGGAGGCAAAGGAGCCCCCCAACCAGGCTGAGAGGACCCCCAGAAACCCAGCAGCCACAGTCAATAACAGCCCCGGTGCAGAGAGCGCCCTCCGAGGAAACACTGGAGATATGACGCAATACGATGTATACAGGGTAAAATGATAAAATAAATAAGAACAGGATACAATATAAATATAAATATAAATAGAGTAAGAAGATTAAAAAATGAATAAGAATAAAATCAAGAAATATTAGGTAAATCCTAAATTAATAATAGAATAACAGGATAGAATAAATAAGCATAAAAAATAAATAAACGCTAAGTAAAAGCTAAATTAAAAAGGTGGGTCTTGAGCCTGTTCTTAAAAACATGTACGTTCTCTGCGGCCCTGAGCTCCTCCGGCAGGCTGTTCCACAGACGAGGACCATACCACTGAAAAGCTGCCTCTCCGTGAGTATGTGTCCTGACTTTAGGGACAATCAAAAGGCCAGTACCAGAGGACCTCAGGGTCCGCGAGGGTTCGTATGGTAAAAGCAGATCTGAGAGATAAGAAGGCCCAAGACCATTAAGACATTTAAAAACCAAAAAAAGAACTTTAAAATCGATCCTGAAACACACGGGGAGCCAGTGCAGCGATTCTAAAACCGGTGTAATGTGGGCCCGCCCTCTGGTCTTCGTCAGCACACGAGCTGCCGAGTTTTGCAAGAGTTGTAAAGTTGAAATATTCTTCTTAGGAAGACCAGAGAGCAGGGCATTACAGTAATCAATGCGACTGGTAATAAAAGCATGCATCAGCATCTCCGTGTTGGCCCGAGAGAGAATAGTGCGGACTCTGGCTATATTTTTTAGATGATAAAATCCAATTTTGGTTACATGTTTAACATGTGGGATAAAACCAAGCTCAGAGTCAAAAATAACACCCAGGTTTTTCACTTGTAGCGAAGGACATAGTGAAAATGCCTCTAATTTAGACAAGAGTTTCTCTCTCTGAGCCTCAGGACCGACAATTAAAACTTCAGTCTTGTCCTGGTTAAGCTGTAAAAAGTTTTCTGCCATCCAAGATCTTATATCCAAGATACAGTTAAAAAGGGCATCCATTGGTCTGGTGTCATCAGGAGACACGGAGATGTACAGCTGCGTGTCATCAGCGTAACTGTGGAAGTTCACTCCATGCCTCCTGATGACACTGCCGAGAGGCAACATATACAAATTAAAAAGTACAGGGCCTAGAACCGACCCTTGAGGCACACCACATGTCATTTTATGGATCTTAGAGGAGCATGTATCCATACTCACCATAAAAGTTCTGTCAGAGAGATAGGAAGTGAACCAGTTATGTACAGCACCAGAGAGGCCCACCATGTGTTTCAGTCTGTTTAAAAGAATAGCGTGGTCTACTGTATCAAAGGCTGCGCTTAGATCCAGTAGCACCAGGACTGAGAGCTTTTGGGAGTCCCAGTTACATCTAAGATCATTTAGAACCTTTAGGAGAGCAGTCTCTGTGCTGTGGTTCACCCTAAATCCAGACTGGAATATCTCCAGGATCTGTCTATCATTGAGAAAATCAGTAATCTGAGTAAAAACAAGTTTTTCTAAGACTTTACTTAAAAATGGTAAGTTGGATACAGGTCTGTAGTTATTAAAATCATTACAATCCAAATTGCTCTTCTTCAGAAGGGGCCTCACCACCGCCGTTTTAAAGGCAGCAGGGAAGACACCCAACTGAAGAGAGCAATTCATCATGTATAAAAGCTCAGCCTCAAAAAATCCATAAAGTGTTTTAAAGAGTGAAGAAGGAATTGGATCTAAAAGATATGTGGTGGGTCTCACTGTGGAGAAAACCTTCTGAAAGTTCTCAGCATTAACCAGGACAAAGCTGTCCAGTGTCTCCTCAGGTACAATCGAGCCCTCAGATGTGTTTACAATCATATTGCGATTAGATAAAATATCAGATCTGATGGCGCTGATCTTTCCCCTGAAGTGGTCTGCAAACTGCTCACAGAGCGAGTCTGTGGGGGTTCTTTTGGAGCTTTTAAAATCAGGGTTAAATAAATGATCTATGGTGGAAAAGAGGACCTTGGGATTATTTTTGTTAATACTGATTATTTTGGCGAAGTATGAATTTCTTGACTTCCTTAATGTATTATTGTACATTTTAAGTTGCTCGGAAAATATTTGATGGTTGATATTATTTTTATTTTTCCTCCATCTCCTTTCTGCTGCCCTGCAATTTCTTTTGAGTTTTTTGACTTCTTCGTTTCTCCAGGGTGATGCATGTTTTACGTTAATCTTTTTGGTGGTGAGTGGAGCAACGGAGTCAAGGCTTTTCTTCAGTTTGCTGTTAAAATAACTAAAAATCAAATCGCAGGGTGCAGGTAAAATCACAGGGGGGCATTCGTCTAAAACCCTGGTAAAATTTGCAGCCACTACAGAGGTTAGATAGCGCCTCCTCACAGTTCGCACCGAGGTCTTCCGCTGAATAAAACCGGTGATGTTAAAAAACACACAGTAGTGGTCAGAGACAGCCAAGTCAACAACAGAGGACACGCTGGTGGACAGCCCATGGGTGATGACCAGGTCCAGAGTGTGTCCTCTGTTGTGAGTCGGCTGCGTGACGTGCTGGATAAAATCCAAACAGTGAAGAATGTTTAAGAATTATTTTGTTGCAGGGTCAGAAGGATTATCTATGGTTGCCACTGGTTGCCACTCTGCCCAACCCCTAATTCCCCAACATATGCTCCCATCCAAGTAAGGTCTATTTCAGGGACGTCCTTGCTTACTTCAGAAGGACATTCTGCATGTGTTACAATACGATAACTGAGACCCCGGACTGTTGAGCAACTGAAATTGTACATCAAGCAAGAATGGGAAAAAATTCCACCTATGCAGCTTCAACAATTAGTGTCCTCTGTTCCCAAACGCTTATTGGTGTTGTTAAAAGGAAAGGTAACATAATACAGTGGTAAACATGCCCCTGTCGCAGCTTTTTTGGAATGTGTTGAAGGCATCAAATTCAAAATGAGTGAAGATTTTCAAAACAACAATAAAGTGTATCAGGTTGAACATCAGATAATTAGTCTTTGTAGTGTATTCATCTGAATATACTCGAGGTTGAAAAGGATTTGCAAATCATTATATTCTGTTTTTATTTAAGTTTTACACAACATCTCAACTTCATTGGAATTGGCATTGTACAGGGTGGGCCATTTATATGGATACACCATAATAACATGGGAATGGTTGGTGATATTAAAGCCCTGTTTGTGGCACATTAGTATATGTGAGGGGGGAAACTCGGCAAGGTGGGTGGTGACCATGGTGGCCATTTCATCAGTGGCTGTCCTAGCTTCATTTAGCAAGAGCCCACAGCGTAGCACTCGCCGCATGTCACTGGAGAGTGGCATTGTCGAACATCCCTTCGGTGGATATTAGCTACTCACAAATGGCACCCTTACAAACTCCAGCTACTGCAGCATCTCAACGAGGATGACCCAGATCGGCGCACAGAATTTACAGAATGGGCAAAGCAAAAATTGGAACAGGAACCTCAGTTCACGCAGAAGAGTTTGTTCAGTGATGAGGCAAACTTTTATGTGAATGGTGAAGTTAACAAACAAAACCACCGCTATTGGTCTGACACTAACCCACATTGGATGGATCCCTCCAAGACTGTTGGACCAACAAAAGAGATGGTTTGGTGTGGTATATGGAATACAACGATAGTGGGTCCATTCTTCATCAATGGTAACCTCAAGGCCACTGGATATTTGAAATTGCTACATGATGATGTGTTTCCCTCTTTATGCACTGAAGCTGGCACGTTCCCTGAGTTTTTCCAGCAAGATGGCGCACCACCACCTTATGGGTGCCAGGTCCGAGCATTCCTAGATGAACAGTTTCCTGGAAAGTAGATTGGTCGTCATAGGCCAGTTGAATGGCCCCCAAGGTCTCCCGATCTGACCCCCTTAGACTTTTGTCTTTGGGGTCATCTGAAGGCAATTGTCTATGGTGTGAAGATACGAAATGTGCAGCACCTGAAACTACGGATACTGGATGCCTGTGCTGGCATTTCTCCTGCGGTGTTGCTATAAGTATGTGAAGAGTGGGAGAAGAGGTTTGCATTGACAATCCAACACAATAGGCAGCACATTGAACACATTTTATAAGTGGTCAGAAACTTGTAAATAACTCATGAAAGAATAAAGTTACGTTGAAACCAAGCACACCGTTGTTTTTCTTGTGACATTACCAATAAGTTTGATGTGTCACATGGCCCTCTTCCTATTGAAAAAAAACAAAAGTTGTATTCAAGATGGCCGGCTTCTAAACGGCCACCATCGTCACCATCCATCTTGAGGAGTTTGCCCCCTCACATATACTAATGTGCCACAAACAGAACTTTAATATCACCAACCATATAACCCATGTTATTACGGTGTATCCATATAAATGGCCCACGCTGTACATCCCCAGAGGTTATTGAGAATGTCCAAGCTAAGATCCTGAAGGAACTGCAAATAGAAACAGACAAACTATTGGCTTTTAACCAACGGACATAGTAATCTTCTCGTCGTGTTCGGGTCAAACCTGACCGATTTAAGACTTAACACACTCATAAATATTGTCTCAAGGCCTTATTGTCTCAAAGCTTTATGATATCCTCCACACTATGCACTTGAACATATAAAAGTGATGAATACCTCTTTCACTGAATTTTGAGTGTTTTATTCAACCTTGTTACACCTGTGGTGTTCCCAGTCAAACGTGACCACCATAGAATATGAATGGGAATGCATGCATTCACTCACTCACTGACTGAACGACCCACTGAGTGACCCACCGAACAACCAAATGAAAGACCCACTGAACAACCCACTGAATTACCCACTAAACAACCACTGAACGACTACTAAGGAACCCACTGAACAACCCAGTGAGCGACCCACTGAACTGAATTTGGTGGTTAAAAATGTTTTTTGTGTTAATTTAAGAGCAGCTAAAACGGACCAGTCGATTTTGACCGGGAACACTAAAGTAAGGGGCAGGAGGTGAACATGACCGGAGGGTGGAAAGGCAAAGTAAAAAGCCTTTAGTGACAGATGTAGCTATACCAAGTGATATCAACATCAGGAAAAAGGAAGACTAAAGCTTGAGAAATACTAAAGGCAGAGCTGGAAAAGATAGGGAGAGTGAAAGCAGCTATTATAAAAGCTGGAGCTCCACAGGCTAGAGTGCAATGGGAACAGTAGTAAGCAGCATTTTAAACAATGAGCCAACCCTGGCAGAAAAGAGCAGTGAAACTGAACTAGATTACGCCTAGTGACCTATAATAGCAAGTGCACTTTCTGAGCTGAGGATGAAGACTGTGCCTAGACTCAAGATAACGATAAACCAAGATGCTATTTTCCCACCTTTGCAGATGTGAAAAGTGCTCTATGTATCATCTCTACTGCCAGTGTCACTAAACCAATGAGCTCATATTCGTCACTTTCACAGTAATCCTAGAAGCACTCGGGTCAAGCATGCACGTAGAGTAAGCCCCCCATGGAGAAGAAGGCTGTAAGCTAAAATCAGGGAATCCTAGATGGATGTTCACTAGTTAACTCAGGTGCAGAAAGCAGGTCATGAGAGACAGATCCGGGATCAAAAAGAGGTACAACAAGATGTTCATAACTGAGTCTCTTGAAACCACCAAATAATGGTTCACAGCTCGTTCTGCTAGGGTGAAGAGAAACTCCAGCAAAGCAGAGACAGGCTACAAGAAAGCCTATGGCTCAATTTCCCAAACATACTGGATACTGGAATGCTTGGCAATGTACAAGACTAATAGTGGACTAATTGCATTGATCAGTAACTTAGGCACGCAAGAGAATAGTCCTCCACAGTGAATTCAAAACTTTGTAAAAGATTTTGAAAATTGTAGTTAGTGATCTGGAACGTCATGCTGTTTAGGTGGACAATGTACTTGCACAATCATTCTTTTATTGAACATCTCTTTGTAGACTGACTGGCCATTAACTTAACAAAATGTGGGTTTACCTGTGTAAAAGCAACACACATTGGACATTTGTGGACCAGAGTCAGATGCAGCCAGTACAAGCAAAAGTGCTGAGTATGGAACTCTTCACTGTGACAAAAAACATAAAAGTAGCTGATGCATTTCCAAGGTATGTGTGGTCAGTACAGCACTGAAATAAAACACAAGGTAGAGCAGATAATCCTAAATGCCCACAGTGAACTCATTGGCTGGACACATTAATTGTACACACCGTGTACAGTCAACTATAAGAGGCTGAGCAATGCCATTTTAGACCTCCTCCTCTCTGGAGAATGAATCAACCTGATAAAAACCTTCTCAAGACTCACATGATTCATTATGTATATGTGGTTCATGAATGATAAAGATATAATTCAAGTTCAGATATCTTTATGAACAGGACACACAACACAGGGTTTATGTTACTGTAATTTTGTTTAGTTTGGTTTGGTTTTTTAAATTGTTTTATGTAGTCTGGTTATTCAGTTTATTTTTTTTATTAAATAGTTTTTGAAGACAATAATGGATCAAGAGTTAAATTTTACATATGTAACTCTGGACTGGTATGTGGACATTAACAAGTACAGATATGTTTTCTTTTTTATTATGTTTGCATTATATAGTCTAATAATCTGCACTAATTCTACTATTATGTACATAATCTGCATTCATAAAAACCTTCATGAGCCTATGTACATTTTCATTGCAGCTTTATTACTGAACTCTGTTCTTTACAGTACAACTATTTACCCAAAACTCCTGATTGACTTTTTATCTGAAAAACAAGTCACAACATATTCAGCCTGTCTCTTTCAGTTTTTTATGTTTTACACTCTAGGTGGTTCAGAGTTCTTTCTCTTGGCTGCCATGGCCTATGACAGATATGTGGCAATATGTAAACCTCTGCAATATCATATTATCATGAGAAAAACCACTGTGAGTATTTTTCTGATCATAGCTTGGCTTGTACCTGCTTGTCATATTGCAGTCCAAGCAATAGGGAGTGCTAACATTAAACTGTGTGACTTTAATATAAAGGGAATATTTTGTAACAATGCAGTTTACACTCTTCTGTGTGAAAGATCAAGATTAATTACCATCTTTGGTGTGGTTGCTTTACTAGATCTTGCAGTACTTCCTATGCTCTTTATAGTTTTCACTTATACAAAAATATTTATAGTCTCTTATCAAAGATGTAAAGAAATTCAGAAGAAAGCTGCAGAGACTTGTTTACCCCATCTTTTAGTTTTAATCAGTGCTTCTGTGTTTTTTGTGTATGATGTAAGCATAGCTCGGGTGGAAACAAATTTTCCAAAAACTGTACGGATAGTAATGACATTACAAGTAGTTCTGTATCATCCTATTTTTAATCCATTCATCTATGGACTCAAAATGAAAAAAATTTCAAAACACCTGAAAAGGTTCTTTTCCAGGCCACAATCAATCCTTGTATTAAAAGTAAATGCCTAGTACAACATTGCTGTTATTTTTTGGCTGCAGTTACTTAAAACACTTTTCATATGACAACATGAAATCATCCAAACTATCATGTTTATATATTTTATGTATGAACAAGAAATGCATGAAAATGTAAAGTTTAAAACATATCACTGTTGTGTTTTTGAAGAAGGGTATTGTAGTTACACCATTCTTTCAGACAGTGGACCTCATCTCTGTAGGCAGTGTCGTCATCGTCGGTGATGAGCCCCATCAGAGTGGTATAATCTGCAAATTTGATGGTGATGTTGCAGGGATGTCAGGGGGTGCAGTCTCTGGTGTAGATGTAAGTGTACTGTTAATGTTCATGGCGTCAGTTACACGTTGGACCCATAGCCAACATAACAGAGCCAGCAGTGCACGGGCAGGAATTCATTTCTTACTTAGAAATTCAGACACCTCTTGATATTTAAAGAAGAAAGGGATGGGCGAAATCTGATTGTTTAACACAAACTCTGTTTGCCAGCAACCAAGCTGCTCTCAGCATCAAAAGACTCCACCTCCAACCTAAAGAAATATCAGGAAGTAAGTTCACTTTTAAAAACTAAAGTTAGCCTACTACAGTTACTTTGTTTTAGTTGTTATAGCATGAACAACCTGCTAGCTGCAAATAATTATTTGCAGTTCTGTAAGGACTAACCTCAGCTAACACCAGCTAACAATGTTAGCTCAGTGGTGAGCAGTCTTCAGTAATAGTAATAAATCACACAACAATAGTATGTAGTTGTAAAAAGCATGACAATATATTAAGTAATCCAAAGTATTCAGAATGCACACACATTGTGTAACTTAACCCTTTAGAGCCGATCGGAGCGGGAACGCTCTGTTATGCGTAACTATTTTTAAATCCCGGTAGCACTGCAACCACGTAAGCTAGCGCAAAAAATTTTTTTGCATATGAAACCGGAGGAGTTGTACTTACATATTGTGCCATCAGCTTGTCCTAGGTCACGGTTTCCTTCCACATAAAGCTTTGCAAAAACTGCATAAAAAGCGCTTGCAGGAACAAAAACATAATATTCCAGAAACACGCTTTGCCGGTCCGATCAGCTGTTCAAAACACTTCCTACGTTGGAATAGACGTCAGCGCGAACTTTTGCATTTCCGCCATTACCTGGCCGAAACCGGAAGTGACGTCATTTTCGCGGAAATGTAGTCTTTTTTGCGATCAGGGCCTCAGGGCCTATACTGCTCTTTTTAAAAGTTATCTTTGACTTTATGACTTTCTGTGTCGTTTCTGGGATGCTTAGGACTCATATTGCACTGCTGGAAATAGTTTATTTTGATGCATATGCTGCTTTTTTGCAAATTTGCAGTATAATATTTATTTTCGTTTTTCCTGCAGTGTATAAAAATTGGTGTATTTCAAAAATAAAACTATGAAGACACTCAAAATAAATTTCCTGTGGTGGGAAACTATTTTGTGCAACTTTTTTGTATTTACAGTTTTGAGGGATAAGCCTCTTAAATTTCTCTAACTACAAATATATGTTAAAAAATCAAAAACGATTTTCAATTTTTTTGTAGTTTATTGCACTTTTTTGCAATTTATGTAATTACTATGCACTTAATGAATACATATTATTAAAATCTGGGCTATAATGGTTGTATTGATGTATAGCAACTTGAAATGCTCCCAAAAATGGCTCCACAGCATGTAAAAATATAATATAAGCTCTGGCGGACTTGGTTCTATGGTAGGTCTTAAAGGGTTAATGGAATACGCTACTGTTACGTCCCTCTGCAGCCCCTAATCATCTCAATGTTTTCAGCTGGTGCTAATTGGCCACACCTAGTCAGGTGTGGATAAAAGCATACCTGAGGCGAGCTTCCCGGGGAGCTCACTTGTCTTTGCCTTGGTGGCACCAGCCATTTTAGCCAACCTGGTATTCCATTTTAAGACAAAACCTCTTCTCACTAACACTCTGGTATTCATCTTTTATTTTATGTTGTGGCTTTTGAGCCTGGTTGTAACATAAGTGGGGGCTCGTCCAGTAGTGATGGGCAGATGAAGCTGGGCAGATGAAGCTTCAGTGCGCATGCGCCAACCAGCGTGCAGCCTGTTACAGTCGCTCCTGCGACATTGAACTGTGTGCTGTTGGACTCAGGCCGTATTATTTACCCAGGGAATTCTCTCATGTCATCATGGTGGCTGTTTATGTTCCTCCTTCTGCTAACCCCACAGCTGCATGTGACACTATCCACTCTGTCATAGCCCGGTTAGAGACTCAGCACCCGAGTGCCTTTATTGTAATTTCGGGTGACTTCAACCATGTATCACTGGACAATACGCTACCAACATTCAGACAATATGTGGACTGTCCGACCAGGAGAGAAAAAATTCTAGACCTACTGTATGCTAATGTCAAGGATGCATACAGCTCCTCCTCCCTCCCCCCACTTGGTAGGTCAGATCATAACCTGATTCACCTCACCCCCCGCTATGTGCCAATTGTGAGGAGGGAACCTGTGACCACGAGGAGCATTAGGAGGTGGTCAGAGGAGGCCTTAGCGGAACTACAGGGCTTTTTTGAGGTGACCAACTGAGAAACACTCCGTGAGCCTCACGCCGAGGACATCAATGGGCTTACTGAGTGTATCACAGACTACATAACTTTCTGCACCGACTCCATTGTTCCAGCTCAGACTGTTCATTGTTACCCAAATAACAAGCCATGGGTCATCAAGGTTCAAGGTTCAAGGTTCTAGGTTCTTTCAAGGTTCTTTATTATTTGTCACATGCATAGTTATACAAGTATAACACACAGTGAAATGTAGCCTGACACGCTCCTCGACATGTGCAAAAATTGGGGGGGGGGGTGTAGAGGAAGAACATCAAAGGACATCAAAGCCCTCCTCAACAACAAGAAGAGGGCTTTCAGAGGGGGCAATGAAGAGGAGGTGAGGAAGGTCCAGGTGTTACTAAATGACAAAATCAGAGAGGCTAAGGACAATTACAGGAGGAAGCTGGAGTGGAAACTCCAGCAGAACACCCCTCCACACATGAGAGGTGTGGAGGGGCATGAAGACCATCACTGGATTCAGGCCAACCAACAGCAGTGGAGCTGAGGGAGGTGAGGATAGAGCTAACGAGTTGAATCTGTTTTTCAATAGATTCGACACTACAGTGTCTGCTCCCACCCCCACAACCTCACCTGTAGTCAGCCTGGAATCCAGAGCCACACCACTGTGCCAGCCTCTCTCTTCACATGGCGCTGTTGCCTCCTGTATTTTTCCTGACACCCCTCCCCCACCCATCACCTTCACTCAATACCAGATTGAGATGCAAATGAGGAGACTTCACTCAAGCAAGTCTGCTGGACCAGACGGAGTGAGTCCCCTCATCCTCAAGACCTGTGCCCCCCAGCTGTGTGGAGTCTTTCATAAACTGTTTATGCTGAGTCTGAGTCTGCAGAGGGTACCAGTGATGTGGAAGACATCATGCTTCGTCCCTGTACCAAAGATGCCACGTCCCAGTGGCCCCCAGGATTACAGGCCCGTGGCACTGACCTCCCACATCATGAAGACCCTGGAAAGGCTCATCCTGGACCAGCTGCGACCCATAGTAAGACCACATCTGGATCCCCTTCAGTTCACTTATCAGCCTCGTCTCGGAACTGAGGACGCCATCATCTACCTGCTCAATCGTGTCTACACCCATCTGGACCAGCCGGCGAGCACTGTGAGGGTCATGTTTTTTGACTTTTCTAGTGCTTTCAATACCATCAGGCCGACCCTCCTGGGTGATAAGTTAGCAGCGATGCAGGTGGATGCTTCTCTGGTGTCCTGGATTGTTAATTACCTGACAGGAAGACCACAATATGTACGTCTCCCACAGTGTGTGTCTGACAAAGTAATCAGCAACACAGGGGCACCACAGAGGACTGTCCTCTCCCCCTTCCTCTTCACCCTCTACACCACAGACTTCAGCCACTGCACAGAGACCTGCCATCTTCAGAAGTTTTCTGATGACTAACGTTGAGGTATGGACAGCTACACACTGAGGCTTTGAGCCTCAGTCCTGCCCACATTGTATTCTGTAAAAATTAAATTTTGACTGCTTTTATGACCTTTGTAGTGGGGAGAACATAGCTAGGATTTAACGATTTAACAAATCTTTTAAATCCTTTGTCCTCCACAATGCTAAATGGCTGGGAGTCCTCAATCACCATGCTAACCAGGTCTTCATCTATTTGAGATTATTCTCCTGAGGAAAGACAACAAAAACAAAGCACAAATATAAATATCACACACGTAACTTATAACAGCTGTATAATATTGTTATATCATATAGTAACATTACTGCATGCTATATTATCATGGCATTTGATGGCTCACCTGGTCTTGCTCCACAATCGGTGTTCCCCCTATTCTCATGCAAAGCTCTGTAGTGCCTAAGCATGGATGAGGTGTTGTTGTTATATCCCAGCTCCCTGGCACATAGCAAACACTTCGCCTTGTACAAAAGTAAAGACAGCTTAACATAAATTGTATTGCATCATCAGTATTATGAAAATACATCTTCTGTAGAAATTTACATACCTTGTTGGGAGGAATAAAATCAAAATGTTCACACACAGGGGAGGACATACTCCTCTTCTTAGCTGGCTCCATTCTCTCCTGACTTTCTCTCCTCACTCTCATAAACCTCCAAACTGTCTCCAAACTGTCTCCAAACTCTCACTAACTGCAACTCTCCATCAAACACCCACATTTTTGAATGAAGTCTGAGGGGTTTATATTGCTGTCATAGCTCGCGGCAAAGTTCGAACCACTTCATGAACCAGTCACGTGGCAGAGCCGGGCAGCGAGGCTTCGGACGTCATCATTTTCAGCTCCTCCCATAAATGAAGCAAGCCTCGATACGCGCATCGCGGAAACGCCCCTCAATTACTCGACACAAGCTTCGAAGCCTCGATACAGAACGTCACATCACTATAGTCCAGGATCTTTGGACATTTTAGTGGAAACTGAATATTAGTTTGTTTTACTTTTAAGTGGGTGAGTGAAGGTGTTCACTGTGATTGAGCAACGTCCCTTTAGTAAGTGTGTTTCAGCTGGGTGGCTGTGCTGCCCCTCCATCGAAGCACTTGGTTGTTGTTTTGCTTTATTGTTTTAGTTTATTGTGTTTGGTGGTTATCCTGGGTGGGGGTACGCTTCAGAGTTTGGTAGGAGATTATATCCCTGGTCTGCTGCCTACCCTTGAGATTGCGTTTAAAGTTGCCTTGAGATCATTGTCTGGTGAGTGTTTTGTGCTGTGACCTTTAGTGTTGTGGGGAATATGGCTACTTTTGTTGGATCACTTGTGAGTGTTGTTGGCCAGGTGATGGCAATAACACTGTGAGGTGATGAGTAGGGATGGGTACCGGTATCCGGTGCCATCATGGCACCGGTTCTGACATAAACGGTAGTAACCAGACCGAAAAGCAACGCACATTTCGGTGCTTTATTTCGGTGCTTTATTTCAGTGCTTTTTTTCCTGTCCTGTGCTGTGATACACTTTAGATTCTAGCCAATCATTTTACATTTCCGAGGATAGTAGGCGGGTCCAGGTACATACGTTCTTTTAGAGCAGAGCTACAGATTAAAAATGCCCAAGGCGAAGCGGTCAAAAGTCTGGCTGTACTTCACAGCAAAAGATGCAAACTCAGCAGCCTGCAACAAGTGCTTTAAGCTGATACTGTGATACTGTGCAAAGGAGGTAACACCTCAAATCCGATGAAACACCTGGCGACGCATAGCGTTTTTTTAAAAGCTGAGAAATGCGCCGTATTTGATGCTGCAACACCTCACACCGTGCACATCTACTGCGGGTATGGTGCCTGTTATTGGACCCGGAGTTAGCAACATCCCCCAAAAACCTGAAGAGGAGAGTCCTGGCCCCTAGCCCTGCCAGTTTAGCAGAAATGATGACGGCTGATGATGGCAGCAGCAGCCGTTCTTCTCTGTGTGAGTAGCTTAATGTTATTCGTGTGTAATTTACGTTGAGTAGGCTAACCACACTATTACACTAATGCATGTAAGGTGAACTAGCAAACACCGTCGTAGTTACATGCGGCTGTCTTCTTGTTTGATGGCAGATACTCCCTTGGACAAAGTTTGTGTTTTTTCCATTGTTTAAGCACTGCTTCCAGCCAAGAGTGATACCATATATGCCCCATAGCTGCAGAAAAGGCTAACATTGTTATCTTTTTACAAAGAAACCAGCTGAACATGAGAGGTTTTTGGACAAAGTTGGTGTTCTCCATTCTTTAAGCACCGGTTTGAGCACCGTTTAAGCACCGGCACCGTTTCAAAAGTACCGGTTTGGCACGGGTATTGGATAAAACCTAACGATACCCATCCCTAGTGATGAGCCACCCTTGTTGTGATCATTGTGTGGCCATAGCTCTCCGTTTGTGGTTGGTCACTAGCATGCTTGCTTTACTGAACTTTGGAGTTTAAAGTAACTTGTTGTGGTATGAGGCCACTTGTATGTGACCATTTGTGTGGTGGAGACAACAGATCACTTGGTTGTGGTTATTTGCTACTATTTTTGGTTTTGTGTTGTAGCAGGTCAAGTAATCATTTTGAGTTGTACTGTTGTACAGTGTTGGTCACATGTTACTTTTTGTGTGTTCAGTGTGGCAACTTCAAAATCCTCATGTAGGGGCATCCATGCTTAAAGATGCCAACTATAATGTGAACACCGTGCTTCTGTTGGCTTTTACTTTTTTTTTCAGGTTTGTGGGTCAAGGACCTGAAGGTTTCAGAGAGGCTTTTAATAAATTTAGGGGTCCTAGAGGAACCCTTTTGAGGGAGGAGGTGTTACGTCCCTCTGCAGCCCCTAATCATCTCAATGTGTTCAGCTGGTGCTAATTGGCCACACCTAGTCAGGTGTGGATAAAAGGACCTGAAAGCAAGCTTCCAAGAAGCTAACTTGTCTTTGCCTGGGTGGCACCAGCCATTTTGGCCGGCCTGTGATGCCATTGTAAGATTAAAACCTCTTACTATTTACACTCTGGTATTCGTCTCCTTTTTTATGTTGCGGCCTTGAGCCGGATCGTAACAGTTACAAACTACATTTTGGGGCATGTATTCTGTAATACGTAGTGGAATACATTTTAAAAGTAACCTTCTCAACACTGAACATAAATGTAAAGTAATTTTCTAGCCTGCATTACTACAATGCTAAAACCTTGATGTTAAAACAAAGAAGCTTTCTGAAAAATGTGCGTCACTATTTCCAGTTATTTATTGGTATATTTACATCTTAAAGGAACACTTAGGTAAAAAGTTATGTTATATGCTGATACAGTTTGCTTTTCAATCCATCCATTCATTCATTCATCTTCTTCCAATTAGCTGGGTCATGGGGAAAGCAGCCTAAGCAAAGAAGCCCAGAGCTCCTTCTACCCGGCCACGTCCTCCAGCTTGTCCAGAGAAACCACAAGGCGTTCCCTGGACAGCCAAGAGACAAAATCACTCCAGCATGTCCTGGGTCTACCACAGGGCCTCCTCCTCCTAGTGGGACATGCCTATCACAGTTCGCGCTGGCAAACCGCTCCCTCATGCCTGTGTACTCCGTGCCTGCCGCTCTCTCATTCCTGCAGCCCTCCTGGGAAAACAGAGGCAGCCGTTAGTACCATTAATTTCACTGGTAAGCTCACACTCACAAACTGACAAGCTGGAGAAATGATGGGAAGTCTTATGCAATGATCCAGCTTCAGAGAGAGCTCCACCATACTCCTAAGTAGCTCCTCTGACTAGGCTTGATCAGCTGCAGGTGTGATCATTTCCTCAGGTGTGGCCAGCCTCTAGACGGGACACACCCACCAGGCCTGCCTGAAACTAGGGCTGGGTATCGTCACTGATTTCTAGAATCGATTCAATTCCGATTCCCATGGTCCCGAATCGATTCGATCCACGATTCGATTCGATTCGATTCGATTTGAATCTGGGAAATTTTGATAGTCAGAAATATTATAATTCAGATCAGTACATTTACATATTTTTGTATCTATAAAAAGGAAGCTGACACACGCAAGACTTTATCAAAGGTGTGAGCATCACAGGAGATGCCTTTGTGTCAAAGTAGCTGAAACTAAAACACAGAAAAACATGAAGGTGATTTTTCCTGGCCGGGGATTTTATAAAAATATTCTGCAGTACATCAAAAACGAAAGAAAACCATTAATCAACATATGAAAATCACCTCTGAAGTTACAGAGGTTTTATTAGAGACACGGCTAAGCGTTTTGCATTTTGCATAATTTTAAAAAGTTTAAATTTGTTCAGTATTGAACAGCAGAAATGAGGCTTTCTTTTCGGAAGTAAGTGAAAGGAAACAAACAGCGTCCGACAGGCTGTAAACAACGGTAGACTTGTGCGTAACAAGCAAGCGAATAATGCAGAAAACAGATTTTTAGACGGGAAACTGTTCTTGAAGTACAGAGAGAGAGAGAGAGAGCTGTGTATGAAGTGTGATTTTTATCGAGGTGGAAGCAAAACAGGAAAAGTCAGAGGAAATTCATGACGATGTTAATTTGAAGCACAGTTTGGATCTTCTTTTGCTGCTGGTTCGGTCAATATTGTTTGGAGAGAGATGAAACTAACAGCTTTAGAATCAGCGCAAAAGGGGTGTGAACACAAAGTGCGGACCCGCCGACAGATCAGAATCAGCGAGCTGTCGGCTTTCAGCCCCGACCGTGTCCGTGCCGTCGGGTGAGAAAGGCGACATCTCACTGATTCTGCGCTGTGTGTTTACGTCTTTGTGCAGAATCTGTGTTTCTGCTCTCATTTACTGTCTTAACTGTTTGGTGGTTGTTGAAATTTTGTGAGGTTTGAGTTATAGTAACTGACGGTAAAAATTCACCACAATGAAAATAAACTACACCTAAACTTGGTTTATACCTGCCCCTGATAGACTGCAGGTCATAACTTCTTCAATCAATCAATCAATCTTTATTTATAAAGCACTTTTCATACAAAAAAAATGTAGCACAAAGTGCTTTACATAGTTAAAAGCAGCCCACCCCACCCTCCAAATCACTCCCCACACTCTCATTAACATAAATGATGTGAATACACACATATCGCGCCCCCCCACACACACACACACATACGCACATGCGCACACTTAAAGAGTAAAAATTGGGCTGGGCTCGCATGAGCCAAGTGAGGAAACACTATAACAGGGAGCCGTCTGCACCGGGAGCCGGTCACAGACCGCAGCCTCCAGGCTGGGCAGGAGCAGGAGGAGGGAGGCCAAGGAGCCCCCCAGCCAGGCTGAGAGGACCCCCAGAAACCCAGCAGCCACAGTCGATCACAGCCCCGGTGCAGAGAGCGCCCTCTGAGGAAACACTGGAGATATGACACAATAGGATATATACAGGGTAAAATGATAAAATAAATAAGAACAGGATACAATATAAATATAAATATAAATAGAGTAAGAAGATTAAAAAATGAATAAGAATAAAATCAAGAAATATTAGGTAAAGTCTAAATTAATAATAGAATAACAGGATAGAATAAATAAGCATAAAAAATAAATAAACGCTAAGTAAAAGCTAAATTAAAAAGGTGGGTCTTGAGCCTGTTCTTAAAAACATGTACGTTCTCTGCGGCCCTGAGCTCCTCCGGCAGGCTGTTCCACAGACGAGGACCATACCACTGAAAAGCTGCCTCTCCGTGAGTATGTGTCCTGACTTTAGGGAAATTCAAAAGGCCAGTACCAGAGGACCTCAGGGTCCGCGAGGGTTCGTATGGTAAAAGCAGATCTGAGAGATAAGAAGGCCCAAGACCATTAAGACATTTAAAAACCAATAAAAGATCCTGAAACACATGGGGAGCCAGTGCAGCGATTCTAAAACCGGTGTAATGTGGGCCCGCCCTCTGGTCTTCGTCAGCACACGAGCTGCCGAGTTTTGCAAGAGTTGTAAAGTTGAAATATTCTTCTTAGGAAGACCAGAGAGCAGGGCATTACAGTAATCAATGCGACTGGTAATAAAAGCATGCATCAGCATCTCTGTGTTGGCCCGAGAGAGAATAGGGCGAACTCTGGCTATATTTTTTAGATGATAAAATCCAATTTTGGTTACATGTTTAACATGTGGGATAAAACCAAGCTCAGAGTCAAAAATAACACCCAGGTTTTTCACTTGTAGCGAAGGACATAGTGTAAATGCCTCTAATTTAGACAAGAGTTTCTCTCTCTGAGCCTCAGGACCGAAGATTAAAACTTCAGTCTTGTCCTGGTTAAGCTGTAAAAAGTTTTCTGCCATCCAAGATCGTATATCTAAGATACAGTTAAAAAGGGCATCCATTGGTCTGGTGTCATCAGGAGACACGGAGATGTACAGCTGCGTGTCATCAGCGTAACTGTGGAAGTTCACTCCATGCCTCCTGATGATACTGCCGAGAGGGAGCATATACAAATTAAAAAGTACAGGGCCTAGAACCGACCCTTGAGGCACACCACATGTCATTTTATGGATCTTAGAGGAGCATGTATCCATACTCACCATAAAAGTTCTGTCAGAGAGATAGGAAGTGAACCAGTTATGTACAGCACCAGAGAGGCCCACCATGTGTTTCAGTCTGTTTAAAAGAATAGCATGGTCTACTGTATCAAAGGCTGCGCTTAGATCCAGTAGCACCAGGACTGAGAGCTTTTGGGAGTCCCAGTTACATCTAAGATCATTTAAAACCTTTAGGAGAGCCGTCTCTGTGCTGTGGTTCACCCTAAATCCAGACTGGAATATCTCCAGGATCTGTCTATCATTGAGAAAATCAGTAATCTGAGTAAAAACAAGTTTTTCTAAGATTTTACTTAAAAATGGTAAGTTGGATACAGGTCTGTAGTTATTAAAATCATTACAATCCAAATTGCTCTTCTTCAGAAGGGGCCTCACCACCGCCGTTTTAAAGGCAGCAGGGAAGACACCCAACTGAAGAGAGCAATTCATCATGTATAAAAGCTCAGCCTCAAAAAATCCATAAAGTGTTTTAAAGAGTGAAGAAGGGATTGGATCTAAAAGACATGTGGTGGGTCTCACTGTGGAGAAAACTTTCTGAAGGTTCTCAGCATTAACCAGGACAAAGCTGTCCAGTGTCTCCTCAGGTACAATCGAGCCCTCAGATGTGTTTACAAACATATCGCGATTAGATAAAATATCAGATCTGGTGGCGCTGATTTTTCCCCTGAAGTGGTCTGCAAACTGCTCACAGAGTGAGTCTGTGGGGGTTCTTTGGGAGCTGTTAAAATCAGGGTTAAATAAATGATCCATGGTGGAAAAGAGGACCTTGGGATTATTTTTGTTATTACTGATTATTTTGGCGAAGTATGAATTTCTTGAGTTCCTTAATGTATTATTGTACATTTTAAGTTGCTCGCTAAATATTTGATGGTTGATAGTATTTTTATTTTTCCTCCATCTCCTTTCTGCTGCCCTGCAATTTCTTTTGAGTTTTTTGACTTCTTCGTTTCTCCAGGGTGATGCATGTTTTACGTTAATCTTTTTGGTGGTGAGTGGAGCAACGGAGTCAAGGCTTTTCTTCAGTTTGCTGTTGAAATGATTAAAAATCAAATCGCAGGGTGCAGGTAAAATCACAGGGGGGCATTCGTCTAAAACCCTGGTAAAATTTGCAGCCACTTCAGAGGTTAGATAGCGCCTCCTCACAGTTCGCACCGAGGTCTCCCGCTGAATAAAACCGGTGATGTTAAAAAACACACAGTAGTGGTCAGAGACAGCCCAGTCAACAACAGAGGACACGCTGGTGGACAGCCCATGGGTGATGACCAGGTCCAGAGTGTGTCCTCTGTTGTGAGTCGGCTGCGTGACGTGCTGGATAAAATCCAAACAGTGAAGAATGTTTAAGAATTCTTTTGATGCAGGGTCAGAAGGATTATCTATGTGCAGGTTAAAATCACCGGTTAAAATTATCATATTATAGTTTGAATGTATGTTTGTTAAAAATTCTGAGAATTCCTTGATAAAAGCAGCGCTGTCTTTAGGTGGTCTATAAATTGTGACAGATAAAACTGGAGGGCTGCTGAAAACAATAGCATGGAATTCAAAAGTGGTAAAATGATCAAATAAAATTTGTTTGGTGGTGATTGTGTTGTTGGCTAAAGATTCAGTCCCACCACCTCTCTTACCACTTCTAATAGAAAAAGAGAAATTAAAATTTGGTGGGGAGGCCTCAGTGAGAACAACTGGTGCATCCGAACCCAGCCATGTTTCAGTTAAATATAAACAGTCAAGTTTATTATCTAAAATTAAATCATTAATAATAAAAGACTTGTTCGACAGAGAGCGTACATTTAAAAGTGCCATACTGATTGAGACTGGTGGATTTTTGACAATAGAGTTGAATGGATGTTGATATTTTTGAAGAGGCCGGAGGTTATTAATGTTTTTGGAGTTACTGGATTTATGATAATTCTGTTGCTCTCTGTTTGTGATTATGACGGGTATTGTGTTGACTGTGGGAGAGAGAGGTCCTAGTCCAGAGTTTTGTGTATTACTGTTAAAAGTAGAATATAGGAGCTGGGACCATGGGAACATCAGTCAGTGGCAGACAGATCAGCAGGTAATGTCAGTTTGGGGTAGTGACAGGGCGATGTGCGGGAGTGCTGTACGCCAAATGCCAAATTGGCGGACAGCAAACGGCGTCCCCAGGCGTTGAGGTGGAGCCCGTCTGCCCCAAAAAGATGCCTCCTCTCCCAGAAGGCATCAAAGTTGTTAATAAAACCCAAGCCGTGGGAGACACAGGCGGAGGAAAGCCAGGTGTTAAGGCTGAGCAGCCGGCTGAAACGGCCTATCCCTCTGCCACAGGTGGGGGTGGGCCCAGAGATAAAAGCACTCACCTGCAACTGACCAAGGAGGCTGAAGAGTTGGAGGAAGTCCAACTCTTCAGCAGCTCAGATTGCTGTTTGGGGATGTCATTGGTACCGATGTGGATGATGAGCCGGTTAACCTGTGGGTGGGATGCCAGAATGTTGGGAATTCTGTCCACTATGTCAACAACAGTGGCTCCCGGGAACGACAGCGTGAGCGCCCCCCTCATCCGCACGTTCCTGACGATGGAATCCCCGAGGACCAGCGTGGAGAGAGGAGGTGCCACCGGGGGCTGTTGGCCATCTGAGACGCCCGCGCCGCGACACTGGGGGTGTTCAGATGGAGATGCGCCAGCCGGACTGCGTGAGTGACTCCCAGGTAGCCGCGCCGTGGGTCCTCTTCTCCGAGGAGCCGGGGTAAAGCACAGCTCTCCGCGGTGAGTTTGCACCACAGCGTCGGGTTGCCCGCCGCGGCTCCGGGGGCGTAGTGGTGGAGATGGCGCAGACCTCAGCGACACAGCGGGATGGCGAGGGCTAGCGGTCAGAGGAGGAAAGTCCACAGGATCCAGGACATTGAATTTATTCTCCAGAGGGGTGAGGGTGCGAGAGACGGATCCTCCTGCCCCCTCTGCAGCCACCACGCGTCTCAACCACGGTCCATGGCGCTGGTTGGAGTGGAGTGGAGCTGACCAGAGCCTTGTGTCTGGCCCCTAGCTGAAACCAGGAGTTCTCGTCCTTGGCAGAAGCACCAGCGACGCAAGTTGAGAGCCTGTGTTGACTGTTGGCGGGATCTTGGGACACAGCAGCTGGATGGTGCACTGTGTCAGCGCTAGTAGCGGTGGTTTGAGCTTTGCCAAGGAGGATCGTGTCAAGTTCGCATTCAGCCCCCTGGATTTGGTATAGCGTGGATATCCTTTGTTCCAGCTCGATCACTTTTTGGCTCAGGTTGATGCAGCTTTCACAGCTGGATGTTGAGGTAAGTGGTGCCATTCCGGAATCTCGTACCGGCGACAGCGTCAAAAACAAAAATAGAAACTGCCACTTTAGCTTACGTTAGCTAAAAAGTCAGTCGTGACGCAGCAAGAAAAGAGTTTCAGATCAGTATCCAGCAAAGGCAAAACCAAGCTTCCAAAACTTTTCGATGCACGAGCGCCTTCAAACTTCAGGCCTCAACAGGCCTGAATCCTTCCTTCTTACCTGAAGTTCACCTGACACTCGGACCAGCGACCGCCTCTGGTCTCTCCTCCTCCTGTCTCCCCTTTCCCTCATCCACCTGCTGGCCTTTATGGAAGCTCTGCCATAGCCACCATCAAACAACTGAGTTATTTGTACACATTGGCCAGCATCTGGCCACCACCTTTCATCGTTCATACCGTTACACCCCCCCCCCCCCCCCCCCCCAAAAAAAAAAAAAAAAGAAAAAAAGAAATTGGCCTCCACCCATAAAAAAAAGAGAAATCAGTATCGGCCCACGGGGCAAATGCCCGGTATGCCCGATGGCCAGTCCAGCTATGTCTAATAGTGTCTTAGCAATATAGATAAAAAAGTCTCTGTCTGGCTCATTTGGAAAGTATTCGGATACAAATGCTAGTTTGTGATTTAAAATACTGCCAGTGATAAGTGCCAGCCAGCCATTTTCATCATTTGTGCTATACCTGATGGCCAAGTCAAATTTCCTCTTCAGCAAGATACAAACATCCTTGGGTTTATTTGTTGCACAGGATGAAATATATAGCACTAATAAGACATGATAATCTGCAAAACATATCCCTCTTTAGCTATAACTGTTACTGCTTTACTGCTTTCAGGGAGTAGAGGCTGTGTGTGTTCCAGGGAAGAACTGAGGTATAAACCACCAACACCTTATATGGAAATGAGAAGTTGTGCTACAAGTTATGAGAGTTGTGTGTCTGTGTGCCTGACTGGAGCGTAAATAAAACTCACTTCAAAAACACTCATCAAGTGTTTGTATTTTTTTTTTTTTAAATTCCACGACAAGATATAGGTGAATATTCATATCTGTGCATTCCCAGGTGCTGCCAGCTAAATCTAGTTTTTATCACTCCCACTTTTCCATTCAAGCACTCTTCATCTCCACCACCAGGGACCGTACTACTTGACAAGCTGTTGTTAGAATTAATTTAATATTACTTTCTAGTATCAGCTGATGTTTACTGGAGCCACAGCCGTAAAAGCTGTTTGTCATGATGTCGGTTTGGATATCTGGTGAGAGGGAAACACGAAGGTGAAATCAAGAGATGTCCTTAAGTGGTCATATGATGTAAACTGTTTAGAACTTATGCATATATACCAACAAGACAGTGTACATCACTGTCACAACAGCGTTTGTTATCATCCAAAGGCTTTATGGTTTCTCCTATAATACCTGGTGGGCTTGTCTCTAGTCAAAATGCCCAGACTGACTTTTTTCTCCCACTCCAGCTGACCAGGTGGTCAAGGTGCAGACTCAAGGCACATCGTTTTTGACCCCCCCCCCCCAACCCCTTTGCAGTCTTTTGCTACTCGGGTTAAACATGATATATAAGTCACTTAGATAACTTCTAAATGTCAATGTTTGGTTTATTTCAGTGTTTGATTTGTTCCTGAGTAAAACTTCATAACTAGACCGTTTTATTTAATACTGAAGTCTTACTTGGAGAGCTGTCAGTATATTTTGAATTTCACCTGTTAGATTATGAAAATGTTTCCTCCTGAATTTAACTATTTTTTAATATTATACTTAATTCAAAGTCAGCTGTTTAAATAAGAACAGAACATTTTACATCAGGGGATACGACAGGTGAAATTCAAAAAAATAATTGTCTGATTTCCTGCATAAGAGAGTAGAACCGCTGCAGTGCAGACCTCCAACTGAGCCATCTTACATCATTGTATTACACAACATCTCCGTATTCTGGATGTTGAGTAGAAGCTGTTCAAACTGGCGGTGGCACAAGGCTTTGGAGAGAATATAATTAATAGCCTTTATCACCGGTTACATAACATGGCCATATTTTAAATGTTTAGCACAGAGTGCTTGTTGGTGAATAATACAGTGGAGTTTTATAGCTTTACGTCCTTCTTTGCTGACTTTGTTACAGACTAGGGTTGTTAATTCCTTAGTGAGTATTTCAGGCAGCAGAAACCCAAGAAAGAAGAGGAGCAAGGAGAAGAACCATCATGGAAGGATAGGCCCCTGCATGGTATGTACCAGTAGCAGATAGACTTGGCTAACATTCAAAACAATCCAACCAGTAGCTGGACAAAGCTGGACTGAGAGACAGCACTGAGTCATGAATCATGGCATCACAGGAACAAGCTCTGAGCACAAAATTCATAGAGGCTTGGGTCTACCAACCCAGGAGAGACCCCATGTGCAGACTGTGCAAAGATGCCCCTGAGACAATTCAGCACATAACAGCTTGGTGCAAGATGCTAGCAGGCAGGGCATACATGGAATGCCATAACCAGATGGCAGACATAATATACATGAACAGCTGTAGTGATAGATTTCTCTATACAAAGTGATAACAATATCAGGAAGAAGAAACATGATAAGCTTGAGAGTAAAAAACTGAGAAAGTAACTTGAGAAGATGTAGCGGTTGAAAGCCACAGTTGTTTCTGTGATGATCAGAAATACTGCATGGTACCCTTAAGTTCCCAGGTCTCAGCTTGAGGGGACTCGCAGGTTGAATAGAGTTAGAGGTCCAACCCGCAGCTATAAGACTTTGATCATCCTCATTCACATATCGAAACAAGAAAAAAAAAGACCTTCTTATTCAAGGTGTTTCTTTAGCCTTTTTGTCATAATGCCGACCTTTTGCCTATGCTACTAAGCCTTTACTAGTCCCATAGATTGAAAAAAAATGTGTGAGAAAACACAATGAAGGACATAGGACTATAAATGTCAACTGGTGTCATGGTCCTGGGTCATTTTGACCAGGACCTGGTCCAGCTTCAGCTTCGCCTGGTCCAGCTTCAGCTTCAGCTTCGCCTGGTCCCTCCTCGCCTGGCCCTGCCTTGCCTGGTCCTGCCTCGCCTGGGCCTGCGGTTGCTACGCCACCATCCAATGTACGTCCAGCCCCTCAACATCGCCGGCCACCTTCCAGGCCACTGGCTGGGTGTCACCGCCGTCGTGGGCGGCCTCCGGTCCAGCTCTGTTGTCGCCGCCACTGCCTTCCGCACGGCCGGCCTCCGGACCAGCTCTGTCGTCGCCGCCGCTGCCTTCCGCGCGGCCGGCCTCTGGACCTCCATCGTCTGCGTCGCCGCTGCCACTGCCTTTCACGTGGCCGGCCCCCTGAGTACCCTGTGTTTGACTTTTGTGCTGTCGGCCTCCGGGTCGGCTTCCTGAACTTTTTGATTAGTGGACTCATGATTGACCCAGTGGGATTTGTTTTGAGTTATTCCTGTATCTCTGTTCTTGGGCTCCTTGTGTTTTGTTTTGTTTCTCTCATCCAAGAAGCTTCTTCAGTTCTAAGGTCAAATGGTGGGGAGTCCCAGATATAAACCTAGTGGGAGTATCCCCCTACAGAGGGACAAAAGGACCCCCTGATGATCCTCTAATCGCCTGAGCCAAGGTGTGAAACTGGGTGTGGGTCCCAATCAGTCAGAGTTTCGGGTGAGTTCATTGTGAAACCTGGCCCCACCTTATCATGTGAAGGTGACCTTAGAACTGAAGAAGCTTCTTGGATGAGAGGTGAAACGTCTTCAAGTAACTTAAAGAAGTCAAGACACTTTTCTTTGCAAGCTCCTTTGACTACGATGACCTGGATGACTGAGAACCTTCACAGACATTTCTTGTTTCCCATTTTATTGTGAAAGGTTTTGCCTCATCTCAGTGTGTCTAGCTTTGCTCCCCATGTATTATTAGCACGAACCCTCCCAGCTGTGTCTCCCTCCTGTTTTCCATTCCCTGATTACTCCCCTGTGTATATAAGCCCTGTGTTTTCCTGTGTTCCCTGTCGCATCGTACCCTCAACTAGCTGTGTGTTCTGCTTCCGTGTTTCTAGTATTTCTAGTGTTTAGTCATCTGCTCCAGTTTAGTATTTCTTTTCCAGTGTTTCCGTCCTCAGTTCCTCTGTTCAGACTTTTGTTGGTCTTTTGGTGAGTTTAGTTAGTACAAGGTTTTTCCCAGCAATAAAGCTGCGCTTTAATTTTCACTTCCGTGTCTGAGTCCTGCATTTTGGGTCCACCACTCCTGCTTGCCTGCCTGCCACACAACCAATCATGACAACTGGTTAGATTTCCTGAAGTCGTTTACATGTTAGTGGAGAACTTAATGAGTCCCACAGAGGATGGAAGGTTTTCTGATAAAACAAAGCCACATAGTCACTTACCTTCTTAGTTTAATGTTAGAAATATATTACTCCAACACTTGTCTTTTCATTTGTTATTCATGAATACAGTTTATGTAATCTAGTTCCATGGTCAATAACATTTTTGTTCATTCAATGGATGTTGAATTAAATGTAACATTGTTAACTCTTGGTGGGTTTGCAGAATTGCACAAATACAGGTATCTCTATTTTGTGGTTATATTCACACTTTATATTCTGATACTCTGCTTTAATTCGACTATAGTGTGCCTTATTTGGACTTGCAAAAACCTTCACGAGCCAATGTACATTTTTATTGCAGCTTTGTTAATCAACTCTGTTCTTTACAGCATGATTATCTATCCGAAGCTTTTATCTGATGTTTTGTCTGAAAAACAGATTATATCGTATACGCTTTGTCTTTTCCAAGGATTTTTATATTACACCTCAGCTGGGTCAGAGTTTTTACTGTTGGCAGCAATGGCATATGACAGGTATGTGTCTATATGCAAACCCCTGCAATATCCAGTTATAATGAATAGAATAACTATATATGTCTCTCTAGTTTTAGCTTGGCTTATACCTGCTTTTGAGACAGCAGTGTCAGTTGTGTTGTATTCTGAAGTAAAACTCTGTAGCTTTACTCTGACAGGAATTTTTTGTAACAATTCAGGATACAAGCTTCAGTGTGTGACCTCAGTGGCAATATCTATATATGGTGTGGTCATGTTGATAAATATTGCCCTTCTACCTTTGCTTTTCATACTTTTTACATACATCAGGATTGTTAGAGTATCTTACCAAAGTTGCAGAGAAGTGAGGAAAAAAGCTGTAAAGACATGTTTACCCCACTTGCTGGTGTTAATCAACTTTTCCTGTTTTATTGTTTTTGATGTAATTATAGTTCGACTGGAATCTGATCTATCAAAAACTCTTCGCTTAATACTGACTTTTCAGTCAATTTTATTCCATCCTCTTTTAAATCCAATTATATATGGACTCAAAATGAATGAAATTTTTAAAAACCTCAAGATATTGTTTTGTCATGTTAAATAACACTGGTATTGCTGCCCTATTATCAAATGTATGAGATTTCATCGGCAATTGTAATGCAAGTTAGATAATGGATAATTATGCCATGGCATTTATATAAATGTTAATGCCTGCTATTCTAGCGATGACATAAGTGATGGTCATAAACTAAAGATAAACATTTTCTTAAACTGTTGCTGGTAAAATTTGATGTCTAAACAGCTTATTTGCCTGCATTTCACATTTTCCTTTTTTTTGGTTAGAGATTATTATTTACTATTGTTGGTTGTAAATGCTCAAAAACAGTTTATTAAAATAAATCAAATTCTACCAGTCTCTCAGTGATGCAGAACGCCCTCTTTAGTATTGTCACTGACATATCAATGTCAATGAAAGGGAGAAAAAAATTCTTTTTTTTTCAAATTCAAATTATGGTAGCACTTTCTATGCAATTACCGAAGTAATAACCACTTAATATCAAGCATCATATCCGCAAAGATGAACAGGCACATGCGCGGGGCACAGAAAAGAATTGGCAAGAATACCAGAAGCACAAAACACTATCTCCTGGTAGACCGTGTAGTCACCCCAGACTGCAAGGCCAGATTGGTTAATCTGTGCACCGCTTGGATTAATACAAGAAGGCCCATGACTCGATGCCCATATGCAGATCAACTGGATGCTAAGAGCCTTCATCAAGAACTCAAACTCAATGGGGATGTGGCGTACAACACTTGAGGCCAACTTCAAGCAATAATCAGCCATCTCCTCTACAAGATGACATCAAGCTGTAAATGGACTGATTCTTATATAGCACTTTTCTACTCCCTCGGAGTACTCAAAGCACCGTATACAACATGCCTCATTCACACCCACTCGTACAAGCTCTTCTAAACACAAGTGCAAACTAACCTACATTCACACTCCCAATAAACGCATCAGAGGGCAACTTGGGGTTAGTATCTTGCCCAAGGATATTTGACATGCAGACTGGGGAAGCCAAGGATCGAACCACCAACCTTCCAATCAGTAGCTGATCTGCTCTACCATCCGAACCACAGCCACCCCTTGTATTCCAAGAGTCATTGATTCACTAATCCACACCATCAGGATATACATTGGAATGTTGTTCAGACTAGAGAAGTGTAGTCGGATGGTTTACCCAGTATTTTTCTTGCTAATGTCCGTTCTCTGGCAAACAAAATGGATGAGATATGGCTCTCCATCACTAACAACAGACGGATTATGGACTCAAATGTCATGTTTTTCACCAAAACATGGTTGAACAACAGCTGCCCGGACAATGCTATCGAGTTAGCAGGACGCCACACACACCGAGCCGACAGGCTAGCAGATGACTCCGGCAAGACCAGAGGTGGAGGTTTGTGCATTTATATTAACAATGCTTGGTGCATGAACTCCACTACTACTGAGAGTCACTGCTCACCTAATGCGGAGTTTTTAATGGTCAAATGCAGACCTTATTATCTCCCCAGAGAACTCACTTCGATCATACTCACTGCCGTGTATATACCCCCCGACGCTAATGCTAGGTTGGCCATGAAAGAACTTTCTGCAGCCATTAACAAACACCAGAATAAACACCCCGAGGCTGCTTTTATTGTTGCTGGCGACTTCAACCACACCAACTTAAAGACAGTCCTCCCCAGATTCCACCAACATGTCTCCTGCCACACCAGAGGAGACAAGACTTTAGACCATGTGTATTCCAACCTGGCTGGAGCCTACAAAGCCACACCCCTCCCCCACATTGGACAATCGGACCATCTCTCCCTGTTCCTCACACCTAGGTATTCACCACTCATCCAACGTGTGAAACCTGCTGTGAGGACAATTAAAGTGTGGCCAGAGGGGACAGACGCAGTGCTCCAGGACAGATTTAAAAACACAGACTGGAATATGTTCACCCACACAGACCTGGACCAGTACGCCTCATCTGTACTGGATTACATCTCCAAAACCACAGACAGTGTCACCACCCAGAAACGGATTACCATGTACCCCAACCAGAAGCCTTGGATGAACCAGGATGTTCATCTCCTCCTGAAGGCCCGCAACACCGCCTTTAGGTCAGGAGATGCACACGCCTACAGCACAGCCAGGGCTAATCTAAAGAAGGGCATCAAAAAAGCCAAACACCATTACAAAAAGAAGGTAGAAGAACACTTCTCCAACTCCAACCCCCGACGCATGTGGCAAGGACTCCAGACCATCACAGACTACAGGACCACCAAACCCTCCCCCGCATCCTCTGATGTCTCCTTCCTCAACGAGCTCAACAACTTTTATGCTCGTTTTGAGCGAGGGAACCCCACAACCGCAACCAAAGCAGACATGACGCCAGACCACCAACCTCTGACTCTCTCCCCCACTGATGTAGGAGCGGTGCTGAGCAGGATCAATGTCCACAAGGCTGCAGGCCCTGATGGCATCCCCGGGCGTGTTCTCAGAGCGTGTTCTGGGGAGCTTGCAGGAGTGCTCACAGACATATTCAATCTGTCCTTGGCCCACGCTGTGGTACCGCCCTGCTTCAAATCCACCTCCATCGTCCCGATACCCAAAAACTCCAACCCATCTTGCCTCAATGATTACCGCCCAGTAGCACTCACCCCCATCATCACTAAGTGCTTAGAGCAGCTGGTCCTAGCACACTTCAAATCCTGTCTCCCCCCCCACCCTGGACCCCCACCAATTCGCATACCGCCAGAACAGGAGCACAGAGGATGCAGTCTCCATCGCACTGCACTCTCTCCTCTCACACCTGGACAACAACAACACCTACGCCAGAATGCTGTTTATAGACTTCAGTTCAGCATTCAATACAATCCACCCCTCACAACTCATCAGGAAACTGACAGACCTGGGCATCAGTTCCCTCATCTGCAAATGGTTACTGGACTTCCTGACCAACCGCCCCCAACATGTCCGGCTGGATAACCGATGCTCATCTACAATCACGATGAACACTGGTGTACCACAAGGCTGTGTGATGAGCCCTTTCCTCTACTCCCTCTTCACCCACGACTGCAGACCTGCTGATGGTTCCAACACCATCATTAAGTTTGCAGATGACACCACGGTGATTGGCCTCATCAGTGACAACGATGAGGCCGCCTACAGGGAGGAGGTGGATCGTCTGGCTGAGTGGTGCGACAGAAACAACCTGCTGCTTAACACCGAGAAGACCAAGGAGCTCATCGTGGACTACAGGAGGAATGCTGACCCACATCCACCATCCACATTAAGGGGACGGCTGTGGAGCGTGTGAGCAGCTTCAAGTTCCTGGGAGTCCACATCTCCGAGGATCTCACCTGGACGACCAACTGCTCCAAGCTGGTCAAGAAGGCTCACCAGCGCCTCTTCTTCTTGAGGACTCTGAGGAAGAACCACCTGTCCTCAGACATCCTGGTGAACTTTTTTTTTTTTTTTTTTTAAGTTAAAAAAAAAAAAAAAATCCTGGTGAACTTCTATCGTTGCACCATCGAGAGCATCCTGACCAACTGTATAACAGTCTGGTATGGGAACTGCTCTGCCTCGGACCGGAAGGCGTTGCAGAGGGTCGTGAAAACTGCCCAGCGCATCGCCGGAGCACCACTTCCTGCCATAAAAGACATCTACAGGAAGCGGTGTCTGAAAAGGGCTGGGAAAATCATCAAAGACCCCAGTCACCCATCACATGGACTCTTCACCCTCCTGCCCTCTGGGAGGCGCCACAGGAGCCTCCGGACTAAGACCACCAGGTACCGGAACAGCTTCTTCTCCACAGCTGTCAGACTCCTGAACTCTGCTTCCTGACATCTGACCCACGTTAAACTCATGGACTGAACATACACACACCCACAATGGACAACTGTACCCTCAAACACACAATAATAACATGGACTGAACCACCACTCACAACCACTAGCACTTTATATAGCCTCTGTAGAAACTATCTACACCCTCACTGTCACGGTCCTGGGTCGGGTCGACCCAGCATTTTGAGTTTCTTATGTTTTGGTTTATTTTTGCATTATGGATTGGTTATTCTCTGGTGATACTGTTTTGATTACAATTATATTCTGATTCTTTAGTTATCTGATGATGATGTTGATGACGATGATGATTATGTCTGGTTTAGGTTTTGTTATCTTGCCCTTATGTTTGGTTTAGGTTGCCTGTGCTTGGTCTTCTCTGCCCGTATGTCCCTCTGTTTGTCCATGACGTCATTATGCCTGTTTACGAGTCTGTCTCTGTCTGGCGTGTGCTTCCTGTCTTATTTTGTAGGTCTGTGTCCTTTGTCAGTGCGTTCAGCTTTGTGCTCTCCCTGTCTCGTCAGTGTAATCAACGTCAGCCGTGTCTCCCAGCTGTTTCCTCTTTGCTCCGTTCACCTCTTGTATTTAGTGTCTGTGTCTTCCCCTACTCGGTGTCGCATCGTTAACGTCTGTTCACCCTCACTTGCTGCGTGTTTAGGATTTCCAGTCCTCCTGCATCTCTGTTTAGAGTTTTGTTTGCTTTTGTGAGTTTTATTTTATCTTGATGTTCTGCTCCAGCAATAAAGCTGCATTTTCTGTCTAAACCTCGTGTCCTGAGAATCCTGCATTTTGGGTCCACCACTCCTGCCTGCCTGCCACACAGCCGACCATGACAGAACGATGCGACCATTTCCTGGACCCAGCGGATTCATCCCGGGAACATGACCTCTCCCGCATCCACCGCCTGATCGAGCGGGTCTCCCACACTAAGGACGCTAAGACTATGGCAGTTGGGATTAACGCTATAGAAGCGATCCTGGAGGGGAATCCTCATTTGCGCACACTAAAGGGATTTATGGGCTTCATAGACCAGCTGCATGAAGCCCAGGAGGTGCTACAGGCTCGGGAGCTTGCAGCCTTTGTCCGCGCCCAGTATTCTTTGCCGAAGCCGTCGCATCGGCAGCAGCCGCAACACAAGGAGCTCTCCGCGGAGTCGGCCGCCGTACAGCAGCAATTGCAACAGGGGAAAGGCGTTTCCGCACCGCGGCCACAGAGCTCCACTTCTTGCCGCTCAGGGCTTAATTCACCTGCCTCCTGCTTGGCGGCGATGTGGTCGCAGGACGAGGACGAGGACGTCTTTTCTCCATCGTCACCAGTTTCTCCTGTCGCCTCAGCCCCTGCCGCCAGGAGGAAGCGGCGCCACCGCCGTCATTCCTCACTACAACCGGAGCCCAATCACTCGTCAAAACAGCAGGCAATGGTGAGTGATGTTGACTGTACCCCTATTGCTTCACCTGCAAATAGTAATGGGAACTGTTTTCTTCTCACGGCTAAGAGTAGTGAGGTGAAGGCGGTTTGTTCCATGGACGTTCACCCCGGCCCAGTAGAAAGAAAAGACTCCCTGACTCATTATGTTGATGCTTTTTCCACTGCAGAATCAGAATGTATGGGCAAAACTCTGATTGTGCACCCTCTGTTGGAGCCTGCTAAGAACTTTTCTGTCGATACAGAGTTAACCCCGGACAGTTTGAATTCAGTTTTGACATTTACTGCTGAATCTATGAATGGCGCTGTGGGTTCGCAACCCAAGAATGGGGAGGGGGACTTAACGGGCTGTTTCTGCCCTGTTCTCTTAGAGCAGAGAAGCCTAAGCAGAACTGTTTCTTCTGAACTCGTTCAGCTAGTTAAACCGAGCCCTAGAGGCTCAGGGGAGCCTATACCACCCCCTGCATCACGCTCACTACAAACACCTCCTCAACCGTTAGCCCGTTCAGCAGCCCAGCTAGCTGTTCAGCTGCCCTCAGCTCAGTCAGCTGCCCAGTTAGCCACTCCGTTACCCGCAGCTCAATCATCTGCTCCTTCACTAGTTTCATTCTCCCCACAACGGTCACTTCAGTCTTTCTCAACCCAGTCTCCTGCTGAGCAGCCATCTTTTCTCACTCGTATTAAGCAGGAAAACATGCTCAACAGGACTGTTTTCGTTCCTCGAAAGCTGGCCCGATTAGAGACATTTACTACCTCCAGGGCCTCCCCAGAGTCCGAGTTTCAACCCGCAGTTGACTCTGGACCCCTGGGGGCTAAGGAGTCAGCCGATGACTGCACCCAACTGTTGCCTCCTGAGCCTAACCTATGTGTTGCTCAGCCCCAGTCAGCATCAACGCTGCCAGAGGCCCGTGTGCCTGCTGGTCCTGTTCTGTCCCTGCCAGAGGCCCGTGTGCCTGCTGGTTCTGTTGCGTTCCTGCCAGAGGCCCGTGTGCCTGCTGGTTCTGTTCTGTGTGTGCCAGGGGCTCCAGTGCCCACTGGGTCTGAGACTGTTTTTGCTGGGGGGCCCGAGGAGCCCGTCCAGCCTTCTGCCTCGTCAGCTGGGGGGCCCGAGGAGCCCGTCCAGCCATCAGCTGCAGTCTCATCACCAGCTGCAGTCTCATCACCAGCTGCAGTCTCATCACCCTCGCCTGCTGCGGCCTCAGAGTCTTCGGCCTCGCCTGGTCCGGTTTCAGCGTCTGCTTTGGCTTCATCCTCGTCGCCTGGTCCAGCGTCTGCTTTGGCTTCATCCGGTCCAGCCTCTGCATCCTCATCATCCTCGTCTGGTCCAGCCTCTGCATCCTCATCATCCTCGTCTGGTCCAGCCTCTGCATCCTCATCATCCTCGTCTGGTCCAGCCTCTGCATCCTCATCATCCTCGTCTGGTCCAGCCTCCGCATCCTCATCATCCTCGTCTGGTCCAGCCTCCGCATCCTCATCATCCCCGTCTGGTCCAGCCTCCGCTTCCGCCTCGTCTGGTCCAGCCTCCGCTTCGCCTGGGGCTGCAGGGGCCACGCAGCCTTCAGGTCCCCTACTACCGCCTCCACATCGTCGGTCATCTGCCAGCCGACCATGACACTCACTTATCTTAACTGCACTACTGTATAGCTCTGTGTAAATAATCATTCTGTACATTCGATAATCTTTAATCCTACAACTTTTTACAACTTGCATAGTTCCCATTTCTGTATATCTCAGATTCTGTAAAGTTATTTATTTCATATTCTGTATAGTTTTTCATATTTATATCCTGTTCATAGCCTGTACATAGCTTGTACTCACTACAGCCTGTACATACTTATAGTTATAGAATATTCACAACATACTTCATACCGTGTACATTATAACATACCATAATAGACCCATTTCTGTAATATACTCACATATCTATATTATTGCTAATATATATTGTAATATATCTATATCACTAAAGCACTTCTGGATGGATGCAAACTGCATTTCGTTGCCCTGTACCTGTGCATGTGCAATGACAATAAAGTTGAATTCTATTCTATTCTATTCTATTCTAACAAAGGGAGGGAAGGTAGCCAGAAGCAAGGGAATCGCACTATTAGAAGGCAACATTGCAAACATTGAGGAGAGCTAAAAGTAACTGCCAAATCCCACAGGCAAATGCGAACCATGAAGAGCCCGCTAGGAAAGCTGCAGCCAACAAGTATCTACAGAGGGTCAGGCAAGTTCTGAGGAGTCATCTGACAGTTAAGAACAAGATCTATCAACACCTACACCGTGATCAGATACCCTGCTGAGATAAGAAGCTGGCCAAAGGAGACGATAGAAGCCACTAACATCAAGACGAGGAAGCTCCTTACCATGCATGGAGGGTTTCACCCCAAGTCCAGCACCCTGAGGCTGTATGCTAAGCGGAAGGAAGGAGGCAGAGACTAGTGAGTTTCAGTACTACAGTCCAGGATGAGACAACAAACATCCACAAATACATCAGAAAGATGGCCATGACAAATCACCTTCTCAGGGAATACTTCAGGTGGCAGAAACCCAAGAAAGAGGAGGAAGAAGAACCATCATGGAAGGATAGGCCCCTCTACAGTATGTACCACCGGCAGATAGAGGAAGTGGGTGACATCCAAAAATCCTACCAGTTGCTGGACAAAGCTAGAATGAGAGACAGCAAAGAGGCATGAATCATGGCATCACAGGAACAAGCTCTGTGCACAAGATTGATAGAGGCTTGGGTCTATCACACCAGGCAAGACCCCATGTGCAGGCTGTGTAAAGATGCCCTGAAACAATCCAGCACATAACAGCAGGGTGTAAGAGGCTGGCAGGCAGGGCATACATGGAGCGCAATAACCAAGTGGCCAGCATAGTATACAGCTACACAGCAAAATCTCCAGTGTTAAATTAACACTAGAGAGTGTCTATATGGGTCCACACTTCTGAGTGTTAAATACAACACTGTTGAGTGTTAAATTAACACTTTTGACAGTGTTATATATTTAAAAGTAACCTAGTCAGTTTTGAAGATTAACAATGGCTAACACTGAGCAGTGCTGATTTTCTAACACTGGAAAATAACTCAAAATGTTAGAAATATTCCAGTGTTAGAAAATCAGCACTGCTCAGTGTTAGCCATTGTTAACCCTTTAGAACCGAGCAGAGCGGCCCCGCTCCGATTTGCCTAACTATTTTTAAATCCCAGTAGAACTGCAACCACGTAAGCTAGCGCAATAAATTTTTTTGCATATGAAACTGGAGAAGTTGTACTTACATATTACACATGCAGATTTTCCCAGAGAGATGTTTCCTTCCTCTAATATGTTTGCAGAAATCATGTAAAAAGCGAACAAATAAAAAAAACCATAATCCTCAACCAGACTCTTTATCGATCTGATCAGCTGTTCACATCACTTCCTACTTTGATTATGTCTCGTCACGTTGTCACCATGACCTATCACGTGGACCTGTACAACAACAACAGGAAGTGACGTCATTTTCCCTGGGAAATTTAGTTTTTTCTCTCGCTCGTGTATATTGTCGCTTTTTCTAGAAACATACACTCGTACAAAACACAGAACACACTTTTTACACACTCAAACACATCCACCCATTACATTATTATGCAGCAACAATCCAGACACACCAAATACTTCACATTGCGCGAAGCTTTGGATCTGATTACCGCCCCTCCTGAATACGGAGCTTCTGGCCATTTGTCGGATCCTGATTCTGCCGACAGTAAGTAAGTAAGTAAGTAAGTAAGTAAACTTTATTTATTAAGCGCTTTTCGCAGACAGGCAATCACAAAGCGCTGTACACAAATATTAAAATATTAAAATAAACAATAAAATCAATAGACATTATATACAATGTAAAAGATCAAATGTAAATAATGTAAAACAAATAAAATAAAATATGTAGATCAACAAAAGGCTTGTTTGAACAGAAGAGGATGAGGCCGACTTCGTTGAAGGGATTGACCCTTGCCAAGACAAGTATGTATATTGTTTGAAATAAAATAATGTTTTTTATGGAAGAGAAACGTAGGAAAAATTACGTTTGCAGTGCAAAAGAGGAATTTCGCACCGCGACACAATTTTGCCCAAATTACGCACCATTATATAACTCTCGTGCTATACAAATTGAACAGATGGTATAATTTCTTTTGTGTATAGTGTTGATAATGTTGAAGAGGAGGGAACTGAAGTCTCCTGCTCAACTGAAGCAGCCCCTACTCTGGAGGGAAGCAGAGGGAGGGGAAGGAGTCGGATGACTTGTCCTCCGGCAAAAACAGGCAAGCGCTCCAGGTCACTTTCCGGTGATGCAGCTGCCTGGATGAGTGAAAAGGACCCTGACAGCTTGCCTCATTCTCTACCGAATTTCTGTCCAAAACGAAAGCCAGGTGTGCAGCTGCCATTTTCAGAATGTGTGGACCGTCCATCGCCATCTGTGTCACGGCTGCCGAGGCGAGCCGTGTGGAATAAATGAGGATCCAAGCGCAGGCAGTCGTAGAGGAGTGAAGGTGATTTATTGAACACAAAAGAATGTGGACAAACAGCAAACGGGGCTCGAACTAAACTAAACTGGGAAACAACTAAACTACAGAGCACAAACCTGAATGAAAACAAGCAGAGGAGGATGACGATGAACAGCAGGGAGAAGACACGGTGGATACACAGACTGACACTGAGTAATACAGACGAACCGGCAACAGGCAGGAGAACACACAGGGCTTAAATACACACACCAGTAATCAGGGGATGAGAGACAGGAGGGCAACACAGCTGGGAGGAATCTGGGCTGACGGGACAGGGGAAACGTAAACTGATCACACTCACATACGACACGGACCTTCACAATAAAACAGGAAACTCAGATACATGGAACCAGACAAGACATTGAACTAAACAGACAGATTCACAAACAGATGGGGAGACACCATAGACAGACAGGTACAGACGCAGACTTAGAGGCAGATCGAAAATAACACAGAACTTAAACAATCATCATCTAGAAAATGATAACAAACTAAAAGCGCTGGGTCACCGACCCAGGACCATGACAGTACCCCCCCCCCCCCTCAAGGGCTGGCACCAGACAGCCCAGCAGAAACGAAAAAACGGACCAAAACAAAACAGAAAACAACCCGACCAGGGCGGGCGGAGGGGGCCCAGGACGGAGGGACAGAGTCCAAAAAAGGCCCAGATGGTCAAGTTCAGGAGGCCGACCATGCGAATGGCAACGGGGCAGGTCCGGATGCCGGCCGCGCAGTAGGCAGTGGCGTGGAAACAGTTCTGGGGGCCAACCGTGCGGACGGCAACGGTGGCGTGGAAACAGTTCTGGGGGCCGACCGTGCGGACGGCAACGGCGGCGTGGAAACAAGTCCGGGGGCCGACCGTGCGGACGGCAACGGCGGCGTGGAAACAAGTCCGGGGGCCGACCGTGCGGACGGCAACGGCGGCGTGGAAACAAGTCCGGAGGCCGGCCGTGCGGAAGGCAGTGGCGGCGTCCAGGAGGGCGTCCACGGTGGCGGAGATGCCCAACAAGCGGCCTGGCAGATGACCGACGATGTGGAGGTGGTAGTAGGGGACCTGAAGGCTGCGTGGCCCCTGCAGCCCCAGGCGAGGCGGAAGCTGAGGCTGGACCAGGCGAGGCGGAAGCTGAGGCTGAAGAGGAGGCCACTGCAGGTGATGCTGGAGCCGGACCAGACGAGGAGGATGAAGACGAGGATGCTGGAGCCGGACCAGACGAGGCGGATGAAGACGAGGATGCTGGAGCCGGACCAGACGAGGCGGATGAAGACGAGGATGCTGGAGCCGGACCAGACGGCGGTGATGAGACTGCAGGCGGTGATGAGACTGCAGCTGGTGATGAGACTGCAGCTGGTGATGAGACTGCAGCTGATGGCTGGACGGGCTCCTCGGGCCCTCCGGCTGACGAGGCAGGGCGCTGGACGGGCTCCTCGGGCCCTCCGGCTGACGAGGCAGAAGGCCGGACGGGCTCCTCGGGCCCCCCGGCTGACGAGGCAGGACGCTGGACGGGCTCCTCGGGCCCCCCAGCTGACGAGGCAGAAGGCTGGACGGGCTCCTCCGGCCCCCCAGCAAAAACAGTCACAGAACCAGTGGGCACTGGAGCCCCTGGCACACACAGAACAGAACCAGCAGGTGTGGAGACCTCTGGCAGGAACGCAACAGAACCAGCAGGCACACGGGCCTCTGGCAGGAACGCAAAAGGACCAGCAGGCACACGGGCCTCTGGCAGGAACGCAAAAGGACCAGCAGGCACACGGGCCTCTGGCAAACACATAGCGGCCTGCAGCTGCGCAGAGCATTGACCCTGCTCAGGCAGCGACAGCCGGGTGCAGTCCTCAGCTGGCTTCTTAAACTCCAGGGGTCCAGAGTCTGATGGGGGCTGAAACCCAGCCTCTGGGGAGGCCCTGGAGTGCATCTCAGTCTCAGAACTGGCCAGCCTTTGAGGAATGTTGACATTATCATTAGGTTTGACGCTCTGCTTAGAACAAACGGATGAAACCCAGTTCCTTTTAGATTGATTTGACTGGGCTTGTTGTACCGGAGTAGCAAGTGACACAGGGTGCAGGGCTAGTGGCTGCTGAACAGGAGGCTGAACTGAGGGTGACTGAAACAATGGTTGGGATGACGGCGGTGGTGGAATTGGAGACTGAGCTTGAGGCCGGGCGGCTAACTGAGCTTGAGGCCGGGCGGCTAACTGAGCTTGAGGCCGGGCGGCTAACTGAGCTTGAGGCCGGGCGGCTAACTGAGCTTGAGGCCAGGCGGCTAACTGAGCATCCGGTTGCAGTTCAAAAGAATAAACAGTCCTGGTATTATCAGAGCTGGTGTTAATTGTCTCTGGGATATATGCCACAGTTTTAGCAGACCCTGGGTTAGCTGACATGGGTTTAACAGGTTCAGAAGAACAACAGCCCTTTGCTTTCGCTGAAGTCTTAAAAATGCCAACCTGGGAGAGATCAGTTATCACGAAGGTAGGTAAGCTTTGTGAATTAGCTCCCACTGACACACCCCGAACAACCCCAGAAGAAAAAGTCTTACAGTTCAGATTGGAGCCGTTATCCTTTTTACTCACCACAGTCGGCCGCTCTGATATCCTGGGGTCCGACTGTGGCGAGGGGCGTCGACGGCGTGAGTGCCGTTTCCCATTTGAAGGCTGGACCGACGGGCCGGGCAGGACACTCTCCGTCGGGTCAGGGAGTGAAGCATGAGTTGCAGAGTGGGTGGTAGCAGGGGGGAGAAGATGAAGCTCGTTCAGAACGAAATTCTGTGTGAGCGGGTGAAGTGAGCTGAGCAACCAGGGGAGACCAGAAACTAAGCGCTGTAGCCGAACAGCTATGCCTTGGCGGAATTCTCTCCCCTCATGCTCGAGCCATAAGTTAATTAATCTGTCCACCGAGTAAATAATGTCCTCCCGGAGCTCCTCGGGCGGGTTGACTGCTGCTGGGTCCATAGTGGCCGGTTCGTACTGTCACGGGTGCCGAGGCGAGCCGTGTGGAATAAATGAGGATCCAAGCGCAGGCAGTCGTAGAGGAGTGAAGGTGATTTATTGAACACAAAAGAATGTGGACAAACAGCAAACGGGGCTCGAACTAAACTAAACTGGGAAACAACTAAACTACAGAGCACAAACCTGAATGAAAACGAGCAGAGGAGGATGACGATGAACAGCAGGGAGAAGACACGGTGGATACACAGACTGACACTGAGTAATACAGACGAACCGGCAACAGGCAGGAGAACACACAGGGCTTAAATACACACACCAGTAATCAGGGGATGAGAGACAGGAGGGCAACACAGCTGGGAGGAATCTGGGCTGACGGGACAGGGGAAACGTAAACTGATCACACTCACATACGACACGGACCTTCACAATAAAACAGGAAACTCAGATACATGGAACCAGACAAGACATTGAACTAAACAGACAGATTCACAAACAGATGGGGAGACACCATAGACAGACAGGTACAGACGCAGACTTAGAGGCAGATCGAAAATAACACAGAACTTAAACAATCATCATCTAGAAAATGATAACAAACTAAAAGCGCTGGGTCACCGACCCAGGACCATGACAATCTGAACTATTCAAGATATACTTTGACCATGCTGCTATAAGAACACTGTGTGTCAACACAAACAAAAATGCAGCTAAAAATATTGCTGCAGGCAAAAAATTCACATGGACTGATCTCACAGAGGCTGAACTGTACCATTACATTGGCATAACACTCTACATGGGGGTTCTAAAGCTGCCTAAAATGAGAGATTTTTGGCGCGTGAATTCGATTTTTCATGTGCAATATTCCTCTGAGGTCATGACCAGAGACCGGTTCCTCACCATCACTTGGAATATTCATATGAGTGACCCTGCGGAAGACACTCTCAATGACAGAAAAAAAGGAACTACAGATTATGACTGCCTGCACAGACTACGTCCCCTGTATGACAGTTTACGTGTATCCTGCAAAGCTGTATACCACCCACAGCAAAACCTCTCTGTGGATGAGCGCATGGTTTCCACTAAAGCCAGAGTTGCCCTGAAGCAATACATAAAAAGCAAGCCAACAAAGTGGGGGATAAAACTTTTTGTGCTATCTGACAACACAGGCTACACAGTGGATTTTAACATTTATACAGGGAGGTCAACTCTGGTAACTGGGAAGGGGCTGTCATTTGATGCTGTGATGGCACTTATAAACAAAAACTACCTGGGAACAGGATATCACATTTATTGTGATAACTTTTATACAAGCCCAGCACTTTTTCACCACCTTCATGATCTGGGGTTTGGAGCATGTGGGACATTTCGGGACAGTAGAGTTGGAGTCCCAAAAACCAAACTTAACGCCCTGACAAAAAAATCTCCACGAGGGACAATCAGGTGGATCAGAGAGGGCCCTCTCATTTTTATTAAGTGGATGGACACAAGGGAGGTGAGTGTGTGCTCAACTCTGCACAGTGCCTTCTCAGGAGACACCGTGAAAAGGATGTGCAAGGCTGAAGGACAACACAGAGCAATTGAGGTGCCAGTGCCATCAGCTGTAAAGGACTACAACCGCTTTATGGGAGGAGTTGATCTGTCAGACCAGCTGATTGGCTCCTATTCTTCATGGAGAAAGAGCAGGAAGTGGTATGTGACAGCGCTGCACCACTTTATAGACATTGCTGTCACAAACAGCTACTTGGTCAGCAAGGAGCTCTGTGGCAGACTGGAGCAGCGGCCAATGACGCACCAGGATTTCCAGGAGCAGTTGATCGCTGAACTCTGTGGGGTGTCCTCACAATCAGGAGCGAAGAGCTACCAACACATCCCAGTTGCCATTGTTGAAGGGGCATCTGGTCAAAACAAAGCCACAAAGGGGCGCCGGAAGTGCAGGCTGTGTGGGAAGTGCACACCCTTCAAGTGTGAGGCATGCAAAGTGGCTCTGTGCGTCATTGTGGACAGGAACTGTCACAGGGCCTATCACACCTCCACTACTGCTGCTGAAGAATGATATTTGACTTTTTTCTCTCTCTAAAAGTAATGTGACACTTAGAACTTTTACTGCACTATTGTAAACTTTTTTTTAAATTATTGTCATGTTGCCAAATTGTGCAAAATATTAATTAATTTATGTTTTGGTTATGCTCCACCGGGACTACTGAACAGCAATATTTGACTGTGCCTTTCTGTATATAAATTCCTGTGACACTTATAAGTACTATTATTGTATTGTACTATTATAAATAGTTCATTTTGATGTTGTATTTTTATTGTCATGTTGTTAAATTGTGCCCAATATGCATTTTATTGATTTTCGTTTTTTACTACTGTTTATAAAAATGATTATATCTCAAAAATGAATTGATGAAAAAACTCCAAATAAATTTTGTGTAGTTTGAAAGGACTTTGTGCAACTTTTTTTCATTTACAATTTTGAGCTATATAGCTTTGATATATTTGTATCAACAAAAATATGTGAAAAACAAAAAACGTTTTGCAATTTTTTTGTGGTTTATTGCACTTTTTTAGCAATTTCTATAGTTAGTATGGATTTGTTACACACGTATTATTAAAATGTGGGCTTTAAGGGTTGTATTGATGTATATATAGTAAGTTAAAATACTCAAAAAATGGGCCTACAGTATGTAAAAATGTAAACATAAGGTCTGGCGGACTTGTCCTATGGTAGGTCTTAAAGGGTTAATCTTCAAAACTGACTAGGTTACTTTTAAACATATAACACTGTCAAAAGTGTTAATTTAACACTCAACAGTGTTGTATTTAACACTCAGAGGTGTGGACCCATATAGACACTCTCTAGTGTTAATTTAACACTGGAGATTTTGCTGTGTACATCTGTGCCGATTACGACCTGGAAGTGCCAAGTTCAAAATGGGAAACGCCCCCTAGGGTGGTAGTGAATGAGCAAACTAAGATCCTGTGGGACTTCCAGAAACAGATGGACAAAATGATGGTGGCTAACCAGCTGGACATAGTAGTGGTACACAGCAAAATCCGAAGTGTTGATGTGAGTTAAAATTACTGGTGTTAAAAATTTCGAGTTGAAAAGTGTTGGTTTGAGAGTTACAGTAACACTAACGGTGCTGAAAAAGCTCTGTAGCCGGAGTTATTTCAAAGAGTCAATACTATAACACTCATTTGGAGTTGATTTCCACATCCGGGTTTTTCGCGCTCATGGGCATGAGGAGTCCGCCAGAAGTTTGCTGTCAAGATCGAGGAGGTTGTTCAGGTAAGAACTATACAACAAGACCTATGTTATTTTATCATTATTAAATATTGTAACTAACTAGCCTATAACATTATTTATCAGAAGCATGCAATATTTTCCTAATGTGGAGTGTATTCATCTGCGGTAAGAGATGGGATTCGTTAGCTTAGGTAGCTAAACTATCCTCTATAACAAGTTAATATTGCAGCGAAAATAAATGCGTGCTCAATATAATTCTCAATTCTAGTTAGTTCTAATGTCATAAGAGAAATGCTTTCCAGTGTTCAATGCTTATTAAATGAAACGAGGGAGGAGTTAGCTATCCTCTGGATATGTTAAATGTAATGTTAAAATTTGAATTTGTGGTAGCCTAGCTGGCAGCTAAGACAAATGCGTTTAGCCCACTGCTTTTAAGGGAAGCGAACATTCGCCTCAGAAATATCCTATTTAAAAGTGAACTAAACAATCACATGGAGACGTTCAAGTCAAGTTTTGGAAAGCGTCAAGATAGGCTAATTACACGTGCTACCAGCGAGTTTAGCAGTAGCCTAGCCTACAAATCTTTGAAGTGGCAGGGGGTTATGGAATTCTGTTAGATGTTAGTGACCAAGCAAGGCGCGCTGCGTTTGTGCATGGATTGCTTGCTAACGGTTAGGATATATCATACATGTTGTAGTATCTAAGGGAACATTTTCCCCTTTTCTACAGTTTTAGTGAAATAGGCTACCATCCAGTGTTTAAGAAAAAGCGGTATAACGACTGAGGGTCGTTGACGTCGCCTCCACTGATAATCCTAGCATGTCGTGTCACAAAACAACCACCACAAAGTAGCAACTAGCCAGACGGCTGTGCATGTGTCAGAAACTCCCGATATAAATGTAAGACTTGCACTCATTAATTTACAGTATAAGGGATATTTGTTGTCATAAGTGAAAGCGTGATGAAGGCAGGTGTGCGTTCAACAGGAAATTTTATGTGGATTATCATCCTGACATGGTTTAAACAGAGATGCTTTTCCCCAAGTAGGCTACAGCGATTTACTCGCAACATAGCAGAACTAAGTATCTAGCCTGCGTGCAGACGAGAAGATCGCCGTTGTCGTCTTATAAACATGTGGATGGGTGGATAATTCATTGGATGCTATTTCTGTGTACCCAAGTTCAGCTATTTTAGTGCGCAGGGGGAAGCCAAATTATGTTCCTGAGGTTGAAGTGGTCTGTCACCCCTTCACAGATCATCACACAATGTATAGCCTAATATTTTCTTAAAGTTGTCCGGATTTGTTGCCACTTAAGCTATGGTTTAAATATATGGTAAAAAATATTCTGTGCCCCCTTCTCTCCACCAGGTGCTGTTGTAAGACATGTTGCTGAAAGTGAAATACCTCAATGTAAAGAAGTACATTAAATTGCACGCAGGATTCACTTATCTAGAATTCATCAGTGAAGGTAAGATAACCTGGCAGAACAAAATTTGTTGCACATGTATCAGTTCATCATGTTTGCATCTCATCTATTTAAAAAACGAATTAAATGTTAACACATTTTATTTTAATGTGTGACATTAAAAACAGTACAGAGCAGTAGGCCTAGGCCTATATTGTTGCTGCAGACTTGTCTAATTTAACCATTTTAAAGACAGGTAAAACAGCTGTTAATAAATATTAGCTAAATAAAAAAGTCAAAATTAGTTTTTAAAAAAGTTTTTCAGGCGTTTTAGGTGACATTATGCTTATCTTTTTGTAAAGCCAAAACCAAGTTTGGACTTCCGGATGCTGCTGACCTTGATATTTTCGATGAAACTGACACAGCTGTCGAAGAAGACATTTTTCTGGAGTTACTGGAGGCCCAACCAGACCTATGCCTGACAATACGTGAAAAGATTTCAGATGAAGGTAAATGTTATCATAACTTAAATTTTCAGAGTATAGCTCACTCAATGTAGAGCCAAGTTCTTTTGCTCTTGATGCAGATGACATTGACCTGTCTTCATGCAATATACATGACAGTGGACAGGGCTGGGTCATATTTGTATAGAATGTTGTCTGAACATGAACATTGAAATTGTGTTATTAATGGCATTGTGGAGTAGCCTAAAGAAAGTTAACCAAATCATCTCTCCCAAAGATTTTTGTCCTTTAGCTCATTCCACACCATCCTCCTCGGATACATTATCTTCCCTCACGGACACTATATCACTTTCATCAAGTGACAGTGACCTCAGGGAAAAGGGCATTCCTGCAGGCCGCAGTAGATCCAGCAAAGACAGTTCTGCACCAAATGTTTCTGTGTCAGAGGCTGCAAAAGAGGTAATTGAGAACAGAAAATGTCTTTTGTATTTTTGAGTTGACACCATTTATACTGTAGATTGTTATACAAATTGAAATTCAAAACATGGTGGTTCCCAACTTGCCCTGTATGAAAAAATGTTAGTAGAAGTTAGTGCTTCTTGCTAGATATGTCTTTCACAGGTTTGTTGACATTCCTCTAAACTTTCACCTTTACTGACAAACAAGTTTTTATTGTTATTATTTTCCCTTTTATATGAGCAGATGGTTAAAAATGCCTTGACTAGGAAACCTGGTGGAGAGGAAATTCTTGAAGAATACAATGCCGAAAATTCACTGAGCCACCGCACCCGGCGGCAGCTTGTTAACATATTGGCAAGTGATATGACTGAGAGACATGGGTAAGAGTAATAGTACCTAATAAAAAAGTAAAGATGGGCCATATGGAATATTCTTGTAATGTATACTGCAGTAAAGACACATACTTCTGATTTAACATTGTCAATTGTATTTCCTCTATAGCAGAATTCCCTCCCGTAAGCAAAAGGAGAAATATGCCCTTGGAATAATTACACTCTTTCCCTCATTGAAGGATCCATTTTCTCCAAACGGCTATGTAAGTCATGCAGTGATTGTAAAACAGCACATTATTTAGTTTTCATCATGGAATAATTACATCAGCTAAATGATTTAAAAGAAAAATCTTAATTCCTCTTTCGTAATAACTATTGTCATAAAACTGTATTGAAATTGTGGATGTTGTTTAACATGTATTGCACCTGTTACATGATAATAGTCCTTGGGTTTCTTTTTGCTGAATCTGCAAAGTCTGTAAGATCGCATTTGATGTTTATTTTTCATCTATGTTTAAATGTGACAGGAGCATTTCTACGACGGAGTGAAAGGCACTGGATATGTAGCGTGGCGCCTCAAAACCATGTCCAGGTCTACAACCAAACGGCCAGTGAAGGAAGTCCCAGTGCATCAAGAACAAGGGCCTAAGCGCAGAAGATTAGCAACCACATTGCCTCAGCAACTTGATGGAGATGCCTGCAAGGAGGCCATCTCATTTCTTGTTCACTCTCCTGATGAAGCAAGTGTATTTCAGAAGATGAAAATGACGTTCCAACATCGCCAGGATCTGGTGCATGATCCACAAAGAACTGCAGATGTCTTCAAAACATTTCCACGCTTTTTGGATGTCAAAGGACTAGTAAGTCAAATCACTTGATATTTTCAACTGTTAATCCTTTTTTTTTTGTTTTGCTGATGTGGATGGCAACAGTAAAAGATGTGATCATTGGTCATCCCAGTCAGGCTATATCCCATATTGGTCAAAATCACATTGCAATGTAAACAATGTTGAGCACTGTCTTTATGTCCTGTGTGTATGATGAACAGGTCAATCAAGACTTCCTGCTGCTGTTTGGTGCTGAAACAGCCACCAAGTTGCTTGAGAAGTGGGACATGTCATTCAAGCCAAAGGTTATTAAAGAAGCCAAACAGCTGACTCAGTCAACTGACCTGTGTCGTTTGATAAAAGCTGCTGAGAAACCAACAGAGAGTGATGCAAATGGTAGGCGTCGCACCATGCTTGTTTGATTTTAATAATATTTATTTTTACCTGTCATTTTGAAATTGTTTTATAAATTCAACCATACACAGACTGGGACAGTGACATGGCCTCTCTGCTGCTACTCCTTCAACTTTTGCCACCCACAGCTGGACGAAAGAGGAGAACCAAAATAAGTCCAACTGATGCAGCACACAAAATGGTGCACTTTCACAAGGTAAATATGTTGTCTCACTTTTTAAAATCCTACAAAACACTTTTTCAGTTTTTGCACTTTTTAGTTTTCCTCTCCATGAAGTATGTGTCTTAGTATTTTGTAATAAGTTAGCAAGGCACATAATGTCAAACTGAATGAATGGTTCATACTCAGCAAGTATAAGCTAGGCCTATATGTCAATATCTCATTTGTTTTTAGTCATGCTGCAGCATTGATGAACACTTGCAAGCAAGAGATGGTAAACAACCATACATCCTCGCTGTTGGTCGAACCCAGAACAGCATTGACACCTTCTACATCGCAGTGGACAAACAGCTCATCCCCTGCCAAGCCACCAGCTCACTCAGTGCTTTTGATGAACTTTTCAAATCCCACTACGTGTTCAACTTATCTTACGACGAGTCACTGGTTCATCTCTACAGTTTTGTGCAGACCACCATATTCAACATTGATGCCACCTCAACAGATGAGTCACCACGTGTTCGTGAGTTGCGTGCCAAAATGTTGAATGAGAACCATGTTTAAATGTTTTATCTGTCAAACTCTGCATAGCACCAGTCAGGCTTTGATAAGTCATTTGCGACTAGGTCACAGTTTTTATCCAAGCACCAAATTTAAGTTGGCTTGTTCACAAGATGGTTGCAGCCGTCAGTTCACTACATATTCTGGTTTAAAAAAAACATTTAAATAGTGTTCATGATGAAGATTGTTGTCAAAGTGGTGATGCAGAACCCTCAGAGTCATTTCAAGCTGATTTTGACAGATTACAAGATACAGACATAGCAGTTGCAGGAACAAGTGTTACTCAGAGCCTAGAGGTTGGGTGTTCTGAAAACAATGGGTCAGGTCAAAGAATTAAAAAAAATTCTGAAGCAATTTGCACTAAAATTATTGGTAAACTCAATGGTAGTGGTTTGGCAAATAGTTTTGTGTCATCACTTGTTTGTGATTTGGAAGATTTTGCTGATGGACTGCACTGTGAGTTTAAACATAAAGTACTGAACGTTGTGCCAACAGAAAATCCTGTTAGATCTCCAGTGGAAAAATGTCTTGAGACTTTTGACAATCCAGTTGAGAAGTTCGACACTGAAGCTAAAAGAAAGTCATATTTCCGTGAAAAATGGGGAATTGTGGATCCAGTGGAAAAGACTTTAGGAATACGCTATGATACAAGGTTAAATAAAAAATCAGGCACTTATGACCAGGTACCAGTAAAAGACACTTTTGTGTACATTCCAATTTTGGAAACAATCAAATTTATATGTCGCAATTCTTATATTTGCGAGCTGCTTGCTAAACTATGTGTATCAAAAGAAGACAGATATGAAGACTTTTGTGATGGGAGTTACTATAAGTCTCATCCATTGTTTTCAAAACCACAGACTTCTTTGCAAATTCAGCTTTATTATGATGACTTTGAGACTGCTAATCCACTTGGTTCCAAACGTGGTGTTCACAAAGTTGGTGCAATCTATTTTGTCCTCAGAAATCTGCCTCCAAAGTTAAATTCTGCATTGATGAACATTCATTTGGTTGCATTGTTTCATGCAGAAGATGTGAAAAAATACGGCTTTGATCCTATTTTACAGCCTCTGATTGATGACATAAAGTTTTTGGAGAGCCATGGCATTGATTTACCCTTCTCATCTGAAAAGGTCCATGGCACTATATGTCAGATAACTGGGGACAACTTGGGGATGCACTCAATTTTGGGTTTTGTTGAGTCTTTCAGTGGACGTTACTTTTGTCGTTTGTGTTTAATTGCAAAACAGGATGCACAGAGTGTGTATACTGAGGATGATCCAAAGATCATCTTACGAGGGAAAGAACTTTTTGAAATGCACTGCAGTGAGTTGCAATCTGATCCTCAAAAGCTACATGTGTTTGGCTTAAGAAAGAATTCTACACTGAACACTCTTCAATTCTTTCATGTTTGCCAGAACTTTTCCTTGGACATTATGCATGATATTCTCGAAGGGGTAGCACAATATGAGATAAAGTTACTGTTGGAATATCTGTCAGACAATTTTCTGCCGAAACCTGCTCTTTTGTCACGGATCTATGCTTTTGACTATGGCTACTTGGAGAGCAAAAATCGTCCAACAAGGGTGAACTTAGACAGTAGTGGTAATAGTATAGGTCTTAACTCCATTCAGACTCTTTGTCTGATAAGAAACATTCCTTTAATTTTTGGTGATATTGTGCCAGAAGGAAATCAGAACTGGACTATGCTATTGCTATTGTTGCAAATAATTAACATCATATTCTCTCCATCTGTTACACATGGCATGACTGTGCTTCTAAAACATTTAACAATGGAACATCATGACTTGTTCAAATTGTTGTATCCAGGTAGGAACATGATTCCCAAACACCACTTTATGTTGCACTACCCAACTTGCATCAGAAAAATTGGGCCATTATTGCATGTATGGAGCATGAGAGGTGAGGCTAAACATAGGGTGTTCAAAGACACCCTTAAGAACTTTAAGAACATCACAGTGTCACTTGCCAAAAAACATCAAACATCCATAGCATACAAGTGGGAGACATGTCCTTTAAGCCATGTTGAGTATGGGCCCTTGAAATCATTTGATGTTGATAGTGAGGAAAATAGTGAAATGATCTCCCTAGGCTTGCCTGCTGTTGCAGAAGAGGCTTTCTCTGCTAATTGGGTTAACATTAATGGGACTGAGTACAGAACAGGATTGGTCATTTGTTGTGGTTCTGAACATGAGATGCCGGTGTTTTGCAGAATAAAAACAATAGTTTTGGTCAATAGTCACACCTACTTCATAGTTCAGAAGCTTGTGGTTGAAAATTTCAGTGAACATTGCCATGCTTCTAAAGTGTTTGAAACGGATGAAAAAGATGTTGTTAAAGCAGACTGTATTGAAATATACAAGCCCTTTGATTTGCAAAGTGCTTATGGTGATGATGATGGTCTGTACATTGTGCCATTATTTTTGTTGTGAACGTATGCTGTATGGTGCTTGGAATTTAATATTTATTAAAATGCTTATGTGACCAATTTTATGTTTTCTCCTTTTATCCTGTAAAGGGACTTAACAAGGATTTTACCTGAATGTAACACAGTAGTCATACAGTAATTGCACTTTAATGCATTTTTGTATTCAGACAATTAATACAGACTAGTATTTAAAAGCTCATATATGTCACTTTAAAGTGCCAAAATAACACTGTAAAAGTTACAGAATAACACTCTAAGTGAAAACAGTCAACACAATCCAGTGTGAAAATAAACACTTAAAAGTGTCATAAATAACACCATAGTTGTTGTGTAGTAACACCCTCAGTGAAAAGAGTTAACCCAAGCCAGTGTAAAAGTGAACACTTATCAGTGTCCTAAAACAACACTATAAATGTTAGGTAGTTACACTCTGAGTGAAGACACTTCACACCATACAGAGTGAAATTTTAACACTATGGGTGTTATATTTTTAACACTACAATGGAGTTAAAATAATAACACTTTGCAAAGTGTTACTTTAACTCTAAACCAGTGAGAATTATATAAACACTGGAAAAGTGTTAACTTTAACACTATAGGAGTTGAATTAACACTGGAGATTTTGCTGTGTACACTGTAAACCCGAATGTTCAAAGTAATTAAATAGATTAAATAGTGTATACTCAAAGTCTTTAAAAAGTTCTGTTAACTTAAATATGTCAAGTTCGTGTAACATGTTCTTCTTTTTGAGTAAATGAAACTAATAATATTTGATTGAATTGAACTATTTCTATATTAAGTAAGCATCACTTAAAATCATAACTTAAGCACAACGTAAGACAGTTAAGTTAGGACATATAAGAATGGTAAAGTCCTGTTATTTTTGTTGTTTCAAGTAGGTAGGATTTAATAATAAACTTAATTTATGTAGCACATGCTAAAATACAATAAAATCTCAAAGTGTTTCACCAAATAAGTAAAATCAAATTGTCTTAAATGCATTAGTGGAAGACAAAATGTATCCATCCATCCATCCATCCATCCTCATCCGCTTTGTCCGGGGCCGGGTCGCGGGGGCAGCAGCCTAAGCAAAGAGGCCCAGACCTCCCTCTCCCCAGCCACCTCCTCCAGCTTATCCGGGGGAATACCAAGGCGTTCCCAGGCCAGCCGAGAGATATAATCTCTCCAGCGTGTCCTGGGTCTGCCCCGGGGCCTCCTCCCGGTGGGACATGCCTGGAACACCTCACCCAGGAGGCGCCCAGGGGGCATCCTTGTCAGATGCCCGAACCACCTCAGCTGGCTCCTTTCGACGTGGAGCAGCAGCTGCTCTACTCTGAGCCCCTCCCGGATGGCCGAACTTCTCGTGGCCATAGGTGAGGGTAGGGACGTAGATCGACCGGTAAATTGAGAGCTTCGCTTTTACACTCAGCTCCCTCTTCACCACGACGGACCGGTGCAGCGTCCGCATTACTGCAGCTGCAGCCCCAATCCGTCTGTCGATCTCCGGCTCCCTTCTCCCATCACTCGCGAACAAGACCCCGAGATACTTGAACTCCTCCACTTGGGGCAGGAACTCATCCCCGACCCGGAGTGGGCACTCCACCCTTTTCCGGCTGAGAACCATGGCCTCAGATTTGGAGGTGCTGATCCTCATTCCCGCTGCTTCACACTCAGCTGCGAACCGTTCCAGTGCGAGCTGGAGGCCCTCACCCGATGAAGCCAACAGAACCACATCATCTGCAAAAATCAGAGATGAGATTCTGAGGCCACCAAAGCGAAAGCCCTCCGCCACTTGGCTGCGCCTAGAAATCCTGTCCATAAAAATTATGAACAGAACTGGAGACAAAGGGCAGCATTAATACGAAACACATAAAGAAGTAAAGGTATATGGGCGGGAACAGCACCAAAGAGGCAACATGGACGACTGGAGAAAGTTGGACCTAACGGCAGCAACTAGCATCACTGGACTTACAGTAAGTTTTCAATGTTGATATTAGTTTATTGTTAAAATACGAATATTTAGTTGTATTTTGGGTGCGTGTCGAAAAGAATAGCAGAAATGTCGGGTCCGTGCTTTTTATGTGCTTTGCTGCTCTCCCCGAAGGAAACTTTGCACTTGCAGAGCTAGCATTAAGTTGTTGTAATGAGGGTCGCAGGCTGTTTAAAAAGTTAGATACTACTTGTTCTAGAGGTAGCGCCCGGTCACCTAGTATGAAACAAAGTGTTTTAATCTCTCTAAATTTTTAAACCCCCTCTCATGACTCAGAATAGTTGGGTCCAAACAAGCCCGTTGTCCCTGCAGTTACACAGCGGAGATACCTATCTGCAGTGAGAGTGCTTTTAAGCCGTTTTCTTGTTAGAAACGCTATATTTTAAACTATATGTGCAGGGTTAGGATTGTGAAGGAGCTCTTGGACCTCTGGCCTGCTCTAAAAATGGGGTCTGAGGTAATATGGATCAGCTCTCTTTAAAATGAAAATTGTAATTCTTACTCATGTGGCAGCTTTTTGCTGCTTTATAAAGATGTGCGAGATGCTTCAAATTGAACTGTATTGTCCTTCTGCTGTAGTTGTATGCAGAGTTTCAGCGGATTACAAATCAGAACCTGCCCAATACATTCTACGCTCTACTTGACCGCCATCTTCCTCGACTGATGACCTTATTCAGACGGAAGACAGCAGATGCCCTGGCTGAAATTCTAAGAATTCACAATGAACAGGTAATAATAGATTGTTACACATTTCATAGGTTGAACCAGTGGAACATTGGACAGGTTCAATGATTTAAATGAGCTTTTTGAATTTTGCTATTATTCCACTTTGTGTTTGCTATTTGTCTGACTGTATTAAAGATGTGAACAGGTTATTTGTGGACATGTGTTCTGATTTGACTGTTGTTGTTGTTGTTCAGTAAACTCACCAGTATATACAATTCTGTTTTTATCTGGAAATAGGAAATCCATGATATCCACACCAAGCGCACTACCGTTCTCCACGCCCTTCCTGTCTATCTGCGTGAGGATGTCTCTGGATTTTTCAGAACCTGCACTGTGAGTATCCTTAAGTATCTAACAGATACTACTGTCTATATAAACAGTGCATCAAAGTACAAACATGTATTTTGATGCGCTGTTTGGACTTACCTTTGTTTAGTCTACCCATACGGTTTCCATGTATGGTCTTTTCTGTCTCCTCACTACGAATGAACTGAATTGGTGTTTTGTTGAAAGTGATAAGATGTTTAGTAAAACATTTTCCTGTGTATTTCCTTTAGCTTAGTTTCAGTCTATCTCACACCACTTGATTCTCTGGTGAATTAGCTGATTTATGTGTGCAGAACATGGATCTTCTGTTTTTCACCTCTTACAGTGAGACTCAGGTCTCCCTTGTAAAAGAGGTATTGGATCTCAATGGGAGTTGGTAAAATGAGAAATTATATGTCGTCTGTTGTATTTCTTGGGTTAGATTGTGATTAGTATCTCTTTTTCATCAATTCAGGACGAATCTGATGAGTTGGAGCTTGATGGTGTTGAAGTGGCCCTCTTCACTGTCATCAGTGACCATGACACGACAAGTCCAGTTCACTACCAACCTGTGAAAATCTCTGTCGTCATTGAAAGTGATGCCGTGTTCAGTCTCCCCAGATTTGGTGAAGCCTTCCTGGTAATGTTTGGACTGATCTATGCACTTCACCTCAGCTACCCCAAAGCCCTGACCAACACTTTAGAATTTACTCAAAAGATTTTACTTGGTCTAGAAAGTGGTAAACTGTCACCCAGGTTACAGACCCTCAAGAATGACTTGGTTATGTAGGAACTCATCTGAAAGAAGAATGCAGGGTGAAGCATTATAAAAGGCTAGTTCAAAGTTCTCTCCTTTTATCTAAATAATGCCTCAAAACGTTATTGCATTACTCTACAGGTGTTCAGCCAATAGGTCCAAACTATACAACGTGCCTTTGTTCTCCTTAACATAATGCAAAGCAACACTAATGTTTTGTATGTTTTAATGTTTTTCATAATACTATTTCTAAAACATTGTGGGCTGCGCAAGATGACCTAAATTTCACTGTTTGATACTGGTTAATGTAAAACAAATAGCATTGTAATTCACTCAAATTGCTGCCCTGTTGCCTTATTCAAATATTAGCCAGAGAGCCAAAAGCACATTTTGATATTATTTATTATTATTTGGCATTATTTTTCATTACTCTGACAGTTTTCCTGACTAAACAATTTTTGGTCTACTTATTTTAATTTATAAATGTTTTTGTTAATTATTTTTAACTTAATTAATTTAAAAAAAAATGTATTTAATTTCAACATAATGTGCTAAAAGGGAGCAGGCAAGATACTGTTCAATGGCAGATGTTTATGAATTTTGCATATTAAGTTACCGATACTCAGTGTAATTGAGGCAATCAATTGCCTCAAAAATTTTAAGTTTTGGGTCACATGTTTTTAAGTATAAAGTAGTCAACATATTTGACTAACGTGTACTTAAAATAATGACAACACAAACTAATAAACATTTGAGTTTTGTTAACATAAAAATGTTGTGGTTGTGTGCTTATTTTTTATAAGTTCTGTGAACTTATTCCTTTGAATTTGTAAACTTGAAACTTTAAGTCATATTAACTGCAAATATTTGAGTTGACCGTTCTCAAAAGATACAAGTACCATGTAATCCAAACTTTTATGTTCTGGAAAAATTTGACTTTTGAGTTGATCAACTCAAAAAAATTGAGGCAATCGATTGCCTCAATTTTTTTGAGTTCTGGTAACTTATTCGGGTTTACAGTGTAGACAAGTAGAAGAAGATGGCCATTGTGATAGACGTAGCGATACCAAATGACAGCAACATCAGGAAGAAGGAACACAAGAAGCACCAAGGGCTCAGAGATAAGCTGGAGAAGATGTGGAGGGTGAAGGTAACAGTGGTCCCAATGGTATTTGGAGCACTAGGTGCAGTGACCCCTAAGTAGGGCGTGTGGCTCCAGCAGATCCCAGGAACAACATCCGAGATCTCTGTCCAGAAGAGCACAGTCCTAGGGACAGCTAAGATACTGCACAGGACTTTCAAGCTCCCAGGCCTCTGGTAGAGGACTCGAGCTTGAAGAGGGTTCTGCAGGGGCGAGTGGGGATTTTTATAGAAAGGTAAATACAAAAAAACCCCACTAGAGAATAAATAGATTTTTTATTTGAATGGTGTTTTAAATACAGTTTATGAAGTAAAACATATACTCAACAATTTCAACTTTTTGCTTGATTTTCAATCCAAAATTCACCCACAACCAGTCACAGCAGAACCTAGTTCTGCCAGAGGTTTCTTCCTGATAAAAGGGAGTGTTGTGATATTTTGATACCATGGTAGCATTTACAGGATATTGTTTTATAGTGATATTATACAGGAAAACTGTTACTCAATAAGGCCCATTTACTAGTTGTTTTTCTCTTTCTCTGTGACCCAAGAATTAATGTGTAAGAATCACAGGCTGGTACCAAGGTCGAAAATACCACAGAGATCACTTCCTTATTCCCATCCTCCCTTCTTTATCTCCTAGAAAAGAGCTTGTTAAAGGCCAGGTGGTTTGTTTCAGAATTCACTAATGAAAGAACTCTGTATTCTATGTCTAGGAGTGTATTTTGCTGGGATAATCATAAATTGTAGCTGAACTGATAAACTATACAAAGGATACTTCTTTGCTCAGAGGGCAGGAAGACGCTTCCTTATTTGGTCTGTAGCGGTTTGAACTGAGAATCTGTTGACACACGAACCTTTTTCCTCTATATAAACTGTTGTCTGATGAATAAACCTTGGAGTTGATTTTGGGAAAGCAACCTGAAGCAGTCTGTGTTTCCTTGTTCTCCCAAGCTACTCCCGGCGCTGTAACTAACCTGCTGAACGGCATACCTGAGTGTTACTTTGAATGATTTTGAATCTTATAGGGTAAAGACAAAACTCTGCTTATAGGTGCCCACGCCTCGGAGGAAACCCGATCCACGGAGAAACCCGGGACGGAGATTTCTTTCAGGGAGCATCGCCAAACGCTTGCTCAAAGGGTATCATTTGATTGTTCGCGTTTCTCTTTATTGTTGTAGGCTTCTGCAAACCTTACAATGGGGTGTCTAAATTCATAGGCTGCATTCTCCCGACGCCACATTTGAAGGCCGATTACATCACAGCGACGCACCAAAGGCTGTCCAAAATTGTAGACTTCTCCAAATGCAGCCAATAAATGTGTTTCCTTTTCCCGGGATCTGAAGGATGGGTCAGGTGTATCCTTCGTGGACCACCATATCTCAGAATTCATAGCGTGGCCCAGCCAATTCCAGTTTCCAACAATGTCAGCAGCTACTTTAATATTACTCTTATTAATCTTTGTGGGTCACAAAATAAACTTTTAAGATATTTTCAGGTGAGAATGTAGGTGTGTAAACTTCAAATATCTGCTCGGTTTATCATGACATCACATGCTTGAAAAGTGCTCTGAAGTTTTCTGAGACGTCTGTCACCCACCAGCTCGATAGTTAGTCGGGGCGAGAATAGCGAACTCCTGGCACATCTCTTTCAAACCCCCCGCGGTCTTTCACTGGTCAGGTTATACATGATATATGTCACTTACATAACTTAAAAATGTTATTCTTTGGCTTGTTTCAGTGTTTTATTTGTTCGTGAGTAAATTGGTTTGGCTGAGATTACAGCTGAATACACGTCAAATGGAAAGCATCTTGTTGCATTCTCAATCATTCAGGTAAGTACATCTCCAAAAGTTGATTCCATTAATCTCGAGGTAGCGTTTTCAGTGGGAGAAACGTTTTGACACTCATCCAAGTGACTTCTTGTCACTTGGGTGAGTTATGGGCGACCATGGTTCAGGGGGTTGGGAAGCTCATTTTGTAACTGGAAGGTTGCCGGTTCAATCCCCAGCTCTGTCTGTCTTGGTTGTTGTGTCCTTGGGCAAGACTTCACCTGTTGGCCAGAGGGGCCGATGGCGCGATATGGCAGCCTTGCTTCTGTCAGTCTGCCCCAGGGCAGCTGTGGCTACAACTGTAGCTTGCCTCCACCAGTGTGTGAATGAATGAATAGTGGAATTGTAAAGCGCATTTCAAAGCCTTTCATTTATCCACCCATTTGCTGTCTCTCAGCATGAAATGTGGTTGTAGTATTTGTAGTGGATCAGTAACACACACTCACATTGTGGCTTGTTTACATGTACTAGTCTACAGCTGACCACATGACCAATTGCTAGATGACTTCCTTCAGCTACACCAGGGGCCAGCAACCCTGGGCACGCGTGCCACAGCTGGCACGCGAAGGGTTAAGTGATGGCGCGGCATGTAGTGAAATAATCTGAAAAGGTGTATTTAAAATTAATATCTACGGCTGGGCCACCAATACACATCACAAATTATCTCACACAGAGCTAATGACAATACAGCTAATGACAGCGCGCCTTAATGACAGTATCTTAGCTAATAGCCTCACCTCCTTGTTTTACTTGTAACTGGCTAAAAATTACACAGACGAGAGGGATGTAGCTAGCTAGCCAGTCCTGTGAATTATAGCCTCGAAGCGAGCAAAAAAAGATGATCCCCGGTCTTTTATGCCAATTTGGACAGAAGACTGGGGTTTTGTGCAACAGAAAGATCGTGCTGTATGTGCCCTTTGCCTTGAGAGTGTTGTTTGCCGGACTTCCAGTGTTAAACGACATTTTGAGACGAAACATCAAAAAACCTTCAAGGATGAGGCAGAGAAAGTTGAATCAATTACACGTCTGTGTCAAGATATGAGAAGCAAGCAAGTACTCTTTTTTTTTTTTTTTTTTTGCAGCTGCAAAACATCATGGAACTGAAGCAAGTTATCGTATTGCACACTGTATTGCTAAACATGGAAAGCCGTTTACAGACAGAAAATTTGTTAAGGAGGCTTTTCTCTCAAGCTCAGAAGTGTTATTTAATGGGCTTCCAAAGAAAGATGCAATTAAAGCAAGGATATAAGACATACCTGCATCAGCCAGAACTGTGGAACGACGCATCCAGGAAATGGGTGACAATGTCAGAGCCCAACAAACAGCTGGTTTGAAAGAAGCCCAGGTGTTTAGTATAGCTTTGGACGAAAGCGTTGATATCAATGACGGTCCACTTTTGGCTGTTATGGTAAGATACTGTGATGTGGCAGTACAAGAGGAACTCTTCTATTTAACCCCAATGCCTGAAACAACGCGAGGTGAGGATATTGCCAAAGTTTTTAAGGAGTGTTTTGATGAGCGAGGCATTAACATTACAAAGATTTTTGCTGTGACAACTGATGGTGCACCAGCTATGGTTGGGAAACACTTTTTCACTCTTTGAGGTCGGGAAACCTGCTTTTGACAACTTCTGAGAAAGGCCGCATCTGAGGCCTCGGAGTTTCCTTCCTGGTTGGCTGTGGTGACCTTAGCGGTTGCGTCCGGACAATCAAGTTCTTTCACTAAAAGTCCCACCATTTGCCCTTTCTTCTTTTCTTGCATGATGGCAGATAAGAGGGAGCAACGTCGAAAACGGGGCCAGGCCGGTGCGGGTGGTTCACAGAGCCTGGAGCTGGGTCATGACTCTCAACGTGACGCGGCTATCACGGAGCGCATCTACGAGCAGGGTGCAGGCGCACCGCTCGGCGAAGTCACATTTACCAGAGCATTGGAGGTTCTGAAACGGGACATCTGCAACAAGCTTGACTGCAAGATTGATACAGTTACCCATACACTGTGGTCAGAAATATCATCTGTGAAGGCTGAGTTTAAAGCTGCAATAACCACCCTACAGGCCACCGTTAATGCTCAAGGGACCACCATTAAAGATTTGGAGCTTTCAGCTACAACCTGCAGTGACGACCTGACTTCTCTTCAATCTGCTGTAAGTGTCCTAACGGAGGAGCTCAGACAACTGCAAGATAAATGTGAGGATCTATAAGGAAGGTCAAGGCGCAATAATATTCACCTTATTGGCATCCCCGAAGGTTTGGAGACTTCTAACCCTAGGGAGTTTATTTCCCATCTCCTGCAAGATCTTCTGAAACTGAATGAAGCACCTCTGTTGGATCGGGTTCACAGATCCCTTGGACCAAAGCCCGGAGAGGGAGCGCCTCCTCGCCCACTGCTCATTAGAGTCCACTACTTCCATGTCAAGGAACAGCTGCTACGTCTTGCAGGGGCAAACTCTCCTCTACTTTACCAGGGCAGAAGGATCTCCATCTTTCCAGACTTCACACCTGCAGTGGCTAAAAAAGGTTCACAGTTTACTGGTGTCAAGCGCCTTCTGCACTCTTGTCCTGGGATCAAGTTCGGCCTGTTCTATCCTGCGGAACTGAGGGTGACATTTCCAGATGGAGTTGTACGTAAGTTTACTGATCCTGCATCTGCCACGGACTTTGCCAATAAGATCCTGGGGGTCCTGCCTCTCAGGGCACATAAGTGTCTTAGCCCATTGGGCTGATATGTCCATCTTGGTTAATTTCTGTGAAATATTTTATTCTATTTGTTTTTCTCTTTCTTCACTGTTTTTTTATTTTTTATTGTATCTTATTGTAGTTTTTTTAAGTAACATACTTATGCTTATTTGAGGTGAGCTTGATTTATAGGATGTGTCTTGTTCTAATATGTTTTAATTCAATCGTTGATTTGTCTCTGTCTTGTATTGCATGGAGCTTGAACTCAACTGGGACTTCGAATAGTTGGGAGGAAGTGCTCAGGGGTGTGTTTGGTGGGGGGTGTGTGCATCTTGTTTGGGAAGATGCTTCAGCATTTAGGGGGAAGTTTGGGTGTTCTTTGTTTTTTATGTTGTACTGTTCTGTACGCTGACTTTGTTTTTCCTGTGTTTTTCATTGGTCAGCTTTTGTTTTTTTCAATCTATGTTCTAATATGGTATCGCAATTAAATATTAATAATCAACAAGCAGGTCACTCGTTTAAGTTCTGTAGCTGGAATTATAAAGGTCTGAACCAACCTATTAAAAGGAGTAAGGTCCTCCATCATTCGCAATTCTTGGGCGCCCAGGTTGTGTTTTTACAAGAAACACACCTAAAAATTTCAGATCATTTTAGACTTCGTAAGGGGTGGGTGGGCCAACTCTATCACTCTACATTAGAGCTGGGCGATAGAATGATAACGATATGTATCGCGATATAACTTTTACTCGATAGAGAAATTAAACTATCGCGATAGACCTCGCCGCTCTTGTCCTCTTAAAAAAAAAAAAAAAAAAAAAAAAAAAGGTCAGCCAATCCAAATTAAGTAGCGCAGAGCCGAACCAATCACAGCCGCAGCGTCACGTCGCGTGACTTGTTACGTACAGCACAAGTGCCAAGGCGCACATGTGTATTTGTTTGGGAAGCAGCCAGCCACCGTACCGCCCGGGTAATGGAGGAAATGAGTGTGCCGACTAGAAAAATCAACCGAGCGTGACCGAAGGTTACCGAAGAGAAATCAGATGATGGTTCCAATGCCGGAGAGATTGTCGAACGGAAGAGCCAGAGAAGTTCCGTAGTGTGAAGGTATTTCGGCTATTTCAAGTCTGACAAAAAACAGAGTAGCGTGCACTGTAAATTGTGCCGGAAGCAAGTCTGGAAATACAATAAACTGGTGCATGCGTCACACTGTGCGCCACGTTATTGTTTCGGTGAAATGAATTTCTACAATACTGTTACTGTTAATTCTCCTCTCTGCAGTGTTTAAATGCTTACATATACACACAGTTACTGTCCCTCCACACATACGACTCGGTTCTGCTTCTATGCCCCAGCTTTGTTTACTTTTTCCCACCGAGGCTTCTAGACTTCTGATTGGCCAACATTTCTGCACGGTTAGGAATCTAGCTCCACCTGCTGCTTTGGCATGTTCATAGCAGCGTTTTCCTTCATTTCTGCCTTTATGTGTGGACGGGATTATTTTTTAAAACGAAAACGGAAAATCTCCGATTTCAAAAATACCCGTGTACGTGTGGACGTAGCCTCAGTCTCTGACTGGAAGCGCTAATTCGTCATTCGGCTTTTGTCAGACTAAAGTAACTGTTAAAACTGTTTGAAAAGCTAAGCTATACAACAAGGAGAGATTGAGAATTTCCTTTTAGTTCTCAGTTTATTTGATATTGACAAAAGTTAGTTTTGTCTGTTCTTCTGTAAAACAAACTAAGATTTATTTTTAGAATTAATATTTTGTTTCTAAGTGGAATTGACAATTTAGTAGTCTGTTTCGTTTGTTCTATTTTGAAACTTAAACGCTTTAGCGGCTGCCTTTTGTGTAGTTTGCAATATTTGCCTTTATTTATCTGAAAAAGTCTCATGTTCCTTAAGTACATCTACCCTGTTGAACTTCATCCATCCATTCGCATCATTCATCCATTCCATCCATTTGTAAATGCTTAATGGATGAACTTATTATGGGAAATAAATATTTAAATAAAAACAAGCTGCTGATTATTTCACATTTTACTTGTGAGCAACGGCACATTTAAATCTTACAAATATAGTTATTTGGCTTATATCGTGATAGATATCGTTATCGCCTGAAATGAAAAAAACATATCGTGATATGAAAAAATCTTATATCGCCCAGCTCTACTCTACATTTAAATCCAAAGCTCGTGGAGCTGCTATTTTAATACACAAATCATATTTGTCGTATTTTGAACACTAAATTCATTTTTGCCAACATCTATGCTCCCAATTGGGACGATCAAAATTTTTTTTGCACTTTTTTCACTAAAATTCCTGACTTGTCTTCCCACTATTTAGTTCTTAGTGGCGATTTTAATTGTTGGCTCGGGCCGCTGGATTGATCCTCAAATAGGCCTGGTAGGCAATCCAACTCTTCCAAAATTATTAATATGTTCCTTGAAGAATTTTCTGTTATTAAGCATGTGGTAAGTGCTGAGCAAGCTAAGAATGAGCAACAAGCCTTTTTCATAGAACAAGCTGTGCTAATACGTCAATGGTTTCCATTGGGTGCTAGGAGTGTGGACTGGAGTAAGGTTAAGCAGATTGTCATACCCACGCTGTATCGGTCAAAGATCCTGGCGCTTGCTCGTGAAAGCCAGTGGTCAGGACATTTAGGCATCAAAATAACGTATCAGTTACTATTAAAACACTTCTTCTGGCCTGGCATGAAACGTGATGTGGCTGCTTTCTGCCGTAGTTGCCATATGTGTCAACTTGAGGGTAAACCAAATCAGGTTATACCCCCTGCACCATTATGTCCCATCCAAGTAGTCGATCAACCATTTGATCACGTCATAGTAGACTAAGTAGGTCCACTACCAAGAACAACGTCAGGAAACCAATATTTACTCACCATTATGTGTGCTGCTACACGTTTCCCTGAGGCTATTCCACTGCACAAATTACGGCAAGGTCTGTTGTGAGAGCCCTTACTAAGTTTTTTCTACATTCGGACTGCCTAAAGTTGTCATAAAAGATCAAGGTTCTAACTTTCAATCTAAATTATTCAAGCAAGTAGCTAAAAACCTACAAATCAAACAGGTTGTGTCTTCTGCCTATCACCCAGAATCCCAAGGAGCTTTAGAGCGGTGGCATCAAACCTTAAAAGCCATGCTCCGCAAGTATTGCTTAGAGGCCAAAGTGGATTGGGATGAAGGGATTCCCTTTGTGTTGTTTGCTGCTCGCGAAGCTGTCCAAGAGTCACTCGGGTTCAGTCCCTCTGAACTAGTGTTTGGCCACACGCCTCGTGGCCCGCTTAAATCAATGAAAGAGAAATTTGATCCAGGAAGGGAGCCCTAGAGTGGGAGTGACCAAGTATGTGCAGGATTTCTGTGAGCGTTTGAGTCAGGCTAATGCTCTGGCTAAGCAGCACCTCACTGTTTCACAAGGAAAAATGAAACACGCTTATGATAAGGCTGCTGTCAAACGACAATTCCAGACAGGAGATGAAGTACTTGTCCTCTTCCCTGTCCCCGGATCATCTCTTTCTGCTGAGTATGAGGGGCCTTATGAGGTACACGAACAAGTAGGAGAAACTGATTACATAATCAGCACGCCGAATCGAAGACGCAAAACCTGTGTTTGCCATATAATCATGTTAAAGTTATACCACTCCCGACCCTAACCAAAACCCACTGGGAGCTGTGCTCCTGTGGCCGTCTTCAGTCACTCAGAGGTAGAAAGCACAGACGAGGCTGATGGTTTAAAACTGAATGACTCCAGTGGTTCTAAGCCCCGCTTGCCTTACTCTGAAGTGTTAAAATCATTCCGAGCAACAAGAAGACATGGCTAATTTGGTCCATGAGTACCCCTGTTTATTTGGCGATGCTTGCTGCTGCAAGAGTACAATTTGGAGATTTGGCATATAAAAGGATCAGAAAATGTACTAGCTGATGGCCTCTCCCGGTTGTGAGTATGACTTGTTTTGTTGTCTGTCATGAATATTGAAATCTGTATATACAAAACGTAGTCTTGTATTTTAAGGGGAGTGGTGTTACGGCCCTGGGCCTTGGAGAGAGTGAGACTACCCTTTTGTGCTTATGCAAATCTAAGTGTGCCAGGACTCGTGGATGACTGGCTGCTGGGAGTCCTGTGCCAGCCTTCTTTTATGCAGATCACAGTGTGCCAGACCTCGCGGACGATTGGCTGCCTGGAGATCCCATGACCACTCCATGACCAATTGACTGGCTGATTGTCTGCACCTGGGAGTATAAAAGGCTGAAGATCCTTCACACTAGGGGGAACTGCTGCTCTGAAGTGAATATGCAGTGTCCTTCTCGTCTGCTCTGCATGTGAGTCTTGTTTGTTAAACCTCTTTGCTGTGTTGCTCTTTGTTTAAACCTGATATACAGCTGAACTTAGTTTCATTAGAGTTTTGTGATGCTGGCTTGCCTTAGTTACCCTTAGCTTTTATTTTGTGTGCTGCCAGCCTGCTTTAGTTAACCCTTAGCTTTTACGCGTGACTGTTTCGCTTGTTCTTTATGTAATAATTATATGCCCAGTGGTCTGTTGAACAGCCCTGTCGGTTTTCTGTTTAAAGTTTGAAATTAAAACTTTTTACTTGACTCAGTTTGTGTGGGGGGCTTGTTTATGTTACTCCTCCCCTGACGCCTAACAGAGTGGGTTGTAACAAATACATTAAGACTTGTCTTTTCATTTGTTTTTTAATGAATACCATTTATGTCATCTAGTTGTATAGTAAATAACATTTTTGTTAATTGAATGGATGTTGAATTAAATGTAACATTGTTAACTCTAGGTGGGTTTGCAGAATTGCACAAATACAGGTATCTTTATTTTGTGATCATATTTACACTTTATATTCTGATACTCTGCTTTAATTCCACTATAGTTTTCCTTATCTGGACTCACAAAAACCTTCACGAGCCAATGTACATTTTTATTGCAGCTTTGTTAATCAACTCTGTTCTTTACAGCATGATTATCTATCCAAAGCTCTTATCTGATGTTTTGTCTGAAAAACAGATGATATCATATCCACTCTGTCTTTTCCAAGGTTTATCATATTACACCTCGGTTGGTTCAGAATTTTTACTGTTGGCAGCAATGGCATATGACAGGTATGTGTCTATATGTAAACCCCTGCAATATCCAGTTATTATGAATAGAATAACTATTTATGTATGTCTGATTTTAGCTTGGCTTATACCTGCTTTTGAAACCTCAGTGATGGGTGTGTTGTATTCGAATGTCAAACTCTGTAGCTTTTCTCTGACAGGAATTTTTTGTAATAATTCACTTTACAAGCTTCAGTGTGTGCCCTCGGTCGCAATATCTATATATGGTGTGGTCATGTTTATAAGAATTGCCCTTCTACCTTTGCTTTTCATACTTTTTACATACATCAGGATTGTTAGAATATCTTACCATTGTTGTAGAGAAGTGAGGAAAAAAGCTGTAAAGACATGTTTACCCCACCTGCTGGTGTTAACCAACTTTTCCTGTTTTATTTTCTTTGATATAATTATAGTTCGACTGGATTCTGATCTATCCAAAACTCTTCGTTTGACATTGACGTTTCAGTCAATTGTATTCCATCCTCTTTTAAATCCAATCATATATGGACTCAAAATGAATGAAATTTTCAAACATATCAAAATATTGTTGTCAAGTTTAATAACACTGGTATTACTGCCCTATTATCAAATGTATGGCATATAATTTTAAATTGTAATGCAAACTAGACAATGGAGTACCTTTTCTCCGATTTTACATACTAGACAGAGGAAAAGAGATCAAATTTATAGAAATGTCATGACATTTATGTAAATGTTCATTTCTGTTCTTCTATTGATGACAACATAATGGTCATAAAACAAAGACAAACAATTTCTTAAACTGTTTCTGGTAATGTTTAAATTCTAAACATCTCATATGCCTGCATTTCACATTTCCCCTTCTATATTGTCATAGATTATTATTTACTATTGTATATTCACATAAAAATAATTTAGTAGAATGAATCAATTAGTAGAAGTCTCTCTTTGATGCTGACAAGCATGTGAATATTCATCACAGTGTCTTCTGTTTTCTCAGTTATATATATATATATATATATATATATATATATATATATATATATATATATATATATATATATATATATATATATATATATATATATATATATAAAACCAGCTGGATAGCGTAGTGGTTAGACTACACGCCTTTGGAACAGAGGATCGCAAGTTGGATTCCTGCCTGGGGCGTCTGTATCCAGTAAGGGTCCTAAGGCTAGACCCCCTATGCTAAGCAAGCCTACCGCAGACATGAGCGAGACAGATAAATATGAAGGCATGCCGGCTCGGACGTCGCCCGGATCAACAAGGTCCGCGTCAGGTGTTGAGGAACCAGGGCACCCTGACGAAAAGTGGGCTACTGGAACAAGAAGGCATCGGTGGGCAAGGGACGAAAACAGGGCGTTGTTGGAATGCTACTACGCAAGTAACCCCGGCGGAAGGGGCTACATGAATAGGATGAGGGACCTATGGATTCTTCGATACCCAACATCCACAATGACAGCGAAACAACTAGTAGCTCAGTGTTCCAACATTCGAAAGAAGGGACTGCTCTCACAGCTAGAGATTGACGAGGTACAACACAAATGCTACGGCAAGGAGGAGTCAGGACGCCAGGTCAGGGGGGAGATATCATCACCCCCACCCGAGATTGGGTACATAGCCCCAAGTGCGATAGGAGAAGGATCGTTGAGTGCGAGAGGAACTGACCTGAAAAATAGGATCATGGCCAAGCTTGAAACCTGGATCCCCCGTAGCCGGTTACCAAGATTACGTGAAGTACCCTCAGAAGGTCTGCTAGATGATGTTAATGCAGCACTACGGGCAATACCTACAACCACGATTACCGACACTAACAAGCTGATCTACAATACGGCAGCAGTGATCAGTGAGATGCTTGGCTACAAGTTGAACAGCCACAAGGGGCAGTACCCTCCATGGAGAAGGAGGCTAGAGGGCAAGATCAAAGTAGCACGGAGGGAGGTTAGCCAACTAACAGAGTTGCAGAAAGGTGCGACAAATAAGGTGCCTAAGAAATACAGCAAGCTGTCCATACCTGAGGCCTTGGAAACTGCCAAGCAAAGACTCACAGCCTTGGCCAGCCGCTTGAGGAGGTACACCAGAGAGATAGAAGGCAGGAGAATAAACCAGCTGTTCTCCACAGAACCAGCAAAGGTGTACTCTCAGTGGCAAGGGAACAATAAGAGAACAGCACCACCAAGGCTGGAGACGGAGCAATACTGGAAGAGCATATGGGAGAAGGATGCAACCCATAACGGCAATGCTCAGTGGCTAGTGGATCTGAGGGCAGACCACAGCGACCTCCCTGAACAGGGTCCAGTAACCATCACAGTGGCAGATATCCAAGAAAGGGTCTCCAGTATGAAGAGTTGGACAGCACCAGGGCCCGACATGGTTCACGCCTACTGGCTGAAGAAGCTGACTGCACTCCACGAGCGTCTGGCAGCACAAATGAACCAGCTGCTAGTTAACGAGAGACACCCGGAATGGCTAACCGAAGGTCGGACGGTCCTGATCCCCAAGGACCCCAAGAAGGGAGCGGTCCCCTCCAACTACCGACCAATAACCTGCCTCAGTACTACATGGAAGCTCCTGTCAGGCATCATATCGGCTAAGATGAACAGGCACATGGGTCAACACATGAGCGGGACACAGAAAGGAATTGGCAAGAATACCAGAGGTGCAAAACACCAGCTACTGGTAGACAGAACAATCAGCCGAGACTGCAAGACCAGACTGACCAACCTGTGCACTGCCTGGATTGATTACAAGAAGGCCTATGACTCAATGCCCCACAGCTGGATACTGGAATGCCTAGAATTGTACAAGATCAATGGGACCCTAAGAGCCTTCATCAGGAACTCAATGGGGATGTGGCGTACAACACTAGAGGCCAACTCCAAGCCCATAGCACAAGTTACCATCAAGTGCGGGATCTACCAAGGAGATGCTCTGTCCCCACTGCTGTTCTGCATAGGCCTGAACCCCCTCAGTGAGATCATTAACAAGACTGGCTACGGATACCGACTACGGAACGGAACAGTTGTCAGCCACCTCCTGTACATGGATGACATCAAGCTGTATGCCAAGAGTGAACGAGATATCGATTCACTGATCCACACTACCAGGCTATACAGCAATGACATTGGAATGTCGTTCGGACTGGAGAAGTGTAGTCGGATGGTAACAAAGAGAGGGAAGGTAGTCAGAACTGAGGGGATTGAACTACCAGAAGGCAACATTGCAGACATAGAGGACAGTTACAAGTACCTGGGGATCCCGCAGGCAAATGGGAACCATGAAGAGGCCGCTAGAAAGGCTGCAACCACCAAGTACCTGCAGAGGGTCAGGCAAGTCCTGAGGAGTCAGCTGAATGGTAAGAACAAGATCCGGGCCATCAACACATACGCCCTGCCCGTGATCAGGTACCCTGCTGGGATAATAAGTTGGCCAAAGGAGGAGATAGAAGCCACTGACATAAAGACAAGAAAGCTCCTGACCATGCATGGAGGGTTTCACCCCAAGTCCAGCACCCTGAGGCTGTACGCTAAGCGGAAGGAAGGGGGCCGGGGACTGGTGAGTGTCAGCACCACAGTCCAGGATGAGACAAGGAACATCCAAGAATACATTGGGAAGATGGCCCCAACTGACCGAGTGCTCAGTGAATACCTCAGGCAGCAGAAACCCAAGAAAGAGGAGGGAGACGAGGAACCATCATGGAAGGACAGGCCCCTGCACGGTATGTACCACCGGCAGATAGAGGAGGTGGCTGATATCCAGAAATCCTACCAGTGGCTGGACAAAGCTGGACTGAAAGACAGCACAGAGGCACTAATCATGGCAGCACAAGAACAAGCTCTGAGTACAAGATCCATAGAGGCTGGGGTCTATCACACCAGGCAAGACCCCAGGTGCAGGCTGTGTAAAGATGCCCCAGAGACAATCCAGCACATAACAGCAGGGTGCAAGATGCTAGCAGGCAAGGCATACATGGAACGCCATAACCAAGTGGCCGGCATAGTGTACAGGAACATCTGTGCCGAGTATAACCTAGAAGTCCCGAGGTCAAAATGGGAGATGCCCCCAAGGGTGGTGGAGAATGACCGAGCTAAGATCCTGTGGGACTTCCAGATACAGACGGACAAAATGGTGGTGGCTAACCAACCGGACATAGTGGTGGTAGACAAACAGAAGAAGACGGCCGTAGTGATCGATGTAGCGGTTCCGAATGACAGCAATATCAGGAAGAAGGAACACGAGAAGCTGGAGAAATACCAAGGGCTCAGAGAAGAGCTCGAGAGGATGTGGAGGGTGAAGGTAACGGTGGTCCCCGTGGTAATCGGAGCACTAGGTGCGGTGACTCCCAAGCTAGGCGAGTGGCTCCAGCAGATCCCGGGAATAACATCGGAGATCTCTGTCCAGAAGAGCGCAGTCCTGGGAACAGCTAAGATACTGCGCAGGACCCTCAAGCTCCCAGGCCTCTGGTAGAGGACCCGAGCTTGAAGGATAAACTGCCCGCAGGGGCGTGCTGGGTGTGTGTGTGTATGTATATATATATATATATATATATATATAAAATTATCATTATTCTAATGAGCTCACAAACACCCTGTAGCCCAGTGTGGCCGGGTTAATCTCTTCTCACTCCTGAGGTCCTTTGTCCCCCTGACGGGCAAACCATATGTAAGATGACCTCTGTGTTTGCGCAAGTCAGGTGCAAGACAAACTATTACTACAAGGATAGCAGGTCCAGATGACACTCCCCTGTTCTCCCACAGCTTTATTTGGTGTTCCCTTATACCATTCAGACGTAGACTAGAACCTCTGTCCGAAGAGCTCTTAACCTTTATTTTATTGCTGCAGCTACCAGTGTCGTCCAGTTGCGTGATCCTCTGTTCTTCTTACTTCAACCTCAGGGGTTAGACAACCCTTCAGTCGTGACACAGATCAGGGGATTATTCTGCCCCTATTTCAAACAACGATCTGTGTATCCTCGGGTCCTGTGTCTCCCGTGTATCCTCCAGAAAAGAACAGGAAGGCGTCCCCCTTTTGCCCAAGAGCCTCTCGAACCTTGTTGGTCTGGTGTTTCCGGATTTCCGTCAACCCCTTCATGGTTATTGCTGTATTTATGGGATTCATCCTTTTGAAGTGACTAGCTGGAGCCCAAACGCCATGACCCTTGGACCCAGTTGGTGTCTCGGCAGTCACTGTATCTGTCTCTGCTGCGAAGGACCCTCGTATCTCTGTGGCCTCGTCTGGTGTCTGTTCCTTTCTCTGTAAGAGACAGAAAACCAAAACACCCCCTTCCTAGCCCTAATAATCTAATGTTATTATCTACTGACCTTCTAGTGGATGGAAATAATGATAAATAAATAATGATTTATGCTTCTCACTGATTCTCTACAAAAGACCGTAAACTTCTCGGGCCACCATTAGCTTAAGCTTTACCATTCCTAAGTTATTAAAGACACAAATCAAGTTATAAAAATGTTCAAACAATCCTTGTTTGATGTTGAAACCCAACTCCCCCCCCCCCCCCCCCCTTTTTTTTGACACATTCCAATGTGTCAAATCAACAGAACTAGAACATTAAAAGAAAAGGTGAGGCAGGCACCACGTTACCCAGAATATTAAGTTGATCTGCGTGCAATGTTCTGACTCAAGTATTTTTAATATTTTAATGAATATCGTCTAATTAACTGCCACTACTTATACCTAGCAAAAGACATAATTGAATAAAAATCACAAAGAATAACATGATCTTAGTGTTATGTAAGCGCGTGCAGCCCTCCATGCTCGAAGTCACTCCACACCATAGATCAGTCAGACCTCGCGCTGACTGTAGCTTTTGACCCTTATTAACTTGAGCGCAACTCTATAATGAGCAACAAACTGCCATATGTATATAAATTATCATGATTACCCCTGCAAAGAAAAATTAAATCAATATCCTAACACCTGTAAATAAAAGACTAATCAGAGGTTATAACAATCACAGGGACACAAATGTTAGAATACGGTCAAAAGCTTCTATAAATGCTCGTTGCATAAGTCTCATACAACAATAAAATGCTGATATTAAAACAACAGTAAAACACCCCCTTTTGTCCCATTCGACACATAAACGTTTATAGATGGCTCTCTTAATTTGACATTCTCCTGATTTTTCTTCACTGACCACAGCAGGGGAAACTCTGCCATGATACAGCCATAAATGCAGCTCACCTGATTCATCACTGAGCTCCATCGTCACTGGGGTCTGACAGGGTGGCGCTGCATACTCTTCTCATCTAATGTGTCTATTTTCAACCTGTTTAGTCAGAGTGCTCAAACATGAGGCAGACTACGTCCACAACAAGTCAACACAGCCGTAAATGTGGCCAATTATCAATCTATTACCAATCAATAACAACAGATAGCTTTTATTTTATGAATGTTTTCAATCAACCACTCACCCAGAGGATCTTCAATCCCAGGAACTTCCTTCTTCTCATTTAATGAGTCTGTCCTCTTTCCAAGACCTGGTAACTGGTCTATCCAGAGCCACCTGATCTCAAAATATACTTACAACAAGCCAAACCACCCGTTGGTCACACCAACCCTTTTCCGCCCTAAAGATGTTCAACGGCTAAAGATGTTCAATGCCATCGTAGACTGGAGTGCCGAAAGAGACTTTAACGCCAACTGTTCCAACAATCCATTTTATATTGCTTCCTGGTCAGAGTTGCAAAACTCCACACCAGGGTTCAAATCGTTTTACTATTTTCATTAGTTCTTATTTTTTATTTTAGTTTCGACTCCAGATTTACAATAGTCATCAGTCCTGATGTTTGTACCAGGTGTAATCAATGTTTACCAAGTCTTTGCTAGTTTAGTCTAATTTATATTGTCCGAAAATCCTCAGTTTCAGGTTAATGTTGATTAGTGCCAGTTATAATTTTAGTTGTATTTTGCCAAAACTAAGTGTCACAAAATTCCAGTTTCAACACATCAGCCATGCTCCCCTGCTTATCCCTGGGTATTAAGACTATTAACTCCTGCTGCACTGCGTGTTCATAATTTTGGTCAATCGACAAACCTTTTGAAGGTGCTCGCACAATTATTTAGATGTTCCAATCCTGTTGTCTCGGGCTGCACCACGCTGCCTTATCTGGTGTTAGCTGTTTTCCGGTGATGTGGGTTGAATGGGGGAGCTCTTCAAGGAGGGGGGAGTATGCTCCCCCTGATGAGCTCTTCAAGGTCAGCTAAGCTAACCTTCGTGTGTGAGCTTTTCAAGTGCATTTCAAGATTTGTGGGATTTTTGCTTTATAAATGTCCCTCATAACCCCCTGACGGCCCTCTAATTTATTTTAACACACCATAGTGTACATTTAGTGTTCACTTGTAGCTCTCATACTCTACTTACCACTCTTCTAAGTCCTGATGTTTCTTAAAGAGGACAACTGTACCTTTAAATAATATCACATGTGTGGGGTGGTGGTCTTACCAATTGTTTTTTCCCACCCTTTTTACATTTTATGAAAGCCAGAGAGATAGACCTGATATTTTCATTTGAAACATTTTGTTAAACTCAGAGTTTTATTTTATTATTTTTATTTATTTATTTTAAGCTTATTTAATTTCACGGAGAACATGCCTAACCTATTAATTTATACTGTAGTGCACGTCGGGACTTTATACTTATATTCATTTCACTTTTTCCTAGTAGACAACTCTTTAACAAGGGCATAGAGAATTCTTGACCGAATAGCGAGATTCAAACATAATTTTTCAAAAGGTAAGAGTCATGTGAGCCAGATAGGGGAGAGTGACACCCCAGGAGGAACAACACAAAGATTATCGAGATGCAGTGGCAGGTGTAATGGAGGAAAACACAGGGCCACAATCCGTCGTCCTATCCGGTTCAAAACTGATATGCAGGAGAATGTGGAATTTTGATTTTTGTTAAAAACAAATATGGATAAAATGCAAAAATATTTTCCAATAAAGTAAAACTGAGAGTCGCACTTATAACTGACTCCATGTCACCTGATTGTTTCTACAAGATCACATTTTTGCTAAGAGTTATTAGTGATCTCAATGTGCGAAAAGACTTCACCATATTTGGAGTTCAAACTCCTCTTGACTGAGAGACCTGGAACAAACATGTGAACAAAACCTGACTAGTACTAGTAATGAAGAGCTCTCTCCAAACGTCAAGAATAAAAGCCCCAATCAGATGGGATTATAACAGAATATGGTTCGCTCCGTTTGCCTGAAATAATTAGGAGTCACAGGCATTTCAGTTGTGGAATGGTTGGGTGCAACAGTAAACATATGTGAGATGTGGGAAGTGCCAAATGTTCCTTTGTGTCTCCAAATTAAATCACAATACTTCCTCAGATATCATAAATGAGTTGACTTTTGTGTAATAGAAAGCCCAGTGCAATCACTTATTCCTAAACCAATGGTTTACAGCTAGTCAAGTGTCAGTGACTTCTAAGTTGGTCCCTGATCTACATTTTTGATATTGTTATATAAATAAGTTTTAATATCCTGCTTATAAAAATTTCAGTGGAACCTGTAAGTTTCTTACATAGCTCCTAAATCTTATTAGTTTCACAGTAGTGATCAATGAACTCCCCTTGTGCACTATGTAAAGTTTAAATGACTTGACTATCGTAGGGCATACACACAACAATGGTGCTACACACATTTTGCTATAAATCCAATTGATTTTAATTAGTTTTGTAAACACTCATTACAATTTTAGTCAATTTTCCTTTTTTCTTATTTTGATTTTATTTCCGTTAGCACAAATGTTTTTCCACTTCTAGTTTTTGCTATTTCATTTGTATTCTTTAGTAATAATAATCCTGCTCTGCTCACTAGAATAAACATAATCAACGTTATCGACAGCTTACTGCGTATCGATTCACCATCTTATCAATTCATTTGCTTCATCCTTTTGTGGTTTATAACCTTATATTTTATTTCAACCTACTTTGTCTCTAAATATTTGAAGAATTTTTCAAGTTCGGGGTCAAATTTTAAGAATTTGACCATAAGTGAAAGTTATGGTGTTATCACCCCCTTTGGGGCTTACCTTTCCCAGTTTTGGTGATTTTCCTCCCCATTCTCTATTCTCTACAAGTACTCCTTTTCGGTGGCGAAAAACTGTTGGTGTGGTCAAGCGGGTGCTGTAAAAACAAAAGCTCAGGACAGAACAGTCACCAGTCATGTACTTCACTCAAAATTAGCATATATCAAACTTCATATTGATCCTCTGAGTGTAATGGTACATTTTAATTTAAACTTCTCAAAGCTAAACACAATATTTTACTTTATCTTACTCTCGTTCTTGTGCAGCACCACCCCTGTCGGTTCTATCTTACTTTTAAATTGCTGACTATTTCAAGATGTCACCCAAAAGGCGGGGACCAGTATTTATCATTACATTATCTCTATTTTGCATGTGGCAAGTCTATCATTCCCTGTTATTTATAGGCCTCGGTAGAGGGTTTTTTCTTTTTTTTTTCTTTCTTTCCTCTATAAAAGTTACTTGACTCTTTACAGTGACCCACTATGATTAATACTAATAACATGTTCAGTCATAAGTGAATTCAAACCTTTTCTTCATTTTAGCATTTAACATTCCCAACCATTTTATAATGGTACCCTAATCGAAACACAGCTACTAAAACACAATTTTTTATGTAAGCATCAGTAACTCCAACTTGGCAACCCAAGGGTTAAATCCGCAGTTCACACTCCTGTGAAGCTACAGCCTCCCCCCTCAGTCTCTGTCAACCTTCTGCTCTTGCAAAAACAAAACAAAGCAAGACAAAACATCCACCCTTCTTTTACAGGCTGGGTGAACTGTCTGTGGACATTTACTAATCCTAAAGTCGGTACCGTCTTTGTCTCAGTACCAAGTCAGTTAAAGCTTTTAGTCGTCAGTCCATAACAGTCCAGTCACATGCATACATCCACACACATTCATACCAGATATTGCTGATAATGGAGTCTCACGCGCAACCTATTCGAGGCTCCTTCACCAGCAAGATGACGTCATCATTTTAAAGGAAACAATTCCTTATTTATTGCTTTTTCTTGGACTGGATTGACTCGCTGCAATCCTTTTAGGATCAGGACTTTTCATTCGACCAGTGTCCCATACAAGTGAATTTCTCCTCAGGCCATTATAATCATGGAGAAAAATACTTCGACTGTTTTCAGTAAGAATATTTTATAGCACTTTAAAATTCACTCTCTCAGGCCTGGATTAAGGAGCCGATTTGTTAAATCAGGAGCTCACAAAATACCAAAATATCACCACCGGTGGATCACACCTCTCAGATGTTCTTATCTCAGTGCACTGTAACGAAAGCAAACACAGACGTAACCAATTAAACACTCATATAATAACAGATACTGGGGCCCATTACAAACATGCCCAAGCATAAAACCATCCTTTTCTCTCTCAGAGAAAGAAAACAATCCAAACCTCACTGATAGAATCAACCTAGTATCAAACAAAACCCAAAGATCAACCAAAACTCCTTTTTGCACCAACAAAACATGTTGGATTTACTTGACTCAATAGTGGACACTAGTTACACACCAACTCTTTACTTTGGCAAAAACGTAAACAACTAAGTTGAATCAACACAACCTTTTCATAATCTCTTCGAAATAAAACTCACACCATTCATTCATCATTTTCGCTCTGTACCACTGCTCCTTGTTAGACTGTGTGAAGCACAGTAAACAATTCAGTGGAGGCTTTGAGCCATAAACAGACATCACGCACAGACATTGTTTTCATTATCAAAGTGCTTCAGACCATGTCCTCTAAATCTACACAAATGCCCTCTGCGTGGCATGAAATACATTTAAGCAATAAATAATCAATCAGTTCTTGCTGTTGTAACCAACTCCGTATTTGGATGTTTGTGTGCAGCATTTGTTAGTAAAGCATTCTTCATTGCATCAGCGTGTGTGTGTGTGGATCACTTCTCAGTTCATTGAATCAACATTTTAATTTGTGTGTGTGTGTGTGTCATTTCTCCCTCAATCAACGAGTGCATATGTTCATATGTATGTTTCTTTTCACTCTGAGTCGGTGCATGTAGATGTGTGTGTGTGTGTGTGTGTGTGTGTGTGTGTGTGGGTGTTTGTGTTCATCACTTTCCTGTTGTAGTGTTCTGGGTAAACCACGGCCTGAAGCGTGCCCTGGGTCCTGCCCTCCTCCTTTTCAGTCTGTTTGCATCCATTGGTGCTGCTGCTCAGAGTTCTGTCCATACTGGTTCTGGCCCCAATTGAGGCAGTCCTTTTCTCCAGTGTCCAGCATCTTCTCCTTATTTCGCTCCTCCTTAACTTGACCCTTTTGCTTCGGTCTTCCTTCAGGGTTTTGATACGCAGCTCAATTGTCTGGATGTCCGTTTGTTGCTTGCAGAAGTGCGACTGCTGTCCGTTTGTTTGCAGGTGGAACGGCTGACATCCAGAAGGTGTATAGGAGAGTCTGCAGCTTCCACCTCCCCAGTGGAAGACCTCAATCTTTGTTCTGTTAGTTTAACACAGGCCTCAAGGCTCTCTGGGATCCCTGCTTGCACTTTCAAGCCCACGGCTCAGGTCGTAGTCGTGGTCCCATTCCAGGGGAATGGAGTCCATGGTTGTTTGGGTGTCTCGGCCCGAGCGTTCAGTCCGGAGCTGGGCAGCCCAGGACGCTGAGCGATCGGAGGACGGCAGAGGCGACAGGAAGCCATCCCCCTAACGTTTGCTCCATAGCAGACCGGACAAATCACACTGCTCATCTAGCTCCAGGATGCTCCGGCCTGATTTCAAGTCCGGTGTCTTGGACTCCAAGCCTGATGGGTTCGATTTTCAGCTAGCTCCTCCTGGGCCATGCTCAGTTTCTGCTCTGATGCCTCGAGGTCTTATTGAGGGCAGAAACCTCAGAGTCTTTTCCGTAGAAATCAGATTAAAGTCCATTGATGTTTCCCTTGGACCTTCTGTGGTTCTGCTGTTCGGCTCTTCCCAGAGGTCAGCTCCTGTCTGAGCCCCGACCCCTGTGCCTTCAGCTTATTTTCTCCTGGTGTTTTTCTCCATTCTGAGGTGCCTCCTGTCCTCAGTTTTCCTTTGTCTGTGGCACGCCCTGTTTTGCTGCCCGATCATCAGTGTTGGTCCGTCACTGTCCTGCACAGTTTTAATGCAGAGTTGTTAAGGTCAGCATTGTTTTGCTCGGCCTCACTTTTCCTCCGGGCTTAATGGGCGTGTCGTCACAGCTCTGTCCGCTGAAGCTGTCTTTTTCCATATGGCAAGAATGTGAAGAGTGTGTGAGAGGGGTGTGTCCGATCAGGCACTGCCTGCTGTGGATTGAGTGCAGGTCAAGGTGTTCGGAGCGGATGGTGCGCTCAGCTGCTCGCATAACCCTCTGTAGAGCTCGTCTGTCCGGCATGTTGCTGTTCCCGAACCAGACAGTGATACAGCTGCTCAGTATGCTCTCGATAGTTCCTCTATAGCAGGTGGTCAAAGTCATTGGTGGGAGCCGGACCTTTCTCAATCTTCTCATTTAAGAAGAGAGACTGACGGAAATCTCCCCGTGTAGTGAAACGGGCCTTGGATTTAACACTCTCCATCTCCGCAGCCTGATATCGTTTTCCTGCAGCACTGTTGACATTTTCAAGCTGTTGTTATAGGTCCAGCTGCTGTAGCATTTGGTCAGGGTCACTTCAAAGATGGTGGAGGAGTGAGCAACGATGGTGGAGGGGAGAGCAGGCGTCCAGGTCAGCCTCGGCTTCCCTACCTGTAATCAAACATAAAGAGAAAAAAAACAAAAAAACAAAAACAAAACAAAAACAAAACAAAACAAAACTAATGATGTTGTATTGGCTATATCAGTCAGAGAGGGGAGAAACACCGGGGCCAGGCCCTGTGTCAGCCTTCACTCCCCCTTTTTTTTTTTTTTCTCTCCATATAATCCTCTCATAACCCACCAAGCTGACAGGACGACACAGGTACATTTTAAAATTCTTAAGATTGTATTTAAAGTTCAAAATGGAATTTTCTTTCATTCAGTAATCACCTATATTTATCAATCGGCAGAAAACTTGTCACAATTTGACTTTTCTAACCACTAAATTTGTCATATCTTCACTGGTTTGTCAGACCAGTGTTTTTTTTTTTTTTTTTTTAAGTTAAGATGTTGTCCTGCAACCCAGAGAGTTTATTCGTTAGTAGTGGATAAACTTTATTGTGTAACGGCGGGTGTATGTTAAGCTTCACTGCTTTAAACTTGCTGGAAAATCTTCACATGTTCATGGGTGTAAGCTGTTTCTTCATTGCGTGTATGTGCGTTTGTAGGTGGGTTAACTTAACTTTTTGTTTGCTCATGGGGCCGGGTGGTCCAGGCCCGTAGCCACCTGTATCAATACACTAAGAGATTTATTTAATATCATTTTCATCACAATCACACTCTGCCGACTGAAGTGCCGGTCTTACTCAAACACAATTTATCTCTTCTATATTAAAATCCAGCCGAACATCAAACATTCAGCGTAGTCATTCAAATCCTTATTTATAATATTATAATCAACAAAATCAGCGTTTTTATTACAAGCTTGTATCATTATTTGCAAATCCCACAAAACACACTAAACAGGAAGCAAAAGTCCTCTGTGTAGTTCACAGCTCATTTGCATGTTCACACACAGTCTAAAAATAGCCCTCAGCGCCGCAGCTGCACGTCACACACAGTCTCACACCAAGCTCAGGCAAAACTCTATTATTTTATATTACAAAAGACGTCTTGTATTTACAATCACTGACAGGCCTAACAGATTGAGCACCTAAGAAATTTCGACAAATTTAAAATAACGAGTAATCAATTAACCAGTATCTGTTTCCTCCAGAACAGCCTATGGCCTGATTTCTAAAGAACCTAAACAATTTCGACAAATTTAACCATAACGGGTCCAACCGAAGAAAGTTAACTTTTTTGTAATCAATTAAACAGTATCTGTTACTTCTGGAACAGTTTCTGACCTAATTTCTAAAATCCCTAACTCAATTTAACAGTATCCAAACAAGCACATGACACCGTTTAAAACGGTGAGGAGACTCGGTAACTCCTAGCTTATTTCAGGATGCCCTGTACCCCACAGATAAGCCAAACTGAACTAACCCTGTTCGACGACAGGTCAAAGCCGCGCGTCCACGACCAGGAGGGGGCGTAACCCCCGGGCTATGTGCTTCTTAGCATCTTCCAGTGCCGTCCTATAACAATTTTCACCTAACCGATTTTGAGAAATTTTACCATAACGGGTCTCACCGAAGAAAGAACTTTTTTACGACCAATTAAACAGTATCTGTTACCTCCAGAACAGTTTCTGACCTAATTTGTAAAACTATTAACCAGTCTGTTTCCTCCAGAACAGTTTCTGTCCTAATTTCCCTACTAAACTACCTGAGCCTTCAGCTCAATATCCAGGGACTCAAACCCAACATTCTCTGTTACTTCTGGAACAGTTTCATATTTCTTCAACTTCATTAAATACTCTTAAGCAACTTTAACTGCATAACACACGGTGATTCTCATCAAAATCAAAACAGACACTCTACCAGTAATTTCAGTGAGTAGACTTTAATTTAATCATATCCAATTTGGCACATTTTGGAAATAATTCAACAGGTAGTGCCTTACCTTTAGATAAGCCGGCTTTTGTCCACTCAAATCAGACCACTGGCTCGTGCCTGTCCGTTCGACAACCTCGGACCGTCCAAACTTTTAAATTCCACCCCAATACCACAGGACGAGCCCCCAAAATGTTAAGGTTCAAAATATTGGGGATGGAGACAAGAGAAAAACCACAATAACAACACTGGTCCGGTCGGGTTGAGTCAAACGATGATTTAATGATCACACACGTGGGAGATGGACACTGATGCAGACAGCCTCAAATCTCAAAGTGGTGGAGCATTGCTCAAACTCTTATAGCCTCTGGTTCTCCCATCTTATCATAAAAGCCTAAACATTCACATTCTTTCTCTCACACGGCGCCTAAGCTACGACCTTGGCTCCCTGTTTATCTGCTCGTGCTGAGATGGGGCAGAAAACTCCAGCATGTTCTATTCTCTTCTAATCAGACAAATAAGGCGATGACTTTCTGCGAACAGTATTCCTTATAACTCAACAGTATAATGCATCATAAACAATATCATTCATTCACAATAAATCAGCAGTCTAATGCAATGCAAATCAGTTTAAATACTGCAATAATTATCACCTTCTTCTAATTCAGGAGAATAATGCCAACTTAAACTACATAATAATTCACAATCTTTATTTCGGGGTCTAACATGGCATAAAATAATATCATAATTTTACAATATAGTTTTTTTTAATGAAAAATTCTTTTGAACTTTCCATAACTCATTATTTATAAACATAATATAGTGTATTGTATAGTGTAATGTGTAAATTCAATGCTAATTTCTAACTCTGTTAAATTTACTAAATTCTGTTTTCATGAATACCTGGATGTTAAATGTAATTGTTACACTTTGTAAAACAGAACACCCATTTTATTAAAGGTGAAATAATTTATACAGTTTTTAACTCTCAGTGATGCTGCAGTGTTCATTTGACTTTGAGACCTGAAGTTGTAACCTGCAGCAATGTTAAAGATGATCTACAGGGCTTCAAACATTCAGGAATTATAGTCACCATATAATTCACTTTTCATGGTAAACATTCATTAGATCCATCAGATATAAAGTCATTGTTGGAGCAATACACAAACGCTTATCAGAAACCGAACAAAGTGCAAATAATTTCAATAACATGTAAACACAAGGACTCAGTCCACGAATAGGAGTATTAGAATAGATGTGCTTAATCCCGCTTGTATCATAGGCCTACTAGTACAAGTGGAAATACACTAAAAATTACCTCCAAGTATTCAATACTGAGTACAGTTGAACCCCGACTTACGAAATTAATTCGTTCCCGAGGGTCTTTCAGAAGTCGAAAATTTTCGTAAGTCGAAGCACCCATCGCGCCTTTTGAGTGAATGGTAGGCTATAGGCTAATTGCTAACTGCAACAACAATACGTCGTTCAAGTGGAACAGCGAAGCTCAAGTACGAAAGCCAAGGGGGTTGTCACATGATTTGGAAGGCATTGTGGGCATTGTAGGCATTCTGGGCTCAGCCAATCAGAGACAGTGGATTTTGTTACACGGGCATTTTGCCATAACACGGGCAGAAATATTGCCGTTAAGTGCCGTCGTAACTTGAATTTTTCGTTAAATGGGGTATTCCTAAGTCGGGGTTCCACTGTATTGTAAAACAAATGATTGACATCAAAAAATTAAGCAGGAAGCAGCATAAAGTCTGCTTACAATTATCTCTCATAAACTTATTTTCAGCTGTTTTAACCATTTACAGCTTTTCACATGTTAATGACTTGGTTAACGATCTAACTAGCATATCAACAGTGCGTTTCAGAGACACCCAACAACTGTACCCACACTCCGCACATCACGTGTCTGATTAGCCACATTTAGCTTACCGCCGTCGAGTGGATGCTCAGCATTTACATGAAGCCACAGCTCAGTAAACCTTCTGGTTTCACTCTGTCCTCTACGACAAGTACAAAATTATACTTTGTGAACATTATCAGTTTGGATGGCATTTTAACTCGTTAGAGATTAATTTCTTCAGCTTACCGATAACAAAGTTTTAGCCCGCCTGCTCTGTTCGGCTGTAGAAGCAAGAGACCATGAGGCCGCACCTTGACCACCTGGTCAGCTGGACTGGGACAAAAAATCGGTCAGGGCATTTTGACTAGAGAGTGGCCACAAGGTATTATAGGAAAAACCATAAAACCTTTGGATGACAACAAATGCTGTTGTGACAGTGATGTACACTGTCTTGTTGGTATATATGTATGAGTTCTAAACAGTTTACATCACATGACAACTTAAGGACATCTTCTGGTTTCATCTTCATGTTTCCCTCTCAACAGATATCAAAACCAACATCATGAGCACAAGAAATGACAACATCAAAGAACGCAAGTATGGCGAAGCTCGCGGCTCTCCAACGGGAGATTGAGAGACCAGTGTTGGACTGTAGAACTGCTTTGAAATTCATATGAGCTGTTCGCACTAAAGTAAAAAGCACCATCACTTCATGCGGATAGCCCCTTTGGCGCCAGCTGCAAGGCTGGAGCCGAACAAAAACACCCTGATAACGACTGTGTTTAGTCTGTTCCTTCCCACTCCATACAAGGCCACCTGGGTTGGCTGGTAGACTGTTTACTTAGCCTGGCAGGGCGAACTATGGACACGCACACACACACACTTATCCCCCTCCCTTTCCAAACGCCTTCGATGCTTGTTTCCTGCGGGGGAACACGGCGGGTCTGTGTGACGCGCTGGAAGGGTAGCGCTGTGCAGGGCGGCTGCTGTGTTCGCTTCGGATTACTCCTCACCAGTGTTGGTCATGTTACTTGAAAAAAGTAATCAGTAACTAATTACTGATTACTTCCCCAAAACAGTAATCCCATTACTTTACTGATTACTTATTTTCAAAAGTAATTAATTACTTGGTTACTTTTTAAAAACACGATTTACAACCTGAATAGGTGATAAAGCGATAGATCTTTCAGTCCAATTCTACTTTTTCTACATAATCCATCATACAAAATGTAATCAAATGGAAAAGTCTCTTTTTAAAACTTGTTTTAATCTTTTAACTTTATGCATCAAGCAAAAATTTAATTATATGCAACATTCTCTGACTGGAAGAAATTTGTTTAATATTTAAACCTATTTTCTGCACATTCCAGCACATAAAATATTTTTGTGTGTTTACACTCACTCTTTCAAATAGATGCAAGTAAAACACAGCAGAAAATAAAGTCAGAGACTCAGCGGTCCTGTTGCTCTATTTTCACCTGTAAAGCAGGAGTAGGGTAGGCGGAGGTTTACCCTGGTGCAGGTGTGCCGCAGCGGTCAGTGGAAGAATCCGCGAGTTTCTCTGTGAGTTTCCCATTACGTCGTAGCGCACTTGGTGCTTGCTTGGAAGTTTAGAGGTTTTTTTTCGCTGTAAAAAGAAGTTTTCTTCCCACGCACAACGGACACTAATGTTTTTGTCACTTTTTATGGAATCAAACTTAAAGTAAGGTCAGTACTTCCACGCTTTAAACGCTGCATGCTCATACTCTCTCCCACACTCGATATATTATCCATTGATCTGCACACAGCTGTTGTCACGAACGTCCACTCGCTTACGTCACTGTCATGAGACATTCTCGCAAAAAAATCACGGTTTTAGTAACGCAGTAACGCAGCATTCCTACGGGAAAGTAACGGTAATCTAATTACCGTTTTTGCAATAGTAATCCCTTACTTTACTCGTTACTTGAAAAAAGTTATCGGATTACAGTAACGCGTTACTGCCCATCTCTGGTAGTAACAACCCCCTAAGCACCCTGATTTTGAATGACCAGTAGTAAAACTGTAGCAATGTTGATGGCCTTTTCCCATTCCAAATAAATTTAGACACCACAGAGTGTATATTCTTAAAGCAAGACAGAGGAGGGAGAAGTGGCAACATGAATAAAAGGAAATTAAGACATGACAGTATGTTCATTTTGACTATGTTGAGGCCCTAGTCTTAGTGTGGGGCAGGTCAACGCTGCAGTGATCTGAGTGATCAGATATCAAGATTGGCTGAATACAAATTAGTGACGTGTCGGTCGCGAACGAAATGGCACAAAAATGGCTCTTAGAGCCAACTCTTTGAAGTGAACAACGCGAGCCGGCTCCTTACTCACCAGGGGGCAGCTTTGTGTAGCCAAATGTTAAAGTCATGAATTCGCCTTAAGGGGCCATGTTGATATTATGAAGTAAATTGCATCATACAGTTTGAAGTACCTTTTTTCATTCTTCTAAGGCATATGCGAGTGCGCATGTACACACACACACACACACACACACACACACACACACACACACACACACACACACACACACACACACACAAGAATGAATGAAAATATGAATATTTTGATTTCCTAAATGTCACAGTTGTACAGTAATAACTCCGATAGTGTTATCAGTTCATCAGTGGCAAACGGGGAAAGGAGAAGAAAGTAGTTGCGAAACAAATACATCAAAAGAGTATTGATTATTAATCGCGAAGCTCTGAGAGCTTGGTAATATTCTACTTTGCTATGGATGTGTTTGAGGAGATTTTACAGGCAGAGATCCTTAACATCACTGTATCCACAGAATGGCCTACAGGTAAGACTTAATCACACAAGGAGAAAAATGAAAATGAAAGCCGTTGACTCAATGGAATGCATAGAATGCTAAGAGCCTTCAATTTAGTGGGGATGTGGCGAACATGTCATGGTCCTGAGTCTGAGGACTCGGTGTTTTGTGTTTCTTTATATTCTTCTATATTCTTGTTTATTCTGCCTTGTCTTTTGTTTAGGTTTGCTATGTGTTAGTGTGTTTGTTTCATGCCTGCCTGTGTTCCCTCTGTCTGTCCATGGTGTCACTGTGTCTGCTCGTGAGTCTGCCTGCCAAGTTCAGTGTCCTGTCTGGTTCTCTGTGTCTGTTAGTTTCCTGTTTTATTCTGAAAGTTCATGTCTCATGTCAATGTGTTCAGTTTTACCTCTCTCCTGTCTCGTTAGCCTAATTTCTCCCAGCTGTGTCTCCCTCCTGTTGTCCATTTCCTAATTACTCCCCTGTGTATTTAAGCCCTGTGTTTTCCTGTGCTCCCTGTCTTGTCGTACCCTCAACTTGCTGTGTGTTCATGACTTCCAGGCCTCCTGCACCTCAGTTAGAGTTTTGTTTGCTTTTGTGAGTTTTATTTTATGTTGAAGTTTTGTTCCAGCAATAAAGCCGCATTTTCAGTTTAAACCTCGTTTCCTAAGAGTCCTGCATTTTGGGTTCACCACTCCTGCCTGCCTGCCACACAGCCAACCATGACAGAACAACACTAAAGGCCAACTTCAAGCTAGAGCAAGTTTTGAATAGTCAGTTGAATGGGAAGAACAACATCTGGCCACTCAACACCTGCACCCTGCCGGCAGTGATGGGGCGTAATGGAATAATTGTACGGGCGTTACATATTTAAGATACAAAATATGAGTAACTGTATTCCATTACAGTTACCATTTTAAAAGGTGGTATTCAGAATACAGTTACCTTATTGAAATAAATGGATTACACGGCGGTCTTTCCCTGTTTCATATATTAGGCTATGCCCTCTCTATTTTTGGTAATTCCACGCCAGTGGAAACCCAAAGAAAGCACGCATTAAGAGGCTCTAATGCCTGTGTCTGAATCTCGCGCCCCATGTCACCTGTACTTGCGGCCGCCTAATGACTTGAAGAAATATTTTTAAAAATTATTATTCAAAATAATTTATTATGAAGGCAATAGGCAGAGTGTTGCAGAAGAAAGTAGCCTCATGGGCAGTGTAGTCTGTGCTGCAGGGAGAATGGACTGCAATACCTGTTATGTTTCTGTGAGCGCGAGGAGGGAGAAGAAGGAGAGTCGAAAAGTACGAGTTGTCACTGACCACTGATGGAAGATGGAAGCATGTGAATATAATAATAACCACTGCCACCAAAAGGTTTTCCTCTTAGACGAGGAAGAAAGCCCCGGGACGTGAATTCGGGTGCGGGCAGGTGTTTATAGTCTGGTCCACGGCGGTGGGATTCAGTCTGACGATCCGAACCACCAGTGAGACATCTGAGGGTGAGAAACATTATTTTGGTATATAAAACCACCGCAAAGGTTTAATGAAACGCGTAAAATAGGTTAGAAGTAGCCGCAATTACGCCGTAACGAACCAAATTAGACTTAGGTTTTAGAGGTAGTCGTAATTACTTCGTAACAAATTGTAGAAGGGCGCAAATGTCTATGTGTATTTGTCTGGAAGTAAGTTGATTTTACAGCACAATATGCTGCTGAACTACTTCCATTTTTTGTTTTCTTTGCTTGAGGCTCACGTACTGGTGACAAAGGACAACGGTTGAGTTTTATCTCATAAAACTGATACCGCTTCATTTTTTAGAAGTGAAGTAGAAGGGAGTATCAGCAACCACTCTGAAGTCAAGCGTGCCAGTGACGGCCCAGCAAAATCTTTGAAAATGGGAAATAAACAAGTAAAATTAACACCTGATGAGAAATGTTTAGAAAAACAATAAGCTGGAGCAGGAATAATCCAAAAGAAAGGGAGAGGAATGCATATTGGAAGAGCAAGAGGTAAAGGCAGACTTAGATACACACCAAACAGTAATTTTAGCGCTGCATGCTGGGAGTGTGGAAAAAAGGGACATTTTGCACGTGACTGTAAGAAACAAAGAAGACAGTGACTCAGAACAGGATAGCAGCTCAGGTGAAGAGAGCAGTTCAGACTAGGAAGAACATAATAATCCCTCACCAAGTGAAAATTAGAGATCAAAGTGGTTTAAAGTAGTTTAAAAAGGGCTGGAAACAGATCCGACTGAATAAATATAAATACACGAGGTATAAAGTAAAATAAACAGAAGGCTAAATTAAATTAGGGTGATATGTTGGATCACCCAGGAATTTGTATGTGTCGACCACATCAATATCCAAACTATGGATGTTCACTGGTGCGATGGATGGTGGTTGGTTGAATTCACACCAGATGATGAAGTCGGTGATGATCTTCCTATACTCTAGATCGTTCCCCTCAGACATCCATCAATGACTGTATCATCAGAGAATTTCTGGAGGTGGCCGTTAGGAAGGGAGAAAAAAAAAAACATGAATCTCACAGTGCTTCCAGTACTCTCCAGGTGTGACAGTGATCTGTGCAGGAGGTACATGACTGCATCATTCACCCCAATACTAGGATAGTAAGTGACCAGCAGGGGATCCAGCAGTTTACTCACCAGAGTTGTGAGATGTTTGAGAATTAACCTCTCCAGGTTCTTCAAGGTATACTTCAGGGTATGATGTAAATACTGGGCAGTGGTTCTTTTTTTTTCTGGAGAGACTTCTTTAGTCTGTTTGTATTCTGACTCTGTAGTAGGGCTGAACGATATATCGCATTTGCGATAATATCGCGACATGATCAAGTGCAATTTTCTAACCGCAAAGGCTGCGATTATACTCTGGACATGTCCAAATTCATGGGCTGCATCCTCCTGAGGCCGCATTTGTAGACCGATTACGTCACAGCGACGCGCCGAAGGCTGTCCAAATTACTACCATATCCCAGAATTCATAGCGCGGCCCAGCCAAACTCCAGTTTCCAGCAATGGCGGCCGCTACTAAGTTTTAAAATTACTCATACTAATCTTTCTGGGTCACAAAATAAACTTTTAACATATTTTCAGGCGAGAAAGTAGTTGTGTAAACATCAAATATCTGCTCGGTTTATCAAGATATCCCATATTTGCAAAAGTGCTTCGACGTTTTCAGAGGCGTCTGCTACCCACCAGCTCGACAGCTAGCCGGGAGCTCGAGGGTTACTGATGCGGCCGAGAACGGCACAACTCCCGGCACATCATTTTCAGATCACCGCGGAGTTTCGCTGCTCGGGTTAAACGTAATATATAAGTCACTTAGACAACCTAAAAATGTTATTGTTGGGCTTTTTTCAGTGTTTTGTTTGTTCGTGAGTAAATCGGTTTGGCTGAGATTAAAGTTATTAGATTAGATAAAATAAAACTTTATTAATCCCCCGGGTGGGTTCCTCCTTGGTTTTCACACAGCTGACTAAACGTCAAACAGAAAACTTATTAAACAGAAGTATGAGACAGTCGAGAATTTACACCAGTGTCTGGTTATATTTTAGATAGCAAGAAGCAGACGGCCGAGTTTATTAAACTCCACGGAGACAGCGGTGACGCTAATCAGAAGGCTAGACCGTCCAATTTCACGCCTTTAAATTTTAAAGGCGTGTTTGTGTGTGTGTTTATACAATTGCTATTATGTTTGCACTTTATGTGTAATGTTACTGACTGCAGAGATCAGTAAGATGTGTGTATTTTTTATTTATTAGTTTTATTTACCGGTCAATTTACCGGTCGATCTACGTCCCTACCCTCACCTATGGCCACGAGCTGTGGGTAGTGACCGAAAGAACGAGATCGCGGATACAAGCGGCAGAAATGAGCTTCCTCCGAAGGGTGGCTGGCCTCTCCCTTAGAGATAGGGTGAGAAGTTCGGCCATCCGGGAGGGGCTCAGAGTAGAGCAGCTGCTGCTCCACATCGAAAGGAGCCAGCTGAGGTGGTTCGGGCATCTGACAAGGATGCCCCCTGGGCGCCTCCTGGGTGAGGTGTTCCAGGCATGTCCCACCGGGAGGAGGCCCCCGGGCAGACCCAGGACACGCTGGAGAGATTATATCTCTCGGCTGGCCTGGGAACGCCTTGGTATTCCCCCGGATAAGCTGGAGGAGGTGGCTGGGGAGAGGGAGGTCTGGGCCTCTTTGCTTAGGCTGCTGCCCCCGCGACCCGGCCCCGGACAAAGCGGATGAAAGTGGATGGATGGATGGATAGTTTTATTTATTTAATATTATTTTTTAATTGAATGACTGTCTAGTAGTTCACAGATGTCGAAAAACTGTGTGGTAAAGCCACTGATTTTTTTTATGTATATTTCTGCAATCTGCACATTGTACTGACTTTCATTTTAATGTTTACACCAGGGTTCCTTGTCAGCACTTTATGCTCAGATGTTTGTAAGCTAAAAATAAACTATTGTGTATGTTCAAATATACTGTTGTGATTGAAGAAGTTAAATAAAAATGTCAGTCATCAATTCATGCATCACCTCATGTCATCATAACAGAGGTCTGTCTTCCAGGAAAGAACAGTTTAAAATTAATGTAATATAGTATTGGCCATACTATATGATGTATTGCTTGTCTTTGTTTAAAATACAGAAGACAAAGACCTTAAAAAATAATCGCATATCGCATCGCAATCGCAATATTGGGGCAAAAAATCGCAATTAGATTATTTTCCATAATCGTTCAGCCCTACTCTGTAGCCCTGCTTCTGTTTCCTTGTCTCTAATAATGTTGGTCACTTTCATAAGTTATGTCAGAGTTTGATCCACCATGTGATATAATTTAGAAAATATCTAATTAGCAATGGCTTTCAATAACCTGGAATTAAAAAACAACAACAACGAAAAAAACAACAACACTGCAGAACACTGTCAGTTATGGACTGATGTCTACAGCACCAGGACCTCAACATTAATGGTTTAGGATACCCTTCAAGAAGCCTGGAGAACTATTCCTGAAGACTATTTAAAGACATTCAGTAAAATTTGCTCAAAAGAGTTTAAGCTGTGTTGAACACATATTGACTTTCAAGCTTGTTAGAATTGCATTCAGTATTTTTTTGCCTTCAATTCATCATTCAACATAATCAAGGGTTTAAAGTGCACCTTTATAATCCAAAAAATACAGTAATGTAATGGTCTTCTAACAGGTATCATTCAGAAAGCATTAAATTGACTGTAAATCGTGCAAAATACAGCAGCTAGACATCTTCTAAAGACTAAGAAAAATTAGCATATTGCATTAGAATTGATTTTAAGATCTTACTAATTACCTGTCCTTCATGGCCTGGGCTCAGAATATATACTAGAAGTGCTTCTCCTGTACCAGCAAGCACTTTGGTTATAGAAAGTTATACACAAATAATAATAATAATAATGATATTTTATTATTATTTTATCTACACTACTAAGTCTACTCACCTCTCTATGAGGTATGCTGTACGATGATAGATCACACAGACAAAAATATCAACTGATAAAGTTTGGTGAAGTTGTTTACATGTTCTTGAAGAACTTAATGAGTCCCATTGAAAATGGGAAATTGTCTGATAAAACAAAGCCACAGAGCCAATTACTTAGTTCGGTGCTGGAAAAGCATTACTACAATACATTAAGACTTGTCTTTTCATTTGATTTTTAATGAATACCATTTATGTCATCTAGTTGTATAGTAAATAACATTTTTGTTCATTAAATGGATATTGAATTAAATGTAACATTGCTAACTCTAGGTGGGTTTGCAGAATTGCACAAATACAGATATCTTTATTTTGTGATCATATTTACACTTTATATTCTGATACTCTGCTTTAATTCCACTATAGTTTTCCTTATCTGGACTCACAAAAACCTTCACGAGCCAATGTACATTTTTATTGCAGCTTTGTTAATCAACTCTGTTCTTTACAGCATGATTATCTATCCAAAGCTCTTATCTGATGTTTTGTCTGAAAAACAGATGATATCATATCCACTCTGTCTTTTCCAAGGTTTATCATATTACACCTCGGTTGGTTCAGAATTTTTACTGTTGGCAGCAATGGCATATGACAGGTATGTGTCTATATGTAAACCCCTGCAATATCCAGTTATTATGAATAGAATAACTATATATGTATGTCTGATTTTAGCTTGGCTTATACCTGCTTTTGAAGCCTTGATGTTAGGTGTGTTGTATTCTAATGTCAAACTCTGTAGCTTTACTCTGACAGGAATTTTTTGTAATAATTCAGTTCACAAGCTTCAGTGTGTGCCGTCAGTAGCAATATCTATATATGGTGTGGTCATGTTGATAAACATTGCCCTTCTACCTTTGCTTTTCATACTTTTTTCATACATCAAGATTCTTAAAATATCTTACCAAAGGTGTAGAGAAGTGAGAAAAAAAGCTGTAAAGACATGTTTACCCCACTTGCTGGTTTTAATTCACTTTTCTTGTTTTATTTCCTTTGATATAATTATAGTTCGACTGGAAACAGACTTATCAAAAACTCTCCGTTTGATATTGACCTTTGAGTTGATTTTATTTCATCCTCTTTTAAATCCAATTATATATGGACTCAAAATGAATGAAATTTCTAAACATCTCAAGATATTATTGTGTCTAGTTAAATAACACTGAAATCACTGCACTATTATTTATGGCATTTATGTAAGTGTTCAAGTCTATTCTCTTAGTGCTGACATATGTAATGGTCATAAAGCAAAGATATTTAACTTTTTAGACTGATGCTGGTAATATTTAAAGTCTAAACATGCTTGGATTTCAGGTTTTTCCTTCATTTCCCTTTATCACAGATTATTAATCGCTGTTATGAAAATGATTTAGTAAAAAGAGTCAAATTCTGCTGGCCTTTTGTGTGTGTTTGTGTGTGTGTACTGGTTTTTACTTTGTGGGGACCAAAATCTGTAATTTACTACAGCAAATCAATATATCTATCACATGCCAATTACATCTATACATATATATGTGTATACACACACACACACACACACACACACACACACACACACACACACACACACACACACACACACACACACACAAAAAATCTGGACTTCCCGGGTACCACTAGAGGGAGCCCAAGTACCACCACTGGTACACTTACCACAGTTTGCAAATCACTGGGTTAGGGTAAGTTGCGAAAGAAAGCAATATGTCAATGAGATGTCTCCACGAGGACAGCAAACCGGACTGTTGGGTGTGAGTGTATAAAGGAAATGACTTTCTTGATATACAACAGGTTCATTCTCTGATTTAATGTAAATGTGAGTGATAGAAAAAAGTCGAAATTGGATAAAATGACAAGTTATTGTACAATGTATAGTAATCTTTTGTTCATTTATGTGTGTAAAACATATGGTGAGCAAGAACTGGATAACTAGGGTGAATGAACAGAAACTGGGATACATTTTAACAGTTCATATTGGTTTCAATTCAATGTTTTTTATACAAATCCCAACGACCGTTGCCTGAGTGTGAAGACAGAAACCCAACAATCATATGAGCCGCTATAAGCGAGCACTTTGGCAACAGTGGGAAGGAAAAACTCCCTTTTAACATGAAGAAACCTCCAGCAAAACTAGGCTCAGAGAGGTGCGGCCACCTGTTGCAACCAGTGGGGGTGAGATGAGGAAGATAGGTCAAAAGCCATGCTGAAGAGAGCCAGAGATTAATAAGATGTAATGATTCAATGCAGAGAGATCTATCTATCTATCTACACACAGTGAGTGAAAAAAATGACTGAACAAGAAATACTCAATGCATCATCCTCCAGCTGCCTACACCTATTCCAGCATAACCAAGGGACAATTCAGGGTCACCTGATCCATCCCCAACTATATGCTTTAGCAAAAAGAAAAGTTTTAAGACTAATCTTAAAAGTTGGGATAATGTCTGTCCCCAAAATCCAAACTGGAAGCTGGTTCCATAGAAGAGGAGCCTGAAAACAGAAGGCTCTGCCTCCCATTCTACTTTATAATACTCTGGGAAAAAGAAGCCTGCAGTGCAAGAGCAAAGTGCTCTAATGGGGTGATATGGTACTATAAAGTCATTAAAACATGATGGGAACTGATTATTCAAGACCTTGTATATGAGGAGTAGGATTTTGAATTCAATTCTGGAATTAACGGGAAGCCAGTGAAGGGAAGGCAGTATAAGGGTGCGTTCACACCGAACGCGATAGACACGACTAAAAAGCGCCAGAAGCCCCAAGCTGGTCACGTTCACATTCGCACCTCGAAGCGCGTCCAACGCAAACTGGTCGCACTTAAAAATATGCAATTTTCACACGCGTGAAGCGGAAATTATTCTTATTACGGAGACGTGGCTTCACCCGCTGATTCCCGACGCTGCAGTCGAGTTAGCAGGCCGCACGCTACACCGGCATGACAGAAACAGCAACTCAGGTAAAAGCAGAGGAGGGGGGCTATGTGTTTACGTGCATAACGAGTGGTGTTGTAACAGCAGGATCATTCACACACACTGTTCTCCTGATTTGGAGGTTCTGGCAGTCTCGTGCAGACCTTTTTACATCCCGAGGGAGTTTACAGTAGTTATTGTGATAGCTGTTTATATACCACCGGATGCTAACGTTAGCACGGCTCTCAGCCTCTTGCTCAACACCATAAACAAACAACAGCTTGCCCACCCCGATTGGGTTTTTATTGTCGCCGGCGACTTTAACAAAGCGTGCCTAAAGACTGTGCTTCCTAAATTTGTCCAGTTCGTGGACTTTGCTACGAGAGGAGAACACACTTTGGACCATGTCTATTCAAACATCAGGCATGCTTTCAGAGCGACACCCCTCCCCCACCTGGCTGGATCTGACCACCTCTGCATGTCCCTCACCCCCACCTACACCCCCCTGCTGAGAAAAACAAAGCCCCAGACAAAGACAATAAAAACCTGGCCTGAAGGAGCCCTTTCTCAACTGCAGGACTGCTTCTCAACAACTGTATGGGATTTATTCTCCAGCCACAACCTCCAGGAGTACACGGACACTGTACTCTCGTACATCAGGAACTGTGTTGACAATGTCACCGTCAACAAAAGGGTCAGGGTGTTTCCAAATCAAAAACCCTGGATGAATAGCGAAGTGCAATCCCTCCTAAAAAGCCGCAACACTGCCTTCAAGTCAGGGGACAGGGCTGCGTATAGGGCGGCCAGGGCAGACCTGAGTAGAGGCATCAGGAAAGCTAAGGCTGCCTATAGGAGGAGGATTGAAGATCACTTTGCTGACAACGACCCCAGAAAAATGTGGCAGGGGATCAATCACATTACCAACTACAGAAGCAATAACCAGGCAACATCTAGGACTGATGCCTCACTGGCTGAGGATCTAAACCGTTTCTTCGCCCGCTTTGAGACGACCAAGCCCTCAGCTGCCACACCACTTCCACCCGCCCCCAGCACTGGCACACTAACACTTAGGGAGCACCAAGTGAGGTGTGTTCTAAGGTCAGTGAATCCCAGGAAGGCGGCAGGTCCTGATGGAATACATGGAAAGGTTCTCAGAGCATGTGCTGACGAACTGACCGGAGTCTTCACTAAAATCTTCAACCTTTCCTTGTCATCAAACACCGTCCCGCCCTGCCTCAAAACCTCCACCATCATCCCCATCGCCAAGAAGACAGCCGTGGCCAGCCCAAATGACTACAGGCCTGTTGCACTTACGCCTGTAGTGATGAAGTGCTTTGAGAGACTGGTCTGTCAGCACATCAGGGCCGGTCTGCCTCCCACTCTGGACCCCCACCAATTTGCCTACAGGACAAATCGTTCCACCGAGGACGCTATCACCATAGCGCTCCACACTGCGCTGAGTCACCTGGAGCACCGAGGAAGCTATGTGAGAATGCTCTTTCTGGACTTCAGCTCAGCATTCAATCATATCATCCCGGAGATCCTGGTCCAGAAACTGTCTCACCTGGGACTCTCCACCCCCATCTGCCTCTGGATCAAGGACTTCCTGACAAATAGACCACAGTCTGTCAGACTCGGCCCCCACCGGTCCAGCACCATCACACTCAGCACCGGGTCTCCACAAGGATGTTTTGAGTCCCCTCCTGTTTACGCTCTACACATCCGACTGCTCCCCTACCCATCTCTCAAACACCATCATAAAGTTCGCGGATGACACCACAGTGGTTGGACTCATCTCAAGGGGGGATGAGTCGGACTACAGAGATGAGGTCAACAGACTGACTGAGTGGTGTTCAGTTAACAACCTCCAACTGAACACCACGAAAACTAAAGAACTTATCTTGGACTTCAGGAAGGGCAGAGCAGACCCGGCCCCACTTTACATTCACGGGAGCTGTGTGGAGAGGGTACACTCCATGAGGTTTCTGGGCGTGCAGATATCTGATGACCTCTCCTGGACTGCAAATTCTACAGCGGTGGTTAAAAAGGCCCAGCAGCGTCTCCACTTTCTGAGAGTGCTCAGGAGGAACAACCTGGAGGAGAGGCTGCTGGTGACATTTTACAGAGCCACCATAGAGAGCATCCTAACGTACGGCATAACAACATGGTATGCAGGGTGCTCAGCTGCAGACAGGAAAGTACTGCAGAGGGTCATCAACACAGCCCAGAAGATCACTGGCTGCTCTCTGCCCAGCCTGGAGGTCACTGCAAACTCTCGGTACCTCAGCAGGACCACTCTCACCCCAGCAACCAACTGTTTGAACTATTACCGTCAGGCCGACGGTACAGGTCACATAAAACCAGGACAAACAGATTCAGGGATAGCTTCTTTCCCAGAGCTATCACCGTAGTAAATAAGCACAAAAACAATTGAACCTATTCCATACCGTCACTGTCATTATATTATGCTGCTATTCATACTGTCATTATATTAATGCTGCTATCCTGTATATATTGTACATACTATTGTTTGAGTACTTACGATTGTTTTTTTTGTACTTTTTATATTTTACATTTATATTTATTATTGAAACTTGCACCAAGGGAGTGGCACTCCAATTTCGTTGTACTCTGTACAATGACAATAAAGGCTATTCTATTCTATTCTATTCTAAATGTGGGAGGAAGTAGTGCCAGATGGTATGTTTGCAAGATGGCAGCTGTTGATCTAGTGTTTGAAGAGAGAGTCTCCCTTCTCTATTAACTGTAGAGAGCAGAGCAGCGGCGTAAAGGACGTCCTCGCCGTACCTGGGACCATCAGGTCCTCCAGAAGCGTGAGCAGTTTGGTGAGTTTCACCATTTGCTTCAGGAGCTCTGTCTGGATGATGGCCGCTTTCAGCGGTACCACTGTCTTACCCTTGCCCAATTTGAGGAGCTGCTGTCCCGCGTCAGTCCAAGCATCACCCGCCTGGACACCAACTACAGGTGCTCAATCCCACCTGCAGAGCGCCTGTCCATATGCCTGGTAAAAGTGTTTAATACAGTAGTCCTTTATTGATACCTATGCTAATATATGTTAAACTATCAGTTTATACACTGATAACATGGATATGGTGTGCTATCTGTGAATGTCGTCGGTGTTTACTGTTAGCAAACTGTGGTATGGAGATGACTGTTTATAATATTTCTAGTGATACTCGAAAGGTCCTGATGGTGAGGGAGAAGTTCATGGCCCACTTCTCGGCATAGGGAGCAGTGTCTTGGCAGCCAAAAGAATATCCTATTTGACGTCCCAGTGACTTCCCCAGAACGGCTCTTTTAAGAGCAACCCACAAACCTCTAAAGTGCATTCCTGCCTTTTTAAAATTTACTTAATAAATGGAGCTTGCCTCCAAAATAAACTAACCTCTCTTTATTGTCTTAAATAATTGGTCTTCACTATGTTCCTATATAGTTGTATATTTTTTCATTAGTATACTATGAAAAAAATTCTACATGTGTCAAGTTGTGTGTTAATATTTTGCTGTGTAGTAGAACTGATACAATAGTTATTAAAAAAGAATTATTTGAAATAATATTAGAATAGAATAGAATTCAACTTTATTGTCATTGCACATGTTACAGGTACAAGGCAACGAAATGCAGTTTGCATCCATCCAGAAGTGCTTTAGCCATGATATAGATATATTACAAATATATATTAGCAAAAATATAGATATGTAAGTATATTACAGAAATGGGTCTATTATGGTATGTTATAATGTACACGGTATGAAGGTATGTTATGAATATGCTATAACTATAAGTATGTACAGGCTGTAGTGAGTACAAGTAGAGCAGGGTGATATGAAAGACATTCATTCATTCATTCATTCATTCATATGGCCAAAAAAATATATCACGATATATATTTGAAAATTTGCGATATTGATATAACTGACAATATAATTTCTGCGAGACAAAATACAACTCCACAACTTTACTAGCACAAAAAAAAAACCCATCCATTTATTTTCAGTTAAATAAGCAGCTGTTTTTTATGTGCATTAAAACCATATAAACATTTAACAGTGCAAATTTCTTGCTGAAAGTTTAACCAAAAGGCATTTCCAGTAGAAATGGGCTGACATATCCTCAGCATAACCATGTATGTAATATCCACTGAAGTTCAAAAGAGGCGCTTTGCAACCTTAAACTGCAGTGTGCCAAATAAAAAAGTCAAATACATATTTTTCGGACCATAAGGTACACGGGATTATAAGGCACATTAGGCGAAACAAAGCAGTCAGATAAATCAAACTTTATTCAACTCATTCTTCTTGCTTCCTCCACTTCTGTACCATTGATTCATTTATGTTGTATTCTATCACAGCTGCTCCATTCCCATGTTGTTGCAGTATATTAATGACTAACCTCGTACTGTGGATGGATTATCTCAGTTGTTCTCCTGACTGAAGTTGGTCCGTTTACAGCATCCTGCCATGCAATTGCATGTGTCTCTAACCGTCAGGAAGCTTCATGTTAACTTTTATCGAGTGGAAAAATGTTAGCGTTCATCCTCCAGCTTCGCTGTTTATATTATGCTAACATAGCTGTGTCGCTAGCGATACGTAGCACATCATTATATACCAGTTAGCCCAACTTCAGTAACCATACAAACGTCTGCTGCTGTTTATTTTCCTGTCTTCATTTATGTTGGAAGTGATAGGAAAGCTAATGTTTGAATTTTTTCAGAATTCTCTCAGTCAGAACATGGTATATCATGCTTAGGTAACTGGCGAAACTAGCGAGCTACCTTCCGCTAATTTCCTGCTAGCTTCTAATGCCGTTAAATGTAATAAATTCTGTTTTCATGGATGCCTGTATGTTAAACTTCATAGTTACACCTGGTAAAGCAGCAATGCTGATCGAAAGAATTTAGACAGTTTTTAACTGTCAGTGATGCTGCAGTGATCGTTTAACTTTGGGACCTGAAAGGACGGGGTTTAGAACCCCGATTACACCCAGATTAACGAGCACCTTAGTCCGACAAATACGGCAATAACGATGCATGTTCTACAAAAAAATTTACTTTTCTGTGTATCTGACGGACAAACACCACACAAGTGAAGTTGCACCATTTTTAAAAAACAGTTCTGGTTCATCCGTTTCACTCAAAAATCCACTTTCCCCCTTCTCATTCTCCGTTGCCTCTTTTGGCTTTTTCGGCCATGTGCATATGAAAACTAAGGGACTGCGCATGCGCGTTTTTGTCATGGCTGGGTCTGTGACCCAGCATTTTGAGTTCATTATATATTGTGTATTGTCATTTATTATTTGGGTTAAGCTCATCCACCTCTCTTAAACCCCTAAGTTGTTCAGCCTTAGTTCTGTTTAGTGGATCTCCTCATTTCCCCTTCCCCTGGATCTTAGTCTCATTTGCCCTTTGTGTTCCACGTCTCGTGTTGTCAAGCCCATGTTGTCTGGTCTGTCTCATCATGTTTCCTGTTTTATTTTGAAAGAGTCCTCTGTTCTTTGTTCATTGCATTTAGTTTTCACTTCCCCTGTCCTGTCATTAGGTTATGTGTGTCAGCTGTGTCCTCATATGTCTCCACTTCCTCTGATCACCTCATTTAGTCCTCAGTCTTGCTGTGTTCAGTGTCGCGTCGTCTGTGTTATCTCCCCTCCCCCTTGTCACAGTTTCCCAACGATAGTAAGTCATAGCTTTTATGTTGTTTAGTCATAGTCTAAATCTCAGTAGAGTCATAGTTTCCCAGTTTATGTTCAGGTTTTCCCTCAGTTACTTTGTTGTTGTTGTTTTTTCCATGAGTTTTCGGCCCTAAATAAAGGCTCGCTTTTTGTTAAGTCCAGTTTTGTGTCCTCGCCTCTGTCTCCTCTTGGGTCCTCTACTCACTCCACATGGTCTACCCCGGCAGTCCGTGAAAGTTTTACCCATATCCTATCGCGATATTTCATTTTCTTATTGTTGCCTAACATTGTATCGGTATTACCGTGAACGGTATAATATGGCCTAGCCCTAAGTACAAGCTAAGTACAGGCTATGAACAGGATATAAATATGAAAAAACTATACACAAATATGAAATTTAAAAAAAAACTATACAGAAATATGAGATATACAGCTATACAGAAATGTGAACTGTGCAAGTTATAAGCAGTTGTAGAATTAAAAATTATCGTATTATACAGAATGATTATTTATACAGAATTATACAGTAGTGCAGTTAAGATGAGTGAGATATGTGGATAATTTCTACAAAGGCTATATAAAGTGCTAGTGGTTGAGAGTGGTGGTTCAGTCCATGTTATTATTGTGTGTATGAGGGTACAGTTGTCCATTGTGTGTGTAGGTGGTTGTGGGTGTGTGTATGTCCAGTCCATGTGTTTAATGTGGGCCTGATGTCAGGAGGCAGAGTTCAGGAGTCTGACAGCTGTGGGGAAGAAGCTGTTTCGGTACCTGGTGGTCTTAGTCCGGAGGCTCCTGTAGCGCCTCCCAGAGGGCAGGAGGGTGAAGAGTCCTTGTGATGGGTGACTGGGGTCTCTGATGATTTTCCCAGCCCTTTTCAGACACCACTTCCTGTAGATGTCCTTTATGGCAGGAAGTGGTGCTCTGGCGATGCGCTGGGCAGTTTTCACTACCCTCTGCAACGCCTTCCGGTCCGAGGCAGAGCAGTTCCCGTACCAGACTGTTATACAGTTGGTCAGGATGCTTTCGATGGTGCAGCGATAGAAGTTCTCCAGGATGTCTGAGGACAGGTGGTTCTTCCTCAGAGTCCTCAAGAAGAAGAGGCGCTGGTGAGCCTTCTTGACCAGCTTGGAGCAGTTAGTCGTCCAGATGAGATCCTCGGTGATGTGGACTCCCAGGAACTTGAAGCTGCTCACACGCTCCACAGCCATCCCCTTAATGTAGATGGGTGGATGTGGGTCAGCATTCCTCCTGTAGTCCACGATGAGCTCCTTGGTCTTCTCAGTGTTAAACAGCAGGTTGCTTGTGTCGCATCATTCAGCCAGATGATCCACCTCCTCCCTGTAGGCGGCCTCATCGTTGTCACTGATGAGGCCAATCACCGTGGTGTCATCTGCAAACTTAATGATGGTGTTAGAACCATCGGCAGGTCTCCAGTCATGGGTGAAGAGGGAGTAGAGGAAAAGGCTCATCACACAGCCTTGTGGTACACCGGTGTTCATTGTGATTGTAGATGAGCAGTGGTTATCCAGCTGGACATGTTGGGGGTGGTTGGTCAGGAAGTCCAGTAACCATTTGCACATGAGGAAACTGATGCCCATATATGTTAACAATAACATATATTCCTATATGACAACATGCATAAATTAACTGCCAACATTAATTCATTGTAAACATACCTTCTGACTGGGACTCCCCTGCTGCCAGAAACCCCATGACCACAAAGAACTTCCATCTCATCCCGATCCTGCTGCAGACCCGCTCCTCTTCTTCTTCTCCATCCTCTTCTACTTGGAGTATGTGTCCCTGAGGCTCTTCCACTTTCTCCTGCAGATGTCCTCTGAATAAGTACATAATCTCGTTAGCAGAAAGGTATTTGTACATCAGTAGGAAAATAGCAGGACAGTAGGCGGCTTGCTAGCTTTTGTGCGGCTTCCACGGGTCAGTTAAAAATTTCAAAAGAGAAATGAATGAACTTACCAGGTTGCCCGATCTCTTCACACATCTTCCTCCAAGCTAGGCCTTTTTTATTCCTGTCTCGGTAGAGAAAACAGCTGGTGTCGTACAGCTCCGGGTGGTTTGCTACGGCGTTGATGAGCCTTTCCTCCATATTGAATGAAGAATAAATGGCTTTGGCTGGACCTGCCCCTTTGAACTACGGTCAGAGCATCATGTCACCAGGCTCCTAATTGGTTGTCGTGGCACGGCTTGAAGCTGGATACGCGCAAATGCACAAAATGCAGCACACAAACTGCCGCATGTATTTTTATTCGTGCTTCAAACGTGTCAGTCACGCTACTCGCGCGACTCATGCGTTTTCACGATGCAAATCTGCTTCTGAATTTTCGCGGGACCCCCAGTCACGCTTCATGGCGTTCCTCCATTGACTTTACATGTAAACCTGATGCTCTGGTCGCGTCTATTGCGTTCGGTGTGAACACACCGTAAGAGAAATATGCACTCTATTTCTAGTCCATGTCAGTACTCAGATTGGATAAGTGTAGTCGGATTATAACAACAGGAGGGAAGGTAGTCAGAACTGAGGGGATCGAACTACCAAAAGCCAACATTGCAAGCATCAAGGACAGCCACAAGTACCTGGGGATCACGCAGACAAATGGGAACCACAAAGAGGTCACTCGGAAAGCTGCAACCACTAAGTACCTGCAGAGGTTCAGGCACATCCTGAGAAGTCATATGAATGATAAGAACAAGATCTGGGCTATAAACACCTACACCCTGCCTGTGATCAGGTATCCTGCTGGCATAAAAGGCTGGCAAAAGCCAGTGACATCAAGACAAGAAGGCTCCTGACCATGCATTATCATAGTCCAGGATGAGACAACATACATTCACGAATACATCAGGGAAATGCCCCGACAGACTGTGTGCTTAGTGAATACCTCAGGCAGCAGAAACCCAAGTGTTAGAATGAAGTTACCTGAAGTGCCTAAATTCTATGCTTTATATTAACTAAAGTGTTATATAGTCATATAACTTGATAAAATGTAGAGGGTCACGGCAACAGTGGTTTCTATGTTAATCGGGGCACTCGGGGAAATGATCTGATACCAATACAACATCCGAGATCTCTGTCCGGAAACCCAGAGAGATATGTCCATTCACATATGGAAAACAGAAAAAGAAAATGTTTCCTTTTCAAGAGGTTTCTTTAGCCTTTTTTCATACACTCGAACTTTTTGCGTATATAGTAAGCCTATACTAGTTCAATGATTTAAAAACAATGCATGGGCAAATTCAATGAATTGCACAGTGATATAAACATCAGATCAGATGTTTATAGGTCAGATTTCCTGAAGTTGTTTACATGTTAGTGGAGAACCTAATGAGTCCCATAGAGGATGGAAGATTTCTAATAAAACAAAGCCATATAGTCAGTCACTTACCTTCTTAGTGTAGTGCTGAAAATATATTATTCCAATACAGTAACAGTTGCATTTTCATTTGTTATTCTTGAATACCATTTATGTAATATAGTTCCATACTCAGTAACGTTTTTGTTTTTGTCAATGGATGTTGAATTAAATCTAACATTGGTAACTTTTGGTGGGTTTGCAGAATTGCACAAATACAGGTATCTTTATTTTGTAGTTATATCCACGTTATATATTCTGATACTCTGCTTTAATTCCACTATAGTGTACCTTATTTGGACTCACAAAAACCTTCACGAGCCAATGTACATTTTTATTGCAGCTTTGTTAATCAACTCTGTTCTTTACAGCATGATTATCTATCCAAAGCTCTTATCTGATGTTTTGTCTGAAAAACAGATGATATCATATCCACTCTGTCTTTTCCAAGGATTTTTATATTACACCTCAGGTGGGTCAGAGTTTTTACTGTTGGCAGCAATGGCATATGACAGGTATGTGTCTATATGTAAACCCCTGCAATATCCAGTTATTATGAATAGAATAACTATTTATGTATGTCTGATTTTAGCTTGGCTTATACCTGCTTTTGAAACCTCAGTGCTGGGTGTGTTGTATTCGAATGTCAAACTCTGTAGCTTTACCCTGACAGGAATTTTTTGTAACAATTCACTTTACAAGCTTCAGTGTGTGCCCTCGGTCGCAATATCTATATATGGTATGGTCACGTTGATAAACATTGCCCTTCTACCTTTGCTTTTCATACTTTTTACATACATCAGGATTATTAGAATATCATATCATTGTTGTAGAGAAGTGAGGAAAAAAGCTGTAAAGACATGTTTACCCCACCTGCTGGTGTTAATCAACTTTTCCTGTTTTATTTTCCTTGATATAATTATAGTTCGACTGGATTCTGATCTATCAAAAACTCTTCGTTTGACATTGACGTTTCAGTCAATTTTATTCCATCCTCTTTTAAATCCAATCATATATGGACTCAAAATGAATGAAATTTTCAAACATATCAAAATATTGTTGTCAAGTTTAATAACACTGGTATTACTGCCCTATTATCAAATGTATGGCATATAATTTTAAATTGTAATGCAAACTAGATAATGGAGTACCTTTTCTCTGATTTTACATACTAGACAGAGGAAAAGAGATCAAATTTATAGAAATGTCATGACATTTATGTAAATGTTCATTTCTGTTCTTCTATTAATGACAACAAAATGGTCATAAAAAACAAGACGAACAATTTCTTAAACTGTTTCTGGTAATGTTTAAATTCTAAACATCTCATATGCCTGCATTTCACATTTTCCCTTCTTTATTGTCATAGATTAGTATTTACTATTGTATATTCACATAAAAATAATTTAGTAGAATGAATCAATTAGTAGAAGTCTCTCTTTGATGCTGACAAGCATATGAATATTCATCACAGTGTCTTCTGTTTTAATAATAATAATAATGGATTGGATTTATATAGTGCTTTTCAAGGCACCCAAAGCGTATTACAATTCCACTATTCATTCACTCTCACATTCACACACTGGTGGAGGCAGCTACAGTTGTAGCCACAGCTGCCCTGGGGCAGACTGACAGAAGCGAGGCTGCCATATCGCGCCACCGGCCCCTCTGGCCAACACCAGTAGGGTAAAGTGTCTTGCCCAAGGACACAACGACCAGGACAGAGAGCCCAGGGATCGAACCGGCAACCTATCCTTACAGTTGCGCTTCCCAACCCCCTGAGCCACGGTCGCCCTTAAATATTTTTTACTGTTTTCTCAGTTATATATATTTAAGGGCGACCATATATATATTATATACACTCAACAAAAATATAAACGCAACACCTTTGTTACTGCTCCCATTCCCCATGGGATGGACGTAGAGACCTAAAATTCATTCCAGATACACAATATAACCATCCCTCCCAAACAGTTGTCACAAATCAGTCCAAATGTGTGGTAGTGGGCACATCTGCTATATTGAGATAATCCATCCCACCTCACAGGTGTGCCACATCAGGATGCTGATCTGACATCATGAGTAGTGCACAGGTGTACCTCAGACTGCCCACAACAAAAGGCCACCCTGGAATGTGCAGTTTTGTCTCACAGCAAAATGCCACAGATGCCACAAGCAATGAGGGAGCGTGCAATTGGCATGCTGACAGCAGGAATGTCAACCAGATCTGTCGCCCGTGCATTGAATGTTCATTTCTCAACCATAAGCCGTCTCCACAGGCGTTTCAGAGAATATGGCAGCACATCCAACCGGCCTCACAACCGCAGACCTCGTGTAACCACACCAGCCATATAACTGTTTTCTCAGTTATATATATTTATGCAGCTAAATAAGGTAATTAAAATTAGCATGACCAATTGTAAAATCACCTCCATCAACTACATGAAGTTTACAATACTTAAAAAAAATAGGTTTTTTTAAATGAAAATTCTTTTGAACTTTCCATAACTCATTATTTATAAATGTAATATAGTTAAAAACCTTAACAAAGCATAAATGGACTAGTACTTTTATAGCACCCTTCTATGCAGTCAAAGCACTTTCCACAAGAAGTCTTATTCACAAAATAACATATTGTGAATATATAACATATTCATACAGCACTTTTACCATGACGAAGTGCTTTTTAAAAAATTTCTTATGGTTAAAATCTATTGTCAACAAGCATGTTACTGCTAGGAATTTTTTACCCATACCTTAAAAAAATTTCACTTGATGACTGCAAATCTGCAAAACCATTTTCATCTGAGCATGTCCTGTTTTTTGATTGTGATGTTCAAATTATTGGACAAGTATGACTGGACAGAAATTGTCATGCATTTTCAGCAATTAAGAAATTAAGTTTGTGACGTGACCCTTCGCCAGCATAGTTTCTAGCTCTGCTCACATAGTCACAGTTTTTCACGCATCCTGTCATACAAGTTAGTTATTTTGAGGCCTATCCTACTATGGACACTTCATTAACCAGAGACTCATGGAAAAAGGAGATTGTTCATTCTCCCTTAAAGAAGTTTAAAGAATCCTCCGTTACTAAGGATGACCTCAACAAGGTTATTGCTAATGGCTTAAAGCTAGCACTTCAATAACAACAAAAGTCCCTCAATGCAATAGTTGCCTCGGCAGTCAGAGAAGCTATGGACTCTGTCTCAGTCCCTGCTTTACACGACTTATGCACAGAGCTTCAAAAGACCAATGAAGTGGTAAATGATGTTAGCGGCAAACTCGAGAGAGTGGCTACAGTGGCTAAGTGTACTCAAGACCGAGTGGATTCAGTGCAAGCAGCTGCACGAGAGGACAGACGATTGACTATCAATCTAAAGAAACAACTTGACCAACTCGCTACAAAGCTCACAGATCTGGAGCACAGGGGTCGCAGGAATAACGTCGGACTTGTTGGCTTACCAGAAATGACAGAGGGCTGTTGGCTACATCAAGGCTAATCTCCCTAAAGCTGGGCATACACTGTGCGATTTTTGGCTCATTTTGAGACGATTTTTCAGTCGTGCAACCATTTTGGTGATCGGCCCGAGTTTCGCCTTCATCATGTGTTGTGCATCGTATAGTATACGTGGGGTAACGAGAAGCGATTAACACCTCACGACCAGCTCCCGATCATCAGTCGTTTGGTCGTAAGAAAATCAAACCTGTTTGAAATCCTGTTGGCCGTTGTGAGGGTGTCAACGCAGCCTCTCACACTGCGCACGTGCAAACACAGTAATGAAAGTGAAAAGATGGGGCAGCACAGCAGTGCAGCGTGTGATCTGGACACAAGTGATGGAGGCACAACTTGTAGAACTTTGGCAAGCTCATCCGAGCCTTTTCAGTGTGGCCTCACAATATCATCATGACCACAACAACCGTGAATATAGTTGGATGGACATTGCTACTCAATCACAGCTGCCTGATCAACGTTTTTCATTAGCAATTTAGCAAAGTTGATGGTGGTGGTGTGCGTGTCTATTGAGTGAAAGACAGAGAGGGAGGGACAGCACAAGAGCCAAAACAGTTCAGGGGGCCGGCCGTGCGGACAGCAACGTCGGCGACGGGCAAACAGTTCTTGGGGCCGACCGTGCACACGGCAATGGGGGCGGCGCAGACAAAACAAATCAGGAAGCCGGCCACGCGGAAGGCAGTGGTGGAAACAGAGCAGGTCCGGAGGTCAGCTGCGATGCCAGCGGCGGCAACGAACTGTCTCAGGAGGCTGGCCTCGACGGCCATGACGCTCAGCTAGAGACCGGGAAAGCGGCCGGCAGAGGTGAAGCGGAACAGGACGAGCTGGAACTGATGACGGTGTGGCATCCGCAGGACCAGACGAGGCAGGACCAGACGCTGAAGCTGGATCAGGCAAAGGCGAGGCTGTAGCTGGACCAGGCAAAGGTGAGGCTGAAGCTGGACCAGGCGAAGGCGAGGCTGAAGCTGGACCAGGAAAGGCGAGGCTGGATGAAGACACAGAGGCTGGACCTGACGGCAGCGGGACGGCTGCGGAACCTGACGGCAGCGGGATGGCTGCGGAATCTGACGATGGTGATGCTGCAGACGGTGATGCTGCACTTGACGGTAATGTTGCAGTTGACGGTGATGCTGCAGTTGACGGTGATGCTGCAGGCGGAGATGTGGATGCTGCCGGTGACGGTGTAGAAGTCGCAGGGGATGATTCAGCAGGTGACGGCTGAACAAACTTCCCCGGACCCTCCAGCTGACGCGAGGATGTGCTTGCTGGGTCCTCCAGGACCCCCAGCAGACAAGGCATGAGGCTGGACGGGCTTCTCGGGTCCTCCAGCAGACGTGGCATGAGGCTAGACAGACTCCTCGGGCCCTCCAGCAGACGACACTTGAGGCTGGACGGGCTCCTCTGGCCCCCCAGCAGACAAGGCATGAAGCTGGACGGGCTTCTCGGGCCCCCCAGCAGACGTGGCATGAGGCTGGACGGGCTCCTCGGGCCCTCCAGCAGACGACACTTGAGGCTGGAAGGGCTTCTCAGGCCCTCCAGTGGAGACAGACACTGAAGCAGCAGGTACGGAAACCTCTGGCAGTGCGGACACTGGCTGGGACTGAGCAGCACAGTGGTTAGACTCAGGCAGCAACAGTGGGTTGCAGTCCTTGAAGAGCTGAAAGTGTTCCCCAACATACTCAGCAGAGGACGGAGGCGGATGGGTGAACTCACTTGAATTCTCAGGGGTGCTGAGAGCCGAGACTATTTAGGTGAGTTGTCCGGTGGAGCTGCTGGCACTGGCGTCTTGACCTCTAGGGGTCCAGAGTTGGCTGGTGACTGACACCCAGCCTCTGGTGAGACCCTAGAGGGAGTAACTGTCTCTGTAAAAGAAACTGTAAAAGAACCAGCAGATGTAATGATGAAGTGTGTTCCCTGCTCGTAATGAGATGGTGAGGATGGTGACTGGATGAACGAGTGGGTGGGCTGCTGAACTAGTGGCAACTGAACTACAGGTAGCGAAGATGATGGTAGCGGAGGTGTAACAGGTGATGGAGTGGCTGACTGAACTGAGGGCAGCTGGGCTGCTGACTGAACTGAGGGTAGCTGGGCTGCTGACTGAACTGAGGGCAGCTGGGCTGCATACTGAACTGAGGGCAGCTGGGCTGCTGACTGAACTAATAACTGTACTGCTAACTGTGTTACAGACCCCACATTGAATTGTGGTGAAGGTGTGGATGGGGGGATATGGTCAGGAAAAACTGTTTCAGGGAAGTTTATTGCTTTACCGTAAGGAACCGATGCAGACGAAAAGGCTCCCCTAACATAGTCATTCCCTAAACTCGTAGTGTTAAACTCAGTAACTCCAGGTTTAGAAACAATAGCGTGAACACAGTCATTAACCCTGAATGCGGGCTCAGCAAAGGCAGTCTTTGGAACAGTGGCGATGGGTGCGACGGAAAAATCATTGTTATCTTCAGAAGACACACAAAAAATAGCTCCAGAAAACACAGTCACAGAACCTGACGCAGCAAAAAAAGTGTCCCTTTCACTCACCACAGCCGGCTGCTTATATGTCCCATGTAACGCGGTTAAAGGACCAGGGCACCTGACTGCAGCTTCATAGACAATGAGCTATCAGAATTAGTTTCGACTATGGAGCCTGAGTGTGTGAATAAAGCACAGGAAACCAAAGTAGAGCTCAAAATATATATATTTTTGAGAAATGTATAGACAGATGTACAAAAAGCTAAAAAAAATGCATATATATCACAAACAAAAATAATGTTGACAATACAAAACAGCTTATTAGGTTCCAAAAGGAGGTGGGATGAGGTGTGATCCAGTATGAGATTTAGTTTAGTTCCATGGACCTGTGATAGGTCATGTGTCAACAGTTTAATTCAGTCCATAGGTTTACGATTCCTACTGCAACGTAGCGGTGGTCGGGTGGCTCGCCATCCCGCGCTGATCAGGGCTGATCGCGGGAGAAAAAAAAAACCTGACCTAAACAAGGTCAAAAACATAAATTATCACAGAAGAAAATGAAACAGCATTCTACTGCCGTGACAAAATACATAAATCCATAAATAACAAAGACAAGTAATTAATGCCATGTTTCATACAACAATCAATAAACAATCATCTCTTATAATGAATTTCATTCAAAATACTATTATAGAAAAACATTCTCATGGGTCCCATCAAAGTATATCAGCAATAAAGCTAATAAACATTATCCAAAGTTAATCAAATATATTTACAAAACTCATTTAATCACAGGTGTTGCGCAACAGATTCAATAATCTCAGTGGAATTTAACTCAATGCAAAATCTCATAGGCCGTTTTGGCATTTCATCAGAAAAGTAACAAAAAACATCCAAAACGGACAAAACTACAAAATTCAAATCACTCGTTCAACTCTAGATACGTTAAGTCAACATTCGGCCATAATGGAATAAACAAAAGCAACAATATTCAATAAATAAAACTAGTAATTGCACTTACTGTCGCTAGCCTAGCATTAACTTACCGGCGTTTTAGGATGTGCGATCGCGGCTCTGCATTTTCATTAATTGTGACAAAGCAAAACAAACAAATAACTCACCGTTGAGTCGATTGTGAGGTAGTGTAAAGATGAATGAATCGGCCGGGTTATTGCACGCTGTCAACTGGTCTGTAGTGTAAAATTTGTCGATATCTGACAAGTACGCCAACCACAGGGACAACAGCAGCTAGAAGAGCAGGGAACATGCAGCTGATTTACCCGGAACTTATACAGGGTTTATTCCCGCCACAATAAAGGGACTGGCAGAAGTGGGGTCAGAAGTTACCGTGGTTACACTCTCCCCCCCCCTAATCTCATGGACGTCCTCGTACATGGACTAGGCTGGCAGCGAATGACTGGTTGCTGAGGTGTGAAGGCATCGTCTCCTCTTCTTCATCGTCTTGAAGAGCGAGGAGAAGACAGAACTTAACCCATGCAGAAAGGTCTGAACGCTCTTTAACAGAGGCTTACCAGGCTTGATGTACTGCAGCCGATCAGGAGGATTCCTGGGGCGGGTTGAATGCCTCAAGGGTGGTTCTGCCTCAGGAATCAGAGGCTCTGATTCAGTAGGTGAGTGTTGTGACAAGTTATTTCTGGATGCTTCTGAATCAGAAGACAGACTTTCTTCATCATGAGAAGTTTCTGCAAGATCAACTGGCTCAAAGCCAGCTTCCAAAGTTCCGTTAGCAATAACTTGTTCCTCTTCAACAGGTACAGGTTCCTCTGAGAGAATAGCGTTCTCTACCTCTGTAGCCAATACTACAGGGACATCGGGCTGGTTGATAAGTGGAACAGGTTGCAGAGTATTGGGTAAGTCAATGGTTGTTGTGAAGGTGACAGGTTCAGCAGAGAAAGGAACAGGTAGGTATGAGATGAGTTCCTCTTCGTCATTGCCATTAGCATCAGCACGTACAGGAGACAGGGGTAAGACAGGCATTTTTCTCTTCTGCTTAGTAACCATTTCCTTTTCAGAAGGTGGTAAATACCCACAGGGCAGTAGGAGGTCTCGATGTAAAGTTCTCAGGGGCTTGTCTTGGCCTTCGGGTCGAACTGTATACACAGGAAGAGTGCCGGCTTTCTTCACTACAATGTACACAGATGACTCCCATTTATCTGCAAGCTTGTGTTTGCCTCTTAGCCGCACTTTCCTCACAAGAACTCTGTCTCCAACATTCAGCTGTGACGCAGTGACATTTTTATCAAATCTGTTTTTGTTACGTTTCATCACCTTTTCTGAGTTTTCGATGGCCAGCTTGTAACTTTCTTCTAGGTGGGACTTTAGTTTTTCCGCATATTGTGTGTGGGATGTTGATCCTTCTTTGGAAAGGGGTAGTCCAAAGGCCAAGTCCACCGGTAAGCGAGGTTGGCGGCCAAACATAAGCTCATATGGTGAGAAACCTGTAACATCATTTCTTGTGCAATTGCATGCATGCACCAGGGGTTTTACGAAATCTTTCCAATGAGATTTCTGTTGAGCTGTGAGTGTTCCTATCATATCCAGTAATGTTCGGTTAAACCGTTCAACAGGATTGCTTCTTGGATGGTATGGAGTGGTTCTTATTTTGTGGATCCCAGCCATTTCACAAAGCTCTCGGATGATTCTGGATTCAAAGTCAGGGCCTTGGTCACTGTGCAAGCGTTCTGGGATACCATAATGCACAAGAAAGTTGTCCCATAAACATTTGGCAACAGTCCTGGCTTTCTGGTTTGGTGTTGGCACAGCAATGGCATATTTTGTGAAATGTTCAGTTATGACAAGTATGTCTTTGACTCCACGATCTGGTTCCACAGAGAGAAAATCCATACACACCAGTTCCATGGGTTGAGAGGTTCTGATATTGACCAGAGGTGCGGCTCGTTCAGATGGAGATTTGCGTCTCACGCATCTTTCGCAGTGTCTTATTTTATTGACCACATCACTCGGCCAATAAAACCGGGAACGGACCAAGTCTAGTGTTCTGTCAATTCCCATGTGACCCATTTGATCATGTAGGTGGTGTAGTACAACTGGTCGATATTCCTCGGGTAGCACTAGCTGGTATGTGAAGTCACTTCCCACTTGTCTATTCCTGACGAGAAGGGTGTTATAGAGCTCCAGTTTATTTACTTCTCGCAGTAATAGAGGTAAATCAGGAAGTTCTTCCCTCAGGAATGGCGGTGGTGACTCTCCTCGCTCAACCTGAGCTATGACATGCCGAATGACAGGGTTGAGGCGTTGTTTGGCTGCAAGGTCAGCTGTTGAGATTCGGGGGAGTACCATGGAGGTGAACTGGATGTCGTCCGTGAAACTGTCAGGCAGACTGTTGACATTGACAGACATGGATAACACCAGAGCAAGATCAGGATCAGTGCTTGAACTGTACACCAGATGACGGTCACAAACTGCTTTGACGGTATGGTGGTCAATAGAGACATAATCTGGTTCATTGAGATGTTGCCATGCAAATCTCCAGATTCGCTCACGTTCTTTCTGTGACAGAGGATCATCAGACAGTTCACCATGAGGTCGGCGAGACAAACCATCAGCATCCGAGTTCTGCTTTCCTGCTCTGTAGATTAATTTGAAGGTGAAAGTGGACAAAGCTGAAAGCCACCTGTAACCGGTAGCGTCAAGTTTTGCTGATGATAAGAGGTATGTTAATGGGTTGCTGTCTGTCACAACTGTAAACTGAGCACCATAAAGATAGTCATGGAATTTTTCAGTCACCGCCCATTTCAAAGCAAGAAACTCCAATTTGTGGGCGGGATACTTTGACTCACTCCGGGAAAGACCTCTGCTGGCATATGCTACAACTCTGTTTTTTCCATCCTGCTCTTGATACAGCACCGCACCAAGACCTGTGGCACTGGCATCAGTGTGGAGTGTGTATGGTTTTCTGGGATCAGCAAATGCCAGAACTGGGGCAGAAGTAAGTTTGTCAATAATGGACTCAAAAGCTTGTTGACACATTTGCGTCCATTGTCTTCCAAATGGCTCTTTGGGGTTGAGGTAATTCTCTGGCTTTACAGTTCGTCTCAGTTTCCTCTGGGAAGGTGAATAACCAGCAGTGAGATCATGCAACGGCTTGACAATGGCTGAATATCCCTGGACAAAACGTCTGTAGTACCCAGCAAAACCATCTGGCCGTGGAGTGCCGCGCCGGCGGCGCAAACGTCGCTTCCTCCTTGGAGACGGCTCCGACGGGCCGGGAAACTCCTTGTCCGGCGGGTCGGACGGCACGTCCTCCATCGAAGCGAGTGGGCGAGCGGTAGCGGCGGGAGGGTGAAGGTGAAGCTTGTGAAGAACAAAATTCTGTACGAGCGGGTGCAGTGAGCCCAATAACCAGGGGTAACCGGAAATAAGTTGTTGCAGCTTGTCTTCCACAGCATAGAGAAACGCTCCTTCCTCATGCTCTACCCACAGATTGATTAACCTTGAAGCGGAGTCGATAACGGCCTCCTGAAGCTCGCTGGGTGGGTTGAATGCCGCTGGATCCATATCTGGCTGGTCCGTACTGTCACGGCGAGTTGAGTGAGCCGTGTGGAAGAAAGAAAAGGAGGATCCAAACGCAGGCACTAAAGGTGTGAAGGTGGTTTATTAAACACAAAATAAAAATGGGCAAACGGCAAAAGGAACAGAAGGCTATCTAAACTGAGAACAACTAAACTAGTGAACACAAACCAGGACATGATCATGAAGGAGGATGATCAGTGGAGAATGACGACGGATGACAGCAGGGAGAACACACAGATGAAGCATGGTGGATACACAAACGGACCAGCAACTATTTTTTTAACAACACAGAATTACAACAGGTTTTAACAGATCTTCAAAAATAAAAAATTCCCCCAAAGTAGCAAAAAAATAGAATAAAATAAAATTGTGCACAAGTAAAGAATTAGTCTTTTTTAAGTCCAAATGGTAACGGTGGGGCCCATGACAAACGGGTGTATTGCAATAGAGTCCGTCCGATGAGGAGTGTGTGTGTGTGATTGTTTGTCCTACCGTACTACTTGTACAGTAGAGGATTGTAGTCGATCAATGTGCAAATGATTGTGCGTGTGTATGTATATCGTCTCCTAGGATCTTGGGTTGTCTCGCCGTCCAGTGAACACCGGAACACTCTGGGTTCTGGAATCACTGACCTGGTCTTTGGATTTGTCCCATATAAAAACCTGACCTATAAACAATGGTCCAATATATGTCACGAACAATTTAGGAATAACTCTCACAAATTAAACTAAAGTAGTGTCACACTGCAGTAACTACTATTCCGATCAGCTATCATCAATTCAATCATTATCAGTTCAGTCATGTTGAACAACATTAAGATATCAAGTTTCAAAGTTGAAAGTATCAGTCTTCAAAATTTAGTTGTAACCTGCAGCAATGTTAAAGATTATCTACAAGGCTTCAAACATTCAGGAATTATAGTCACCATATAATTCACTTTTCATGGTAAACATTCATTAGATCCATCAGATATAAAGTCATTGTTGGAGCAATACACAAACGCTTATCAGAAACCGAACAAAGTGCAAATAATTTCAATAACATGTAAACACAAGGACTCAGTCCACGAATAGGAGTATTAGAATAGATGTGCTTAATCCCGCTTGTATCATAGGCCTACTAGTACAAGTGGAAATACACTAAAAATTACCTCCAAGTATTCAATACTGAGTACAGTTGAACCCCGACTTACGAAATTAGTCGAAGCACCCATCGCGCTTTTTGAGTGAACGATAGGCTATAGGCTAATTGCTAATTGCTAACTGCTAACTGCAACAACAATACGTCGTTCAAGTGGAACAGCGAAGCGCAAGTACGAAAGCCAAGGGGGTTGTCACATGATTTGGAAGGCATTGTGGGCATTGTAGGCATTCTAGGATCAGCCAATCAGAGCCAGCGGTTTTCGTTACACGGGCATTTTGCTGTTAAGTGCCGTCGTAACTTGAATTTTCCGTTAAATGGGGTATTCGTAAGTCCAGGTTCCACTGTATTGTAAAACAACTGATTGACATCAAAAAATTAAGCAGGAAGCAGCATAAAGTCTGATGGTATTTTAACTCGTTAGAGATTAATTTCTTCAGCTTACCGATAACAAAGTTTTAGCCCACCTGCTCTGTTCGGCTGTAGAAGCAAGAGACCGTGAGTCCGCACCTTGACCACCTGGTCAGCTTGACTGGGACAAAAAATCGGTCCGGGCATTTTGACTAGAGAGTGGCCACAAGGTATTATAGGAAAAACCATAAAGCCTTTGGATGAAAACAAACGCTTTTGTGACAGTGATGTACACTGTCTTGTTGGTATATATGTATGAGTTCTAAACAGTTTACATCAGATGACCACTTAAGGACATCTCTTGATTTCACCTTCGTGTTTCCCTCTCACCAGATATCCAAACCCATATCATGACAAGCAGCTTTTACAGCTGTGGCTCCAGTAAACATCAGCTGATACTAGAAAGTAATATTAAATTAATTCTAACAACAGCTGCTTAAATGTGCTGCTGTTGTTTAGCGCGACATCCGCTGGTTTCCTCTTTCTGGTGCAAAGTGGGCGATAAACAAACAAAAGAAAAAAGCTGATCAGCTGATCATTGACTAGTTTCATGATTGAAGTAGCAACAGGAGTAGGAGGGGGGAGAATGAAAGAAGAAGAGGCAGCTGTGCAGCGTAAAGACACAGAATAACTCCAGCTTTTCTGTTTTTCATTCTAGCAGAAGTACAGGACAAATTGCGTTCCTTTTCATCTCAATACGGATGTATTGTAATTGGTCCAGCCCAGAGTCCATCATGACCAATTGGCAAATCCACCACCTTTCATTGTTTATACCATTACAAAAACAAACAAACAAACAAACATAAAAACATAAAATTACCATTGGCCCAACGGGCAAATTCCCAGTATGCCCGATTCCAGTCCAGCTTTGGGGTCAGCTGGTGGGTAGCAGGCATCTCCGAAAAAGTTAGAGCACTCTGGCAAATATGTGATGTCTTGATAAACTGAGCAGATATTTGAAGTTTATACGGCAACATCAGTTTATTTCATGATCCAGAAAGACTAATATTTTAAACTCCGCCATTCTGCATTCCTCTGCCACTGCCTCATTTGAGTTTTGGACAAAATGCTGTTATTGTGTGTAATGACAATCGCAAACACTAAAATATATTTCTTGTACACAGAAATGAATTTTGTTTGGCAAAATAATTTTCTCCTCAACATGCAACATTTGCGCTTGCAATTTTTTTTTAGGTGCGCTCAGAATAGAGGCACTAAAATAATGCCATAGAAATATTGAGATGAAATCAAAAGTAGTGAAAAGTGGCCAATTATACCCTGGACCCCAGAGGGTTAATGTCATGGTCCTGGGTCTTTTGATCCAGTTTTTTTTAGTTTTCATATATTTTTGATCATTCTGTATTATTTGGTTCCTAGGTTATTCTGTTCACTATGGTTTTGTCATGGTCCTGTGTCCTTTTGACCCAGCGTTCTTAGTTTTTTTGTGTTTTTGTATTCTGTTCTTTATTTATTCTGTGATTCCTAGGTTGTTCAGTTTTGTTTATGAGATTTCCCCTCGTGACCTTACTGCATGTGTGTCCACGCATCTGTGAGTCCCGATGCCTTGTTTCTCCTCCTTATGTTTTATCCCATGTTTTCCCCAGCCCGTTATGTCTGTGCTCTCTCCGTGTTCTCTCCTGCCCCCCTGTCTGCACCCCTGTGTACTTCCTGTTTTACTTTGACAGTCTCCCGTCAGCATGAGTCAGTGTTGTGTTACTCCTGCCATGTCTTGCTATGATTATCAGTGTCAGCTGTGTTCCCCATGTGCTACTACTTTCCTCGTTGACCCTCTGTGTATTTATGTCCGCGTCTCCCTCAGTTCTGTGTTGCGTTCTCCCTCATAGCTGTGTGATTCTCCCTGTATCTCCTGGTGCACATTATAATTAGTTTTTCCCAGTTTAGTTTAGTATTGTTGGTATGATCTGTTTTCCCAGCAATAAAGCTGGGCTTTTGAGTTTAAGTTCTGTCCCCCTGAGTTTGCGTTTGGGTCCATTCCTGCCTGCCACACAGCCGAATCATGACAGGTTTATTAGATTTCCCCTTGTGTCTTTGCCCTCTGTCTCCCCTTGTGCATCTGTGTTTATTTAGTTGTGTGAGTCCTTGTGCCTTGTTTCCCATCCTTGTGTTTTAATCCATCATGTTTCCAGAGCCCGCCATGTCTGTGCTCTCCCTCGTTTTCCCGTGCTCCATCTAGCCTGCTTCTCCTCCACTTACACATCATGTTTCCTTTTTTATTGTAAAGGTCCCATGTTTTCATGTTCATTCCGTTTAGTCTAGCTTCCCCTGTCTCGTTATGGTTATTCGTATTGGCAGTGCGTGTCCTCACGTCCCTGTCATCCCTCTGTGTATTTAGGTCAACGTCTCTCTCAGTTTGGTCCTCCCTCATGGCTGCGTGTCTCTCCCCGTGTTTCCCTGAGTAATTAGATTAGATTAGCATTAGAATTTCCCAGTTTAGTTTAGCATTGTCTTGTATCGCCTTTTCCCCCATTCAGTAATAAAGCTGTATTTTGAGTTAAGTCCCGTTTTCCATGAGTTTGTGTTTGGGTCCTCTCCTGCCAGCACACAGACGTTTCATGACAGTCAAATGAGAAGCTTGGCTCCTAGTGGTCTGCAACACTGCAAAGTAAATACAGGTTCAGCATTACTGATACTGAGTACTGATTTTGATACTTTTAACTTATATGGCAGAGAGCCGTGTGTCTTGATTTATCAAATAAATCATCATCAATTTGAAAATTCTGAGCACATTTTAATGACAACTAAATCACTTCCACAAGAAATAGTTAACACAATAAAACAGACAAGTCAGCTTGCCATATATTTAGGAACTGGGTTTCTTTAAGACTTGGAATGTAAATGTAAGTGTTCTTTTTTCTTTTGGTCAACTTCTGTTAATTATTGTGCTATATAAATAAAGTAAACTTGACAGTCAACACAAAAAGGTTATTATATTCAGATATTCTTCAGCAGGACCCCTCGGAGCCAAGATGCTGGTGGTGGAGATTGCTTGAATGGAAAAGTGGGAGTGATAAAACTTAGATTTAGCTGGCAGCACCTGGGAATGCACAGATATGAATATTCACCTATATCTTGTCGTGGAAGTTTTTTAAAAATAAAATACAAACACTTGATGAGTGTCTTTGAAGTGAGTTTTATTCACTTTGCAGCAAGAGAGAGAGTCCAGTCAGCCAAAGTCAAGCCAGCGTCTCTAAAGCGGAAGCAGAGCTGGGCTTCCCTTATACAGTCAGGTACACAGACACACAACTCTCATAACTTGTAGCACAACTTATCATTTCCATATAAAGTGTTGATGGTTTATACCTCGGTTCTTCCTTGGAACATGTCACGGCGGGGCGCGCCGGTGTGAAGAATGAGGTAGACCCAAGAGCAGACACGGTGGAGACAGAACTAGGTTTCCAAAATAAGGCAAGCCTTTATTGTGGCTGAAGGCATAACAAAAACACTAGGGAACACTGAAACTGGGAAAACTAAGAAGACAGAGAACACTGTGTAAACTAAAAAGGCTAAGACACTCTGTGAAGGAACTATGGAAAAAACTATAAACACAGAGTAACTAAGCAGGCTATGAAACACAGTGTCACAATAAGGGAAACTACGAAAATACGAGGTGAGGATAACAGACGATCTGACACTGACACAAAGACACACTGGGCTTAAATACACTGAGGCAGTCATCAAGGAATTAGAGACAGAAGGGGAACACAGCTGGGAGGAATAAGACCTAATGAGACAGGAGGAACAAAGCTAGAAACACTGACATAAGACGGGAACATGAACCTTCAGAGTAAAACAGGAAACAAAACACCACTAAACAAACACGCAGACACGACACAGAGAGACAGACTAGACACTGAACTAAACCTGCAATAAACATGAGAACACAAAAACCTACGAACTAATCCCTAAACAAGAATAACCGAAACATAGAGTCATAATCATCATTATCATCATAATAAGAAAAGAATCCAAAATGCAAAAACACACCAAAAACATAACAACTCAAAATACTGGGTCAAACTGACCCAGAACCGTGACAGAACATACACAGCATCTACTCCTTGAAAGCAGTAAAGCAATAACAGTCATACCCAAAGAGGGATATGTTTTGCAGATTATTATGTTCTAGGGTGGTCTTGCTGTGATGAGTGTCTGTCCCACTATGGTTCAAATAAGCCTGTTATATATGTGTTATTGTCAGAACAGGTGATCAATACACTAAGGAAAAATAAATTTTCATTATCTCTCTCTACACATTAAAATATCATATGAATCTCTAAGATAATTACGGTAAGGTAATCGGTCTGATAAAATAACAGCTATGATGACTAATTGGGTTGTTATAATACTACAATTTCAAACTTGATACATATTAACCAGGGAAATTCTTGATACCATATTTGATATTATGGGGAAGATTCTGAACCCACCCATGTTCCACTAGCATATCGTAAATAAGAATTAGCAATAATGTAAAAATGAAGAAATATAAAAGTTTAAAGACATTAATTTGAAAATTGATTTAATTACCTATCATTTTACCTATGGCAGAATGAATATGTTTATGTTAAAACAACTGCATACATTTTTCATTAATGGCTTCTCCAAAGCACCTAGGTTGTAACCAAAACTCTGTAGCTCTGAAACTGTCGATATTACATCCTGGTTAGATGAGCATTGTACGGAGCACTGCAACATACAACTTAAAAAAATAAATGTGTGAAATGAATTAAAACTAATGTCATTTATTTTGCTTAAATATGTTTTCTTTAAAAAGATTGATTACTCTGTTAGACTTGTAATTATAAGAAACTAAAGAAAAACTTGTTGAGGAAGTTTGTCCTATTATCAATATGAACTATACCTGCGAAAAAGAACAGCAATAATTTATGAATAATTAAATGAGTAAAAATGACATTTTTATGTTTTACTTTTTGATTATGTTGAATGAAAAACGTTTTGAGTAACTTCAGCAAACTGATTACATAACAATTAAGGCACATTAGCATTAATACACGTAATGATTGTGGCATGACAAAATAATCTTTTTAACTGTTTAGAAATTTCCTTCATTTTGAGCCCATAAATGAATGGATTAAACAATGGATGATAGAGCAATAATTGTAATGTCATTAGTAATCGAGCAACTTTTGGAAAATCTGATTCCACTCGAGCTATGCTTACATCATAGATACTTAAACAGGAAATACTGATTAAAACTAACAGATGGGGTAAACAGGTCTCTGCAGCTTTCTTCCTAATTTCTTTACAACTTTGATAAGAAACAATAAATATTGTTGTGTATGTGAAAACTATGAAGATCATAGGAAGTATTACAAGATCTAGTAATGCAACCACACCAAAGACGGTAATTAATCTTGATCTTTGACAGTGAAGAGTGTAAACTGCATTGTTACAAAATATTCCCTTTAAATTAAAGTTACACAATGTTGCTTCAGCACTCGCTATTGCTTGGATTGCAATATGAACAGCAGGTATAAGCCAAGATACGACCAGGAAAATGATCACAGTGGTTTTGTTCATGATAGTTGGATATTCAAGAGGTTTACAAATAGCCACATATCTGTCATAAGCCATGGCTGCCAAGAGAAAGAACTCTGAACTGCCTAAAGTGTAAAACATAAAAAACTGAAAGAGACAGGCTGAATATGTTATGACTTGTTTTTCAGATAAAAAGTCAATCAGAAGTTTTGGATAAATATTTGTGCTGTAAAGGAGACAGTTAAGTAGCAAAGCTGCAATGAAAATGTACATAGGCTCATGAAGGTTTTTATGAATCCAGATCACATACACGATGGTAGAATTACTGCATATTATTATAATGTATAATGTAAAGATAATACAAAAATAAACATATCTGTACTTGTTAACCTCAATGTATCCATCTAGAGTTACATATGTGGTATTTAACTCCTCATCCATGAATTAAAAAAATAAAAATACTACAAAACAAATATAGCAGCATAACCAGTTTATATGACGACATAAAATCAAAATTGCACTAAAATGCAACCTGTGTTAGGTATTATTCTTTTAAAGATATCAGAACTTCAAATACAAGTACACTCATCAATCAAATGCTTATAGTGAATCATATGTATGTGGACTGAAGAAGAGTTTTTTTGGTTTGCTTCAACCTTGAGGGAGCTGAACTGTGAAAGTCGGTTACATCATTTTTCAGCCTCTTTTACTTGAGGATTTAGTAGTTACAGCTAATGGATCATAAGTTGCAGCTAACAATGACAATGATCAGCCAACTTCTATTAATCTAGTATAGAATTTTAATAAGGTAGCAAGATTTTATTGTTAAATGTATCCTGGCTTTTTTGCACTCGGGTTCATATCTTATTTCATCAGGAGTTTTTATTTGGTTTCCATTTTAGGTGGTGTGGTCTTATGCATTGTGTACATTTTCAGTGTAAAATAAAACTTGGATAACTACCATACTAAATAACAATAATAATCATCATAAAATAATAATAATTAAAAAAACTTTAAAAAAACAAGGACAAGCTTATGCATTACAAATGCATTACAAATGTCCAACTTTTCATACATTGTTTTATTTATAGCCTATAAATAAAGCATATATATATATATATATATATATATATATATATATATATATATATATATATATACACACACTGTTACCTTCACCCTCCACATCTTCTCCAGCTCTACTCTGAGCCCTTAGTAATTCTCAAGTTCCTTGTGTTCCTTCTTCATGATGTTGCCGTCATTTGGAACTGCTACATCGATCACTACGGCCATTTTCTTCTACTTGTCTACCACTGATAGGTTTGTAGCATAAACCTATTTGCTGGAATGTTCAGATGATTCTACTACACGGTAAAGCAAGACACAAGCAGGCAAAGTCCTTTATGTTTCTCGTATACGAGGAAGACCAACTGGACAAACGCTGTTCCTTCGCTTGACCCCAGTTGCTCTTTTCTGCTCCCTCGTAACACTGCTCTTTTATTAAGGTTACGTGAATATGCATAGGCTCATTAACATAGGTTCACATGTGAACAAAGAGTACCGTCTGTGTGTGTGTGTGTGTGTGTAGGTATGTATGTGTGTGTGCGTGGGGGGGGGGCAGAATGTGACCCCATAAACGACTTCCCTAAACTTGCTGGTCTATAAGTCCAGCAGTCCAGCTAAACAAAAGACACTTATACTAAAACAGATATAAATGAGTTTGCTATACCATATATCAGCAAGAGAAGAGACGACCTCTTCCCATGACCCTAAGATGTGAGTGTGCATGCCAGAACACTCTGTAGTCTTTGCAGACTACTAAGGATCACACATCCTATCACTACACAATCCCCTCACCTCTAAGCATATATGGTTAAATATTTCTAAGCATAAATGACAATAAACAATATAAACCTGACAACTACCACTATGTCCGGCTGGTTAGCCACCACCATTTTGTCCGTCTGTATGTTGAAGTCCCACAGGAACTTAGCTCGGTCGTTCTCCACCACCCCAGGGGGCATCTCCCATTTTGACCTTGGGACTTCAAGGCCATATTCGGCACAGATGTTTCTGTATACCATGCCAACCACTTGGTTATGGTGTTCCACGTATGCCCTGCCTGCTAGCATCGTACACATTGCTGTTATGTGCTGGATTGCTTAGGGGCATCTTTACACAGCCTGCACCTGGGGTCTTTCCCGGTGTGATAGACCCCAGCCTCTATCAGTCTTGTGCTCAGAGCTTGTTCCTGTGCTGCTATGATTAGTGCCTCTGTGCTGTCTTTTAGTCCAGCTTTGTCCAGCCACTGGTTGGATTTCTGGATGTCAGCCACTTCCTCTATCCTATTGTCCCTCTATGATGGTGCCTCCTCTTTCTCAGGTTTCTGCTGCCCGAGGTATTCACTGAGCATGTGGTTGGTTGGGGCCATCTTCCTGATGTATTCTTCAATGTTTGCTGCCTCATCCTGGACTGTTGTGCTGACACACCAGTCCCCAACCTCCTTCCTTTCGCTTAGCATACAGCCTCAGGGTGCTGGATTTGGGGTGAAACCCTCCATGCATGGTCAGAGTCTCCTGGTCATGATGTCACTGGCTTCTATCTCCACCTTTGGCCAACTTATTATGCCAGCAGGGTACCTGATCAAGGGCAGGGCGTACGTATTGATAGCCCAGATCTTGTTCTTACCATTCGACTGACTCCTCAGGACTTGCCTGACCCTCTGCATGTACTTGGTGGTTGCAGCTTTTCTAGCAGCCTCTTCATGGTTCCCATTTGCCTGTGGGATCTCCAGGTACTTGTAGCTGTCTTCAGTGTTTGCAATGTTGCCTTCTGGTAGTTCCATCCCCTCAGTTCTGACTACGTTCCCTCGCTTCATTATCATCCAACTACACTTATCCAGTCCGAACAAAATTCCGATGTCATTGCTGTATATCCTTGTGGTGACAACTGAAGGCTGGAAGAATGTATTTTGGACTGAGTAATCAAAATTTTAAATCTTCTGTTCATTATGCAAAGTCTTTGTATGCCATTGGGTCAGTGAAAGGATGGTTCCAGAGTGTGTACCATCAACTGCCAAACATAGAGGAGGAAGTGTGATGATTTGGAGCTGTTTTGTTCGTGGTTGGTGACTTATAGAGAGTGAAAGGCACCCTGAACCAAAACGGCTACCACAGCATTCTGCAGCACAATGCAATCCCCTCTGGTATGCACCAAGTTGGTCAGGGATTCATCCTATAGCAAGATAATGACCCGAAACAGTCCAAGTCCAAGCTATGCCAGAACTACCTCAGAAAAAAAAAGCACAAGAGTGTAAGCTTGAAAACATGGAGTGTGTTACGACGAAAAGGCCAGGCTTTGTGTGTGAACTCAAGTGCAGACACAGACGGAGGAAAGATTGACGTGGATACATTTATTTACAGTGACTAATTTGATAACAATGAATAGTAATTTTGCAAGAAATTCTGAAGGCTATGAACTATGAACTGTGAGGTTGAGAACTATGAACTATGAGACAAAACTATGAAACGTGAAACCTAAACTATGAACTTTGGCTAGATTCAAAAAGTCCATGAACGGATCCTGGGTGGAAATCCAGTGAATCACGGCCAGTTGGTTAAACGATGTTGTAATGGCTTACGAGTTGCAGGTGAAGACGTTATGGGAGGAGGGAGTCCAAGGGGTCTGGGTGAGCAGTGATCCAGAGAGAGTCCAGAATGTACGTGATCCAACAGGCTGGCAGGGAGGCAGACAGGTGGAGCGCCACAATGAAGGGAGTCTGACCTGATAGCAGAAAACCAGCGTCCAAACAGAGGTGAGTATTGTTCAGTATTGTTGTGAGTATAGCTGTAAAGCATGATGACCAAGTGGGTAACTACGGCAGAGAGAAAATACTATGAAATCAAAAATCAAATTCAAATTTTATTTGTCACATAAAAAGTACAACATGTAGTAAAATATTTGTGTCTGAGCTGCAGACGTAGCCGTGCCATTCCAGGGCTTGGATTTAGCATGGGAGGTCTAGCCAGGACCCTTATACTGGGTGGAAATCGAACATGCGATTCCCTTTCCGAAGGTGTGTAATCTTACCACTACACTATCCAACTGCATGAGCAAAACCACAAAACATTAAAGGATTTAACGAGAGCTTGACGGCCTAGCACTAAAATGAGTTAGGTATAGATCTGGCAGAGGTCTGTTGTGAATGCTGGACTTAAATACCGGTGACTTGATTGCAGTCAGGTGTGAAGGCTGATTGGAGTCTCTGCCGAAGGGGGATCCCAGCATTGTGTAAAAACCCAGCACTCACCTGGACCATGATAATTTGTTTTTTAATAGACCAGTAACTAAATTAATCTAGAATGCATGATGAAAATGTTCACAAATGGGTAAAAATGTCCTCTCTTTCACAGTGAAAACATCTATCCTAGCTGCATCCTGAGTTGGACATTTCAGACAATGCAGGATGGTTCCTCAATTGAACCTAGAGGTGAAACCAAACTGAAGTTAGCTGCTTCAGGTTTGGCTAATACTTCACTGTCTAAGTCTGGCCTGTTGCAGTGGTATGCTTCTAACTAACAAACAGTATGGTCCTGACAAGATGCTAACTTGTTGAAATTCTGCTCGGCAGCACAGTGTTTTAGACGCTTGATTATCTATGCATTCCTGGCTTGGCCACCCAGCCAATGTCCACTTTGTTCAAGACAGTCCAATGAAATCTAAAAACCATTGCATTCTTCAGTTATAAATATTGATTTATATCTCTTTGTACTTAACAATTTTACTTTTACTTATTTAGTTAACAATCTCTCACTTTGTGTGAGAATCAACATTTTATTGATGTGATGAACTCCTCTTTTATAAATTGGTGAGGACTTCTACACTAACAGTCACATTTATAGCTACATGTTGACAGACTTTTCAAAATCATCTGCAATAGAAAAAAGTAAAGACAAAAAGAAAATGAAGGCAGCTCTTCAAGTGGGCACTGATAGGAAAAGAAACATAGCTGTTGATAATAATGCAGATTTGGGTCCTGCTGTTAAATGAAACCTTCCCCTTGTATATGTAAGTATTCTTTTGCCATGTTATCAGACTGTAGAGTGACAAATTAGTCAAACATAATAAAAAATATAAGAGTAGCACATGCAGCTGGCTGCCGGCGGAGCTCACGGGCACGTCACTGCAATCCCCCCTGGCCTCTGCTCCGCGGATACTGAGTGACCCTCATCCGGGACTCTCCTCAGCTCTTTCTGGGACAGTGGCGCGGCTGCCCCTCTGTTGGTCTTCCTTGGTCTCTTGTGTTCTGGGGGCCTCTGGATGTCTGGAGTCTTGATCTCCTCCATACCTGCTTCATGCCCTGGAGGATGGGGCTGTGGCTCCCCACACCCTCTAGCAGATCATTACATGAAGGAACCTTTTAAAAACAACCGCGCTCATGCTCACAAGTGTACACACGGGTGATCACACATACAAACTACACCCTTTTTGGCTCCTACTTCAAAGCACACTGTGCGCTGTCGATCTTACGTGCTGCACAATAATGTTTAATATTTAGTATTTACTGTTACATTCCCATAGATCATCGTGATGTTGTTTATTATGTTGCTCTTTTTTTTTTCTTCTGCTTATTTTCTCTTTTTTCTTTCTCAACAGGTGATCCAGGTGATTGATCTATGTATTTTTTGTCTGCTTATTTTATTGTTTTTTGCCCTTTATCCCCGTCCCTCTTCCCTGCTGTTTTTCTTTCCCTCTTTCATTGTCCCTTTTCTTTTCCCCGGTCAAGTCTGTCCCATACTTAACAAGTAAAATAAAATAAAATAAACAATAAAAGGTGAATCAAATGGACCATTACGGCAAGGCTGGGATGGTCCATTTGGTAAAGTAAATCCGTTGGGCATCTTTCTTTGCCTTTAGACAATAATTCTGATGGCAAAAGAACCAAACGGGACAGGAAAAAAAAAAGAAAAAAAAAGAGAAAGAAAAAAAGAAACATAGCTGTTGATAATAATGCAGATTTGGATCCTGCTGTTAAATGAAACCTTCCCCTTGTATATGTAAGCATTCTTTTGCCATGTTATCAGACTGTAGAGTGACAAATTAATAAAACATAAGAGTAGCACATGGGTGTAGAATTTCTAGCTAACAACATGCTTGTAATACAGTGTGTTTTCACCATTGTTTTTTCCTGAAATTGGCTTTATTTTGGTATTAATACAGTTTCCTTCTAGAAGTACTTTAGTGTTACCTTAAAACTTCACACATCACCTACAGCAAAGTGCAAAAGCAACCCAAGACTTTTTTGTGGCAAAGGAATGGTGTTTATGTTAAGATGTGCTGCTGGTGAGATTGTTGAACCTTTGTAATGTTGGGATTCAGAGATTCTTTTATTGCTACCATATAATCTGCCTTATGAAGAATGTATTAATAACATGTTTCACAGTATCATTTATCAGTAATATTTCCTACAGGGTTTATATTGCATTGAATATGTCTGTCTTCACATTGACCTTTCTATTTTTTATAGGTTGAGTTCATTTTATACACAATGCATAAATGTGCTTGGTTAGAGTTGATGTTCCATTCTAGAAGGTTTTAAGCTTCACTGGTGAGAGTGTCCAGATGATACATGCTGAGGGGAGATGAGAACATAGCAGGTTAATTGCATGCATGCTTACAATACACATATTAATCTAGTAGCAGGTTTGAGTGAAGGCCTAAGCGTCTTCTACTTCAGTTTGAGACTGGCTGCTAAAGTACTCTACTTAGTAATTAATGACGAGGGTCCATTATTAGCTCTCAGAGATGCTAAGACCTGAAGTTATTACCTTAAAAGGCAAGTAATGTAGAAAGGAGAAGTTATATGTCGGTGTAAGGTTATATGTACGTGATGTACCCTTGTCTGCACGAATTGAACTTTTGCCCGTCTGTCACCATGTATTTTTGAACTGTATTGACGTAGGTGTGATATTTTGTCCTATAAAACCAGAACCCAATGTATTCTTGTCAGAGCAAAACAATCCATATGCTGACGGTTGGTTGTTCTCCTGTGATAATAAAACTCATCGTTTGATTGCACTTTTCCGGAGCCTCCGTAGTTTGTTGTCTGGTCTAAAGTTGATCGATCTCGCAACAGTATCCTTAAAAGAAATATATTCAGAGCACTGGAAAATGACAACAAATGAAGTTTGTTGTGGTTTTTTCTTTTCTTTTTTGTGTGTGTGTTTTTTCCCCCATCATCTGGTCCTCTTCATGGCAGCCAGTATATCATTGTATCTGAGGGTTTGTAAACAACAGACAACTATACCTACATTATTAGTAGTTAAGTTAACCGAAGTCAAAGTTCTCTGGTGTCTAATATATTTACTAATATAAGCTTGAGGAGCTTAAGGGTCCTGTGCAGCATCCTTGCTGTTATTTGGACTGCACTTTTCTGGACAGAGATCTGGGATGTCCTTCACTACCCCAAGTCCTAAAATTACTATGTGAAATACTGTTTCTTTCACCCTCCACATCTTCTCACGTTCCTCTCTCAGCCCTTGGTACTTCTAAAGCTTCTCATGTTCCTTCTTCCTGGAGTTGCTATCACTTGGTAACACCACAGTACATCTATCACTACAGCTAATAGACCCCATTCCAACAGTACTGCTCAGAGAGGTCCTACCTTAAAGTATACCTCAGTCTTAAATATGGGCTACATACCACAGGCCTTTAAAGTGGACACGAAACACTTCATTTATAGAGGCTAATTTACATGATGGAGCCCAGCTCTCACAAACTGACACAGTGTGTGTTGCTGGATTTAGGAAAATAGTGCTTAAAACGCTAAAGAAGCTAACTAGAGTCCATGATCGTCTGGCAGCACATGAGGTCACCACCATGAGGGAGAGGTCGCCACACCACATGACCCTGCTAAGATGAACAGACATATGGCTCAATACACAGAAGGGAATAAGCAGGAATTCCAGAGAAACAACACACCAGCTACTGGTACAAGGTACCCAATACTACAAGACCAGGCTCAGCAACTTATGCATCACCTGGATTGACAAGAAAGCCTATGACTCGATGCCCCACACACAGATCTTGGAACGCATAGATTTGTACAAGATAAAAAGGACACTAAGAGCCTGAATCAGAAATTTGATGGGGATGTGGCGAACTTCAAGCCTATAGCACAAGTCGCCATCAAGTGCGGGATTTACCAAGGAGATGCGCTGTCCCCACTCGTGTTCTACATATGCCTGAAACCCCTGAGTCATTGACAGTAATAACATCGGAATGTAATTTGTACTGGAAAAATGTAGTTGGATGTACCTGGGAATCCCACGAACAAATAACCATGAAGAAACTGCTAGGAAAGCCAGTCTCCAGCAGTGTTGACTGCCTGTTGCCTCTGGTCCTCTGGGATTCACCCTTTGGCAGTGGGCAACCCATCTGGGCCTTCCTGATAAAAAATATCTAATATAGTAGAATAGAATAGAATAGAATAGAATAAACCTTTATTATCCCATGGATAACAGATTTTTTACATAGATTGTTACATAACTGTACATACAGTAGCTTTTTCACATTTTAGTTCAAAAACCAGAACCTCAGAGATACATACTTCATCAATCTTAAAAAGTGAACATTTGATAAATGCCACAGCCAAAACTTCACCCTGGCCACTTTCTCTGGGCCAATTAAAACAATCATAAAGGGAGGGCATAGTTCACCAACTAGGCAGTCCTCTCCAGAGTTTATTCATTTAAATAATTTAAAAATAAGTTATATTATCAAGTGGTCTAACATTAAAAAGACTAAACTTAGCAAGGTGAATGGAGGTGGCAAAGAAATTGTAGGTTGTAGATGAGGGGTGTCCAAACTTGGCCCGCGGTTGTCCAGGAAAAGGCTACAATAGCCAGCTATGAGGTCACCCAACCCATCGCAAGACATGGCAAGCCTTTTTCAGATGGAGACCTCATAAAACACGGCCTCGTTAAAGTCACGGAAATAATGTGCCCGGAAAAAGTGCAGGACTTCAACAACGTCAGCATGTCCAGAAATCCAGTTGTGCGACGGATTGAAGACTCGTTAGCCAACATATAACTGCAACTGTCTGATAAAGCTGTGCTTTTGATTTTTACTCCATCGCATGCGATGAGAGCACCGATGCCACAGACACCGCAGAGTATAACAATAGGCTCTCATCAGAGCTCATCAACCCTCGGAGAAACTTAACCCTTGTTTAACCAGAACAAATATATAAATTTGTGTCCCTTTTTTTGTTGTTTAAATAAATATATTGATCTTGTTTCACTTTCATTAAACAACAGTAAGAACAGAAACAATGAACATAAAATATTTTACTTTTTCTTCTTTTTTGTTTGAGATGATTTTAAGAACTGGTCTAATTCAAAAAACGTCTCAGACAATGTGATGTGTTAGGTTTAAAAAACAAACATTACAAATTAACAGCTTCGAGCTGGGGCTCGGTCGGGCCACTTCGGGGGTGGGGTGCCCCCAGCCTCTCGGCCTGGGGCTCGGTCACTCAGGCACAGCTGGCTGCCGGCGGAGCTCACGGGCGCGTCACTGCAACCCCCCCTGGCTTCTGCTCCGCGGCTGCTGAGTGACCCCTCATCTGGGACTCTCCTCAGCTCTCTCTGGGACAGTGGCGCAGCTGCCCCTCTGTTGGTCTTCCTTGGTCTCTTGTGTTCTGGGGGCCTCTGGATGTCTGGAGTTTTGATCTCCTCCATACCTGCTTCATGCCCTGGAGGACGGGGCTGTGGCCCCCCCACACCCTCTAGCAGATCATTACATGAAGGAACCTTTAAAAAAAAAAAAAACAAGCGCGTCCATGCTCACAGGTGTACACACGGGTGATCACACCCACAAACTACACCCTTTTTGGCTCCTACCTCAAAGCACACTGTGTTCTGTTGATCTTATGTGCTGCACAATAATGTTTAATATTTAGTATTTACTGTCATATTCCCATATATCATTGTGATGCTGTTTATTCTATTACTCTTGTTCTCTTCTGCTTGTTTTCTTTTTTCTTTCTCAACAGGTGATCCAGGTGATCGATATATGCATTTTCTTTTTTTTTCTTTTTCTGCCCGTTCTGTTGGTTTATGTTTTTTGCCCTTCTCCCCCGTCCCTCTTCTCAGCTGTTTCTCTTTCCCTCTTTCTTTCTCCCCTTCTTTCCCCCAGTCAAGTCTGTCCCGTATTCAGCAAGTGAAAATAAAATAAACAATAAAAGGTGAATCAAATGGACCATTACGGCAAGGCTGGTATGGTCAATTTGGTAAAGTAAATCCGTTGGGCATCTTTCTTTGCCTTTAGACAAGAATTCTGATGGCAAAAGAGCCAAACGGGACAGGCAAAAAACCAACAAAAAAACAAAAAACAAATTAACAGCTTCATCCTGTGCAACAAATAAACCCAAGGATGTTTGTATCTTGCTGAAGAGGAAATTCAACTTCCCCATCAGGTATAGCACAAATAATAAAAATGGCTGGCTGGCCCTTATCACTGGCAGTATTGTAAATCACAAACTAGCATTTGTATCTGTATACTTTCCAAATGAGCCAGACAGAGACTTTTTATCTATATTGCCAAGACACTATTAGACATAGCTGGACTGGCCATCAGCCCGCCGATAGTGATTTTTCATTTTTATGGGCAGAGGCCAATTTTTTTTTTTTTTTTGGTAACGGTATGAACAATTAAAGGTGGTGGATTGGCCAGATGCTGGCCGATGTGTAAAAATAACTCAGTTGTTTGATGGTGGCTATGGCGGAGCTTCCATAAAGGCCAGCAGGTGGATGAGGGAAAGGGGAGGCAGGAGGAGAGACCCAAGGCAGCCGCTGGTCCGACTGTCAGGTGAACTGAACTTCAGGTAAGAAGTTATGACCTGCATTCTATCTGGGTCAGATATAAACCAAGTTTAGGTGTAGTTTATTTTCATTGTGCTGACTTTTTACCGTCAGTTACTATAACTCATACTCAGTGTTGGGGAGTAACGGAATACATGTACTGCCGTTACGTATTTAAAATACAAAATATGAGTAACTGTATTCCGTTACAGTTACCATTTAAAAAGGTGGTATTCAGAATACAGTTACTTTGTTGAAATAAATGGATTACACGGCGGTATTTTCCTGTTTCATATTGTCGCGGGTCAGGACTGTTTGGGTTTTGTTTGACAGCTACGTTCTGTTGTTCCAGGCGGCAGCGTTATGGTTGCCATGGTTACAGGGCGACGCTCTCTCTCTCTCACTACGACTGTGTGTTTCCTGGGTGAGAGAGCGCCTTTTCGTTGTTGTTGTTGTTGTGCTAAGTTAACAGGCAGAATGCTACAAGCATAGCTCTAAAGAATGTAGCATCATGGGCAGTGTAGTCCGTGTTGCAGGGAGAATGGACTGCCATACACGTTATGGGTCTGTGAGCGCGAGGAGGGAGAAAAAGGGGAGTGGAAAGGTACGAGTTGTCATCGAGGAAAAACGGGAGCTGGAAGCATGTAAATATAATAATAACCACTGCAGCCAAGAAGAGTGCCTGACGTGCCCAGTTGTAAGTAAGCTATTAAGACTCGACTGTACACCGTGTTCGTGTTTTCCTCCGAAACAATAAGTTCCGTTGGAGCAGCCTTTCAACACCTCTCTCTGTCTCTCGCAAGAAAAGTTGACCCACACAACAAAGTAAAGCTAGTTTTCGGCTATGAACCGACAGGGACCCCGCCGTATTAGTCAGAGGTCCCTTTACTACAGTTCGGAGTCGCGGACCTTCAGTAATAGTAATAAATCACACAGCAATAGTACATTCACGTTGTTGTAAAAAGCATGATAATATATTAAGTAATCCAAAGTATTCAGAATACGTTACTGTCATTGAGTAACGTAACGGAATACATTACAGAATACATTTTGGGGCATGTATTCTGTATTCTGTAATGGAATGCATTTTAAAAGTAACCTTCCCAACACTGCTCATACTGCATACTAGCTAGCATGACGGAGTTTCTATACAGCTGGGTGGGTGCTATGATGTTAATGATAGTGAACTTTATTTTATTCATAAGGTTTGTTAGTAGAGTTGCCAACCGTCCCGTAAAAAACGGAATTGTCCCGTATTCAGAGAAAATATTACGTTTTTCGTATTGAGCTGAAAAGGAACACAGTTTGTCCCGTACTTCAGCTAGAATGGAAAAAAGACACAACGTTGGAGTTATTCTGTGTCTTTACGCTGTCAGCTGCCTCTTCTTCTCTCTTGTTTGTTTATCGCCCACTTTGCTCCAGAAAGAGGAAACCAGCGGATGTTGCGCTAAACAACAGCAGCACATTTAAGCGTGATAAGCTGTTGTTAGAAATTATTTAATATTAATTTCTAGTAACAGTTGATGTTTGCTACTGCCACAGTTGTAAAAGCTGCTGGTCATGATATATGGTGAGAGGGAAACATGAAGATAAAACCAGGAGATGTCTTTACTGAATCATCAGAGCTGAACATGTGATGGAGAAACAGGTTTATCTTTTAGGTGACATGGATGAGTTGAAGGGAAGTTATGAACAAATAACACCATAAATAATTATCTGAATCTTACAACCAAAGTTTTTAGTATGACGTAAAATGTATAGAAATCATACATATACCAAAAAGACAGTGTACATCACTGTCACAACAGCGTTTCTTTTCATCCAAAGGCTTTATAGTTTTTCCTATAATACGTGGTGGGCCGGTCTCTAGTCAAAATACCCAGGCCGATTTTTTGTCCCAGTACAGCCCTGTTATTAGAACACAATGATCATTCTTACTGTTGGGAGGTGACTGCAATGCCGCCATCAACCCTGTTATTGATAAATCTAATCCAGATGCAGCATCTAATCTCTCATCGTCTCTAGAGCTGGGCGATATAAGATTTTTTCATATCACGATATGTTTTTTTCATTTCAGGCGATAACGATATATATCACGATATAAGCCAAATAACTATATTTGTAAGATTTAAATGTGCCGTTGCTCACAAGTAAAATGTGAAATAATCAGCAGCTTGTTTTTATTTAAATATTTATTTCCCATAATAAGTTCAACAGGGTAGATGTACTTAAGGAACATGAGACTTTTTCAGATAAATAAAGGCAAATATTGCAAACTACACACAAGGCAGCCGCTAAAGCATTTAAGTTTCAAAATAGAACAAACGAAACAGACTACTAAATTGTCAATTCCACTTAGAAACAAAATATTAATTCTAAAAATAAATCTTAGTTTGTTTTACAGAAGAACAGACAAAACTGACTAACTTTTGTCAATATCAAATAAACTGAGAACTAAAAGGAAATTCTCAATCTCTCCTTGTTGTATAGCTTAGCTTTTCAAACAGTTTTAACAGTTACTTTAGTCTGACAAAAGCCGAATGACGAATTAGCGCTTCCAGTCAGAGACTGAGGCTACGTCCACACGTACACGGGTATTTTTGAAAACGGAGATTTTCCGTTTTCGTTTTAAAAAATAATCCCGTCCACACATAAAGGCAGAAATGAAGGAAAACGCTGCTATGAACATGCCAAAGCAGCAGGTGGAGCTAGAGTCCTAACCGTGCAGAAATGTTGGCCAATCAGAAGTCTAGAAGCCTCGGTGGGAAAAAGTAAACAAAGCTGGGGCATAGAAGCAGAACCGAGTCGTAAGTGTGGAGGGACAGTAACTGTGTGTATATGTAAGCATTTAAACACTGCAGAGAGTAGAATTAACAGTAACAGTATTGTAGAAATTCATTTCACCGAAACAATAACGTGGCGCACAGTGTGACGCATGCACCAGTTTATTGTATTTCCAGACTTGCTTTCGGCACAATTTACAGTGAACGCTACTCTGTTTTTTGTCAGACTTGAAATAGCCGAAATACCTTCACACTACGGAACTTCTATGGCTCTTCCGTTCGACAATCTCTCCGGCATTGGAACCATCATCTGTTTTCTCTTCGGTAACCTTCGGTCACGCTCGGTTGATTTTTCTAGTCGGCACACTCATTTCCTCCATTACCCGGGAGGTACGGTGGCTGGCTGCTTCCCAAACAAATACACATGTGCGGCTTGGCACTTGTGCTGTACGTAACAAGTCACGCGACGTGACGCTGCGGCTGTGATTGGTTCGGCTCTGCGCTACTTAATTTGGATTGGCTGACCTCTATTCAGCCAATCTTGACATCTGCTCACTCAGCTATATTATGCAGCGTTGACCTGCCTAACACTAAGACTATGGCCTCAGCACAGTCAAAATGAACATACTGTTATGTCTTAATTTCCTTTTATTCATGTTGCCACTCCTCCCTCCTCTGACTTACTTTAAGGATATACACTCTGTGGTGTCTAAATTTATTTTGAATGGGAAAAGGCCTAGGATACGTTTGTCAACATTGCAGCAGGCCAAATTACTTGGTGGTTTGGCAGTACTTCGAGTTTTACTACTGGTCATTCAAAATCAGGGTGCTTAGGGGGTTGTTCACGAGGCTTCTACTGCATGGAAAATGATTGAATCCGCTAAGGCAGTACCACAATATACACACCAAAAAGCTCAGCAACGACAACAAATTTGGGCCTATTATTGCAAACTCTATAAAGGCTGTAGTTTCTTTGTGGCAGAATAGACTGACAAAACCAAAGTGTTCCATTATTTAGAGCCCACACTTTTTTACTACCTTTTCCAAGTGTTTTGCTCTCTATAATAAATTCCTATAAGCAATAGAATTTTCTTAAAATACATTTACTTATGAGAATCGCATGGTTTGTTGTGTTTAGTGCACCTAACGCTGAATTTTTTTTTTCAAAGTGCAAAGTGTGGTTCGGAAGATAAAAAAAGAATGTGCACCCATGTAGGTAAGGTCTAACAGCTAACACTCTCTTAAAGTGGTCAACATAGTAGCAAGTCCATGTGGACGGTTTAATGAGATCCATAGAGACTGAAGTTTCATTATATATTTGATGTAACTTGAGTTGTTCACTTTTAAAAAATGAACACACACCAAGTTTAGGTAGCTATCAATAAGACAATCTACATAAAACAAATATTTTATATACACTGTTTGTTACTCGTTCTACCTGTTTTACATTTTAGTTCAGTTTCTGATCTTCACAAATGCTGAAATGAATATAACATATATAACTTTTGGTGGTCATGTGGAAGTGGAGAAATACAGATATATTTATTTTGTAATTATGTTTATGGTATACGGTCTAATAATTTGCAGCAATTCCACTATTGTGTGGCTTATCGTAGTTCAAAAAAGCCTTCATGAGCCTATGTATATTTTCATTGCTGCTTTGTTAGTGAATTCTGTTGTTTTGAGCACTGTCATCTATCCAAAGCTTTTGATTGACTTCTTATCTGAAAAACAGATTATTTTGTATCAAGCCTGTCTCTTTCAAGTATTCCTGTTTTATGCCTTAAGTTGCTCAGAATTCTTACTGCTGTCAGCTATGGCTTATGACAGATATGTGTCTATATGTAAACCTTTGCAATATCCTTCTATAATGAGAAGAACAAGAGTCAATCTTTTCCTGCTTTTGTGCTGGTTTTTACCTGCTATTCAGGTTGCAGTGCCAATAGCAGGAAATGCAAATACACCACTCTGTAACTTTACTCTGAAAGGTATTTTTTGTAACAATTCGGCCAACTATCTTTATTGTGTCAATTCAAGAGAATTATCTATATATGGTATGGTTGTTCTATTTAATGTTGCAATTTCTCCTATGTTTTTTATACTTTTTACATACATAAAGATAATTATAGTTGCCTATCAGAGTTGTGGAAATGTCAGAAAAAAAGCTGCACAAACCTGTTTGCCTCATGTGCTAGTTCTAATGAACTATTCTTGTTTGCTTACGTATGATATGGTTATAGTTAGACTGGAATCAGAGTTTCCTAAAACTGCACGTTTTATAATGACATTACAGTTTGTAACATATAACCCTCTTTGTAATCCAATAATATATGGACTAAAGATGAAAGAAATTTCTAAACACCTCAAAATACTGTTCAGTTAATTGCAAGCAAACCAATTTATTAATTTATAGTCTTTTTTTATTACTCATTTTTTATGAATTTTATGAAAACTGGCTTAATGTTTTCCTCCTACAACTGAGAATTGATCAATATTTAAAAACCAAAATGAAACGTAAACAAATATTAAAATGAATGTTTGATATCACTCTCCTCATTAATAATACATTTGTTAATAGTTTCATCTAATGTGATTGCCCCTATTGATTTTCACAATGAAATTAAACGTGAATATCCTTCTTAATGGATACTAACACAACATCAAGAGAAATGAAAAAGGGATGAAGTAGAGTAACATAAGGTCGAGTACTTAAAAAATGAGACAGTTATCATGCCAGTCACTTTTTATCTTGTGGCTCTGTGTAAATGAAATTCCATTACAATCTTGTGTTACATACAGTTCAGACACCTCAAAATACGTTTTATTTTACAGTTGAAAACTATATATCTGGATTTTCTTTCCAGTTTGTTTTCTTTTGGAGTGCAAGAAAATGTAGTTTAGCTAGTAGTTCACTTTCATTTTCTGGAAAGGATCCTTTATTTGGTCAGTTTTACTATTTTTGTTCTGTAAGGCATGGGTGTAACCTGAAGTCTCTGTTGAGATGATTTCAATCTATAGAGGCCTTCAGGACCAGCCAGGCTTCTACGCAGAGTATTAACCAATTGAAGAAATAGTACAGGCCCTTCACTGACACAGAATGCAGTATCAAAACACAAAACAAAAACAAACAAACAAACAAAAACCTCAGGCATGAACAACCATACCTGTTGATTATAATAGACTGATATACAATACAGCTGGACTTGAACCCTCAAGTGACGTTTTTGGTATTTTGGCCTTAATAACTAATAGGACAGTTTTTGCAAGGCGTAGGGAATCTCTTGTCTCATCCAGTTTTTTAAATGTTGTTCATCTACAACCTACAGTTTCTTTGCTACCTCCATTCACCTTGCTAAGTTTAGTCTTTTTAATGTTAGAGCCCTTGATAGTTTTATATTTTTAACAGAAATGTGAATAAACTCTGGAGAGGACTGCCTAGTTGGTGAACTATGCCCTCCCTTTATGATTGTTTTAATTGTCCCAGAGAAAGTGGCCAGGGTGAAGTTTTGGCTGTGGCATTTATCAAATGTTCACTTTTTAAGATTGATGAAGTATGTATCTCTGAGGTTCTGGTTTTTGAACTAAAATGTGAAAAAGCTACTGTGTGTACAGTTGTGTAACAATCTATGTCAAAATCTGTTATCCATGGGATAATAAAGGTTTATTCTATTCTATTCTATTCTATTCTACTATATTAGATATTTTTTATCAGGAAGGCCCAGATGGGTTGCCCACTGCCAAAGGGTGAGTCCCAGAGGACCAGAGACAACAGGCAATCAACACTACTGGAGACTGGCTTTCCTAGCAGTTTCTTCATGGTTATTTGTTTGTGGGATTCCCAGGTACATCCAACTACATTTTTCCAGTACAAATTACATTCCGATGTTGTTACAGTCAATGACTCAGGGGTTTCAGGCATATGTAGAACACGAGTGGGGACAGCGCATCTCCTTGATAAATCCCGCACTTGATGGCGACTTGTGCTATAGGCTTGAAGTTCGCCACATCCCCATCAAATTTCTGATTCAGGCTCTTAGTGTCCTTTTTATCTTGTACAAATCTATGCGTTCCAAGATCTGTGTGTGGGGCATCGAGTCATAGGCTTTCTTGCCAATCCAGGTGATGCATAAGTTGCTGAGCCTGGTCTTGCAGTATTGGGTACCTTGTACCAGTAGCTGGTGTGTTGTTTCTCTGGAATTCCTGCTTATTCCCTTCTGTGTATTGAGCCATATGTCTGTTCATCTTAGCAGGATCATGTGGTGTGGCGACCTCTCCCTCATGGTGGTGACCTGTTCATTTGTGCTGCCAGACGATCATGGACTCTAGTTAGCTTCTTTAGCGTTTTAAGCACTATTTTCCTAAATCCAGCAACACACACTGTGTCAGTTTGTGAGAGCTGGGCTCCATCATGTAAATTAGCCTCTATAAATGAAGTGTTTCATGTCCACTTTAAAGGCCTGTGGTATGCCCATATTTAAGACTGAGGTATACTTTAAGGTAGGACCTCTCTGAGCAGTACTGTTGGAATGGGGTCTATTAGCTGTAGTGATAGATGTACTGTGGTGTTACCAAGTGATAGCAACACTAGGAAGAAGGAACATGAGAAGCTTTAGAAGTACCAAGGGCTGAGAGAGGAACGTGAGAAGATGTGGAGGGTGAAAGAAACAGTGTTTCACATAGTAATTTTAGGACTTGGGGTAGTGAAGGACATCCCAGATCTCTGTCCAGAAAAGTGCAGTCCAAATAACAGCAAGGATGCTGCACAGGACCCTTAAGCTCCTCAAGCTTTTATTAGTAAATATATTCGACACCAGAAAACTTTTCTGGTCTTTTAAGGACACAAAGGTTCAACCATCTCTCCAAGAGCTTAAAATATCTTAACATTAACATAATTTCTTTGCCATAAGGAACTCTTGGGTTGCTTTTGCACTTTGCTGTAGGTGATGTGTGAAGTTTTAAGGTAACACTAATTACTTCTAGAACAAATTGATTTAATACCAAAATAAAGCCAATTTCAGGAAAAAACAATGGTGAAAACACACTGTATTACAAGCTTGTTGTTAGCTAGCAATTCTACACCCATGTGCTACTCTTATTATGTTTGACTAATTTGTCACTCTACAGTCTGATAACATGGCAAAAGAATACTTACATATACAAGGGGAAGGTTTCATTTAACAGCAGGACCCAAATCTGCATTATTATCAACAGCTATGTTTCTTTTCCTATCAGTGCCCACTTGAAGAGCTGCTTTCTTAATTAATTTTCTTTTTGTCTTTACTTTTTTCTATTGCAGATGATTTTGAAAAGTCTGTCAACATGTAGCTATAAATGTGACTGTTAGTGTAGAAGTCCTCACCAATTTGTAACAGAAGAGTTCATCACATGAACAAAATGTTGATTCTCACACAAAGTGAGAGATTGTTAAATAAATAGATAAAAGAAAAATTGTTAAGTACAAAGAGAGATAAATCAATATTTATATAGGAGATATATCAATATAAAGAATATCTGATGAAATAAACAATAAATCTGTTTCAGGGATCAAAATCAAACATCTCACTATACTTTTTTCTTAGCAGAACAATCTCTTTAGGTGTTTAGAAATGTATTTCATTTTTAGTCCATATATGATTGGATTAAACAGTGGATGATATAAAACCACTTGCAAAGTCATTATTAAACGTACAGTCTGTGAAATATCAGATTCCAGTCGAAGTATAATAACTTCACATGTACAGAAGAATGAATAGTTGAATAAAACCAGCAGGTGAGGTAAGCAGGTCTGTGTAGCTTTTTTCCTGACTTCTCTACAGCTTTGATAAGATATTATAAGTATCTTTGTGTAAGTGAAAACTATGTAGAGCATGGGAAAAAATACAATATTGAGCAAAACATTCACACCATAAATAGCCAAAACTCTTGAACTCACACAATGAAGTTTGTAAACTGACTTATTACAAAATATCCCTTGCAGAGTAAAGTTACACACTTTTCTAGTAGCACTTAGTGATGTTGTTGTCACGGTTCTGGGTCCGTTGGACCCAGTATTTCGAGTTTATTATGTTTTGGTTCACTTTTGCATCATGGATTATTCTTTGTTTCTCTGGTACTTTGTGTTTCAGTTATCTTGGTGTTTTGGATTGTTTCTCATTCTCTTGTTGTGATGTTTATTATTATTATTATTATTAGAGTTTCATGTTTCTATTATCCATGTTTTAGGAATGGTGGTTTCATGTATAGTTCAGTTCCATGTTTCATTTTCTGTCTCTGTGTTGAGTCCATGTCTCTGAGTTGTGATTCATGTTTCCTGTTTTATTGTGAAAGTCTTTGTCTTATTTTAGTGTGTGCAGCTTTGTTCCCCATGTCTCGTTAGCCCTGATCTCTCCCAGCTGTGTCTCCCTTCTGTGGCCCATTTCCTCATTACTACCCTGTGTATTTAAGCCCTGTGTTTTCCCATGCCCAGTGTCGCGTCGTACCCTCAGATTATGCCTGTGTGTCCTTGGTCTCAGTGTTCCATCCTCACTTCATGTTTGTTTTCCTGCCAGCAATAAAGCTGAGGTTTTGTGAGTTACAATTCTGTGTTCGAGTCCTGCATTTGGATCCTCATCTCTGCCTGCCCGCACACAGAGCCCTGACAGTTGTTCCTGCAACCTGACAAGCAGGCACAAGCCACGCTAAGACCAAGAAAACAGAGATGGTAGTTTTTTTTCATGATTACGGAATATTGCAAAGGTTTGCATATAGACACATATCTGTCATAGACCATGGCTGCCAACACTAAAAATTCTGAAGCTCCTGAAGTGTAAAGTACAAAATACTGAAAGTGACACGTGTGTGTGTGTGTGTGTGTGTGTGTGTGTGATATAATCTGTTTTTCAGATAAAACATCAAGCAAAAACTTTGGGTAGATGGTTGTGCAAAAAAAAGTAGAGTTAATCAGCAAAACTGCAATAAAAATATACATGGGCTCATGAAGGCTTTGATGAAACACAATAAGACGAATAATGGTGGAATTAGAGAAAATTACTGCAGCATATATTGTAAAAATAATCAGAAAATAGACATATCTGTACTTTTCCACCTCTACATACCCATTAAGTGTTATGTAAGTTAAATTTAGTTTATTGTCCATTGAGTTACCTGGCTGGGAATTGTATTTACAAGATCCTATCCACAGTTCTAATGCGTCCTGCTCTGACCATGCAGTATGTTTTTAATCACTCTACTTCACCCTCCACGGATTTCAGCAAACCCTCCACCACAACATGCATTCATGTGACCTTTTTTAAACTGTGAAGAGTTGTTTTGACTTTAAGGCAGCTTTGCAGTCCAGAAGTTCAGTGTCTAATAAACAGTGGCAAAGATACCCCAAGTCAGCATGCAAGTAGTGTGGCTAAATTGTAATTCTGTTTCTGCACATTAAGTAATAGAATCAAAATTTACTTCAAAGCTCGAAATTATTATACCATCTACTTAAGGTGCTTTGACAATTGATCTCTTAGGGTAGTAATCAGAATCAGAAGATTTTATTCATCCCCCAGGGGCAATTAACAGACAACCGAGCAGCATAACGTTGAAGATAAGGACAGTAAGAACAGGGTATAACAGTGAGATAATAAATGCACAGAATATACAGTATATACAGTTTTAAAATTAAAGTGACTGAAAAAACTTTTCAGCTGACTGGCCGGTGGACCGCACGAGTAGCGACCCGGAACCAGTATCCAGAAAAAGAAAAGAAAGTAAAGAAAAAAGAACAACCAAAACTTGATTAACCTATTCAGTCTTTCATGAGAAAAAACTAGGAGGCTTAGGTCCACTAAAGTGAAACTCAGTCTACTCAGATAAAAGTTATTAAAGTTCTGTAGTATCACATCAACGTTCAGTGAGAGACTGAAATTACCAAAAACCACTGAACGACACAGGAAATCATTCCTGCCTGTGGCCATCTCCCTGTAGAACTCCTCCGTCTAATACACTGTAAACACTGCAAAAGTTACATCCTTTTGCACACACTCTTTTCTTACTCTGTAATGTTGCTGTCTATTTTCTTGATATTTATTTGCAATCACATCTGGATATTTATTATTTGGTGATTTGTATATATTGTGCTATTCCTTAGATCTTAAGATATTCTATTGTTAATAGTCTAGTCTGTTTTTGTTTTTGTTATTGTTTTTTCTAATGTCACTGTACTGGAGCAACCCGTAACCCACATAATTTCACAAGGGATTAATAAAGTATGCTGATTCTGATACTGATTTAAAGGGAGCGTCTTTGTTAAAGTCTTCTCATGGATTTTCCAACACAGAGCTCCTGGGTGGTAATACTCTATCAGTCCCAGAACTGGATTCAGTTGGGCAGCGTGGGGTGAGAACTGAATAACTGAAGAATGCAATGGTTTTTAGATTTCATTGGACTGTCTTGAACAAAGTGGATGATAACAAAGAGAGGGAAGGTAGTCAGAACTGAGGGGATGGAACTACCAGAAGGCAACATTGCAAACATTGAAGACAGCTACAAGTACCTGGAGATCTCACAGGCAAATGGGAACCATGAAGAGGCTGCTAGGAGAGCTGCAACCACCAAGTACCTGCAGAGGGTCAGGCAAGTCCTGAGGAGTCAGCTGAATGGTAAGAACAAGATCTGGGCTATCAACACCTATGCCCTGCCCTTGATCAGGTACCCTGCTGGCATAATAAGTTGGCCAAAGGTGGAGATAGAAGCCAGTGACATCATGATCAGGAGACTCTGACCATGCATGGAGGGTTTCACCCCAAATCCAGCACCCTGAGGCTGTATGCTAAGCGAAAGGAAGGACTGGTGTGTCAGCACCACAGTCCAGGATGAGGCAGCAAACATCCATGAATACATCAGGAAGATGGCCCTAACCAACCACATGCTCAGGGAATACCTCAGGCAGCAGAAACCCGAGAAAGAGGAGGCACCATCATAGAGGGACAATAGGATAGAGGAAGTGGCTGACATCCAGAAATCCTACCAGTTGCTGGACAAAGCTGGACTAAAAGACAGCACAGAGGCACTAATCATGGCAGCACAGGAACAAGCTCTGAGCACAAGACTGATAGAGGCTGGGGTCTATCACACCAGGCAAGACCCCATGTGCAGGCTGTGTAAAGATGCTCCAGAGACAATCCATCACATAACAGCAGGATGCAAGATGCTAGCACGCAGGGTATACATGGAACACCATAACCAAGTGGTTGGCATGGTATACACAAACATCTGTGCCAAATATGGCGTTAAAGTCCTGAGGTCAAAATGGGAGACGCCCACAAGGGTGGTGGAGAATGACCGAGCTAAGTTCCTGTGGGACTTAGATGCAGATGCAGATGGACAAAATGGTGGTGGCTAACCAACCGGACATAGTGGTGGTAGACAAACAGAAGGAGACGGCCATAGTGATAATTCCTAATTTCCTTCGGGATTAATAAAGTATTCTGATTCTGATTCTGATAGAGGTAGCGGTTCCCAATGACAGCAACATCAGAAAGAAGGAACACGAGAAGCTCGAGAAATACCAAGGGCTCAGAGAAGAGCTTGAGAAAATGTGAAGGGTGAAGGTAACAGTGGTCCCAGTGGTAATCGGAGCACTAGGTGCGGTGACTCCCAAACTAGGCGAGTGGGTCCACCAGATCCCAGGAACAACATTGGAGATCTCTGTCCAGAAGAGCGCAGTCCTAGGAACAGCTAAGATACTGTGCAGGACCCTCAAACTCCAAAGCCTCTGGTAGAGGACCGGAGCTTGAAGGATAGACCGCCCGCAGGGGTCAGCGGGGGAATTTTTTCCATGTATGCTATATATAGGCTTTATTTATAGGCTATAAATAAAATAATGTATGAAAAGACATTCGTAATGCACAAGCTTGATGTCCTTGTTTTTGTTAAAGTTTTTTTTAATTATTATTTTTATTATTATTATTATTTAGTATGGTAGTTATCCAAGTTTTTTTTTTCACTGAAAATGTACACAAGGCATAAAACCACACCACCTAAACTGGAAACCAAATAAAAACTCCTGATGAAATAAGATATGGACCCGAGTGCAAAAAAGCCAGGATACACTCAACAATAAAATCTTGCTACATTATTAAAATTCTATACTAGATTAATAGAAGTTGGCTGATCATTGTCATTGTTAGCTGCAACTTATGATCCATTAGCTCTAACTACTAAAGCCTCAAGTAAAAGAGGCTGAACAATGATGTAACTGACTTTCACAGTTCAGCTCCCTCAAGGTTGAAGCAAACCAATAAAACTCTTCTTCAGTCCACATACATATGATTCACTATAAGCATTTGATTGATGAGTGTACTTGTATTTGAAGTTCTGATATCTTTATGCTGCTATATATTTATTTTGTAGCATTTTTTTTAATTCATGGATGAGGAGTTAAATACCACATATGTAACTCTAGATGGATACATTGAGGTTAACAAGTACAGATATGTTTATTTTTGTATTATCTTTACATTATACATTATAATAATATGCAGTAATTCTACCATCGTGTATGTGATCTGGATTCATAAAAACCTTCATGAGCCTATGTACATTTTCATTGCAGCTTTGCTGCTGAACTGTCTCCTTTACAGCACAACTATTTACCCAAAACTTCTGATTGACTTTTTATCTGAAAAACAAGTCATAACATATTCAGCCTGTCTCTTTCAGTTTTTTATATTTTACACTTTAGGCAGTTCAGAGTTCTTTCTCTTGGCAGCCATGGCCTATGACAGATATGTGGCTATTTGTAAACCTCTTAAATATCCAACTATCATGAACAAAACCACTGTGATCATTTTCCTGGTCGTATCTTGGCTTATACCTGCTGTTCATATTGCAATCCAAGCAATAGGGAGTGCTGAAGCAACATTGTGTAACTTTAATTTAAAGGGAATATTTTGTAATAATGCAGTTTACACTCTTCTGTGTGTAAAGTCAAGATTAATTATTGTATTTGGAGTGGTTGCTTTAATAGATCTTATAATACTTCCTGTGCTCTTCATAGTTTTCACTTATACGAACATTTTTATCATCTCATATCAAAGTTGCAAAGAAATTAGGAAGAAAGCTGCAGAGACCTGTTTACCCCATCTGTTAGTTTTAATCAGTATTTCCTGTTTAAGTATCTATGATGTAAGCATAGCTCGAGTGGAATCAGATTTTCCAAAAGCTGCACGATTACTAAGACATTACAAATAGTGCTCTATCATCCATTGTTTAATCCATTCATTTATGGGCTCAAAATGAAGGAAATTTCTAAACAGCTAAAAAGATTCTTTTGTCATGCCAGAATCATCGTGTATTAACTATCAATGCTAATGTGCCTTAATTGTTATGTAATCAGTTTGCTGAAATTACTGAAAACACTTTTTAACATAATCAAAAAGTAAAACATAAAAATGTCATTTTTACTTATTTAATTATTCATAAATTATTGCTATGATTTACTGTTGGTGTATTAAGTCCATACTGATAATAGGACAAACATGTTCTAAGTTTATTTTGTAAATATACTATTCCTCAACAAGTTTTTCTTTAGTTTCTCATAATTACAAGTCTAACAGAGTAATCAATCTTTTTAAAGAAAACGTATATGAGCAAAATAAATGACATTAGTTTTAATTCATTTCACACAATTCTTTTTTAGTTTTTTCAAGTTGTATGTTGCTGTACTCAGTACAATGCTCATCTTAACGTAATACCTACAGTTTCAGAGCTGCAGAGTTTTGGTAAGTTACAACCTAGGAGCTTTTGGGAAGCAATTAATGAAAAATGTATGCAGTTGTCTTAACATAAACATATCCATTCTGCCATAGGTAAAATGATAGGTAATTAAGTCTATTTTCAGATTAATGTTTTTAAACTTTTGTATTTCTTCATTTTTACATTATTGCTAAATATTATTTAGGATATGCTAGTGGAACATAGTGAAACATAGATTCTCCACTAAAGGAATAAGTGGTAACACTTTGTAACTGTTGCCCAAGGACCTGCATCTTCACCACTTGTCACATTTTATTGGTCAGTGTGAGTTATTAACCAAACAGATGTACAGTGGGGCAAAAAAGTATTTAGTCAGCCACCGATTGTGCAAGTTCCCCCACTTAAAATGATGACAGAGGTCAGTAATTTGCACCAGAGGTACACTTCAACTGTGAGAGACAGAATGTGAAAAAAAAATCCATGAATCCACATGGTAGGATTTGTAAAGAATTTATTCGTAAATCAGGGTGGAAAATAAGTATTTGGCCACCTCAAACAAGGAAAATCTCTGGCTCTCACAGACCTGTAACGTCTTCTGTAAGAAGCTTTTCTGTCCCCCACTCGTTACCTGTATGAATGGCACCTGTTTGAACTCATCATCTGTATAAAAGACACCTGTCCACAGCCTCAAACAGTCAGACTCCAAACTCCGCCATGGCCAAGACCAAAGAGCTTTCGAAGGACACCAGGAAAAGTATTGTAGACCTGCACCAGACTGGGAAGAGTGAATCTACAATAGGCAAGCAGCTTGGTGTGAAAAAAATCAACTGTGGGAGCAATCATCAGAAAATGGAAGACATACAAGACCACTGATAATCTCCCTCGATCTGGGGCTCCACGCAAGATCTCATCCCGTGGGGTCAAAATGATCATGAGAACGGTGAGCAAAGATCCCAGAACCACACGGGGGGACCTGGTGAATGACCTGCAGAGAGCTGGGACCAAAGTAACAAAGGTCACCATCAGTAACACACTACAACGGCAGGGAATCAAATCCTGCAGTGCCAGACGTGTTCCGCTGCTGAAGCCAGTGCATGTCCAGGCCCGTCTGAAGTTTGCCAGAGAGCACATGGATGATACAGCAGAGGATTGGGAGAATGTCATGTGGTCAGATGAAACCAAAGTAGAACTTTTTGGTATAAACTCAACTCGTCGTGTTTGGAGGAAGAAGAACACTGAGTTGCATCCCAAGAACACCATACCTAATGTGAAGCATGGGGGTGGAAACATCATGCTATGGGGCTGTTTTTCTGCCAAGGGGACAGGACGACTGATCCGTGTTAAGGACAGAATGAATGGGGCCATGTATCGTGAGATTTTGAGCCAAAACCTCCTTCCATCAGTGAGAACTTTGAAGATGAAACGAGGCTGGGTCTTCCAACATGACAATGATCCAAAACACACCGCCCGGGCAACAAAGGAGTGGCTCCGTAAGAAGCATTTGAAAGTCCTGGAGTGGCCTAGCCAGTCTCCAGACCTCAACCCCATAGAAGATCTGTGGCGGGAGTTGAAAGTCCGTGTTGCTCGGCGACAGCCCCAAAACATCACTGCTCTCGAGAAGATCTGCATGGAGGAATGGGCCAAAATACCAGCTACTGTGTGTGCAAACCTGGTAAAGACCTATAGTAAACGTTTGACCTCTGTTATTGCCAACAAAGGTTATGTTACAAAGTATTGAGTTGTGTTTTTGTTATTGACCAAATACTTATTTTCCACCCTGATTTACGAATAAATTCTTTACAAATCCTACCATGTGGATTCATGGATTTTTTTTTTTCACATTCTGTCTCTCACAGTTGAAGTGTACCTCTGGTGCAAATTACTGACCTCTGTCATCATTTTAGGTGGGGGAACTTGCACAATCGGTGGCTGACTAAATACTTTTTTGCCCCACTGTATGTATGTATATATGTATGTATGTATGTCATAAACCCACAATATTATTAACAATAGCACATCAAAAACATATCAAATGTTTTGAAATGAAAGTTCAATATTTTACCATTTCATGAAAAATATTAACACCCTTACAACAGATAGGTTCTAAAATCTACCTTCACATTCTGCAATTAAATTATATAAATAATTTGTAAAACAAATGAAACTTCTAAACTCAATCTTAAGTTCTTCTTTTGTCAGATCTAACTAAATATATAATTGGGAAAAGTAGATGAAAATTAAAACTTTTTTTTTTTTTTTTTTAGTGATATGACATCTTTGCCATTACTTTTGTCATTGCAGGGTGGGTTCAGAATCTTCCCCATAATATCAAATATGGTATCAAGTATTTTCCTGGTTAATATGTATCGAGTTCGAAATTCTAGTATCATAACAACCCAATTAGTCATCATAGCTGTTGATATTTTAATGTGTAGAGATTGTAATGGAAATGTATTTTTCCTTAGTGTATCCTCACCTTTTCTGACAATAACACATATATAACATGTTTATTTGAAGCATAGTGGGACAGACACTCAGACTGGACTCTCTCTCTTGCTGCAACGTGAATAAAACTCACTTCAAAGACACTCATCAAGTGTTTGCATTTTATTTTAAAAAGTTCCACGACAAGATATAGGTGAATATTCATATCTGTGCATTCCCAGGTGCTGCCAGCTAAATCTAAGTTTTATCACTCCCACTTTTCCATTCAAGCTATCTCCACCACCAGCATCTTGGCTCCGAGGGGTCCTGCTGTAATCCCTCTCATAGCTTTGGTTCCGTTCCACCAAGATGGGCCATTGAATTGTACTCAGGCAATCTATTCCGTCATTCCCATGTTTACTCCATTTTGAATTATGAAAAATATCTGAATATAATAACCTTTTTGTGTTGACTGTCAAGTTTACTTTATTTATATAGCACAATAATCAACAGAAGTTGACCAAAAGAAGAAAAATGGTAAAAATGGTAAATGGCCTGTATTTGTATAGCGCTTTACTAGTCCCCCCCAGGGACCCCAAAGCGCTTTACACACCCAGTCATCTACCCATTTACACACACATTCACACACTGGTGGAGGCAGCTACAGTTGTAGCCACAGCTGCCCTGGGCACCTGGACACTTACATTTACATTCCAAGTCTTAAAGACACCCAGTTCCTAAATATATGGCAAGCTGACTTGTCTGTTTTATGTCTGTTTTATTGTGTTAACTATTTCTTGTGGAAGGTGATTTAGTTGTCATTAAAATGTGCTCAGAATTTTCAAATTGATGATGATTTATTTGATAAATCAAGACACACGGCTCTCTGCCATATAAGCTGCCTTTATAAGTTAAAAGTATCAAAATCTGTACTCAGCAACAGTAATGCTGAACCTGTGTTTACTTTGCAGTGTTGCAGACCACTAGGAGCCAAGCTTCTCATTTGACTGTCATGAAACGTCTGTGTGCTGGCAGGAGAGGACCCAAACACAAACTCATGGAAAACGGGACTTAACTCAAAATACAGCTTTATTACTGAACGGGGAAAAAAGATACAAGACAATGCTAAACTAAACTGGGAAATTCTAATGCTAATCTAATCTAATTACTTAGGGAAACACGGGGAGAGACACGGAGCCATGAGGGAGGACCAAACTGAGAGAGACGCTGACCTAAATACACAGAGGGATGACAGGGACATGAGGACACACACAACTGATAGGAATAACCATAACGAGACAGGGGAAGCTAGACTAAACGGAATGAACATGAAAACATGCGCTAAACAACAGCAGCACGTTTAAGCTTGATCAGCTGTTGTTAGAATTCATTTAATATTACTTTCTAGTATCAGCTGATGTTTACTGGAGCCATAGCCATAAAAGCTGCTTGTCATGATGTCGGTTTGGATATCTGGTGAGAGGGAAACACGAAGGTGAAATCAAGAGATGTCCTTCAGTGGTCATATGATGTAAACTGTTTAGAACTCATACATATATACCAACAAGACAGTGTACATCACTGTCACAACAGCGTTTGTTTTCATCCAAAGGCTTTATGGTTTTTCCTATAAAACCTGGTGGGCCTGTCTCTAGTCAAAATGCCCAGACTGACTTTTTGTCCCACTCCAGCTGACCAGGTGGTCAAGGCGCAGACTCAAGGCACATCATTTTCAACCCCCCAACCCCCCTACCCCCCCCAACCCCCCTACGGTCTTTCGCTTCTCGGGTTAAACATGATATATAAGTCACTCTGATAACTTCTAAATGTCAATGTTTGGTTTATTTCAGTGTTTGATTTGTTCCTGAGTAAATCGGTTTTGGCTCAGATTAAAGTTCAACTTCATAACTAGACCGTTTTATTTAATACTGAAGTCTTGCTTGGAGAGCTGTCAGTATATTTTGAATTTCACCAGTTATATTATGAAAATGTTTCCTACTGAATTTAACTATTTTTTAATGTTAGATTTAATTCAAAGTCAGCTGTTTAAATAAGAACTGTGAAATTCAAAAAAAGAATTGTCCGATTTCCTCCATAAGAGAGTAGAACCGCTGCAGTGCAGACCTCCTACTGAGCCATCTTACGTCATTATAATACACAACATCTCCGTATTCTGGATGTTGAGTAGAAGCTGTTGAAACTGGCGGTTGTACAGGGCTTTGGAGCGAATATAATTAATAGCCTTTATCACCAGTTTCATAACATGGTCATATTTTAAATGTTTAGCACAGAGTACTTGTTGGTGAAGTCAGTGGAGTTTTATAGCTTTACATCCTTCTTTGCTGACTTTGTTACAGACTAGGGTTGTTAATTCCTTAGTGAGTACTTCAGGCAGCAGAAACCCAAGAAAGAAGAGGAGCAAGGAGAAGAACCATCATGGAAGGATAGGCCCCTGCATGGGCTGGAGATAGAGGAAGTGGCTAACATTCACCACTTTTGCTGTCTCTCAGCATGAAATGTTGCAGTAGTATTTGTAGTGGATCGATAACACACACTCACATTGTGGCTTGTTTATCAGAATCAGAATACTTTATTAATCCCGAAGGAAATTAGGGTTACAGCAAGCAGCACGCTAATGGCGCAAGCACAAGCATCGAAGGCGTTTGGACAGGGAGGGGGGATCAATGTGTGCATATCAGTGTATGTGTGTGTGTGTGTCCAGAGTTCAGCTGAAACAGTGTCCTTCGCCCCGCCAGGATAAGTAAACAGTCTTCCAGCCAACCCAAGTGGCCTTGCATGGAATGGGGGGAACAGTCTAAACACAGTCGTTATCAGGGTGTTTTGTTCAGCTCCAGCCTTGAGGCCGCAGCTGGCGCCGAAGGGGTCTCCGCATGAAGTGATGATGGTTTTTACTTTAGTGCGATCAACTCATATGAATTTCAAAGCTGTTCTAACAGTCCAACACTGGTCTCTCAATCTGCCGTTGGAGAGCCGTGAGCTTTCTATGATGTTATCCAAACTTACGTTCCGTGATGTTGTCATTCTTTTTGCTCAAAGAGCAGGTTCTGAGAACTCACGACCGCAGTGCACTTCGCCAAGATGTGATCGAATTTGCGCTCAAAGGTGTTATTCGAGCTAGCCCCTCCAGATGTAATCCAGTTTTTCACTCAGATGTCTTGTTCTGAGTATTCACGGCAGCCGTGCGTTCTCCAAGATCTTCTCCGTGCTGCACTCAATGAGCCCATTTTGAGAAACTCATGCCTCGTCCCATCATTTCAATCCCAGTGGGCAGCCTTTTGGGGGTTTGAACAGCTGGTTCCACTTCCTTAATTCTTCGATAAGCCAGGGCCAAGCCAGCTCCGATCAGCAAGAACCCTGTTATTATGGTTCCGAATAGGTAGATATCTTCAGCAGTCAGGCTCACCTGAGCCCAGATTCTCGTTGAGAAGGGGTGTCAATTGCATTCAGAGACCAGTTGATCAAATCCATAATTCCTCTTTTAGGTTTTAGAGAACAGACTGTGAGAGAGTGTTCCAGGGAAAAGTAAGAAAAAACACAAGACAAGACAAGGACATAAGAAGCTAAGCAGGGAAGATAGGGGCAGGAGAGCTCAGAAGATAAGAGCTGAGAGCCAAATAAAAAAACATGCACTAGTCTACAGCTGACCACATGACCAATTGCTAGATGACTTCCTTCAGCTACACCAGGCAACCCTGGGCACGTGTGCCACAGCTGACACGCGAAGGGTTAAGTGATGGCGCAGCATGCAGTGAAATAATCTGAGAAGGTGTATTTAAAAATAAATATCTACGGCTGGGCCACCAATGCACATCACAAATTAGTTCACACAGAGCTAATGACAATACAGCTAATGACAGTCTTAATGACAGTATCTAAGCTAACAGCCCCACCTCCTTGTTTTACTTGTAACTGGCTAAAAATTACACAGACGAGAGGGATGTAGCCAGTTCTGTGAATTATATCGAAGCGAGCTAAAAAAGATGATCCCTGGTCTTTTATGCCAATTTGGAGAGAAGACTAGGGTTTTGCGCAACAGAAAGATCGTGCTGTATGTGCCCTTTGCCTCGAGAGTGTTGTTTGCCGGACTTCCAGTGTTAAACGACATTTTGAGACGAAACATCAAAAAACCTTCAAGGATGAGGCAGAGAAAGTTGAATCAATTACACGTCTGTGTCAAGATATGAGAAGCAAGCAAGTACTCTAAAAGTTTTTACAGCTGCAAAACATCATGGAACTGAAGCAAGTTATCGTATTGCACACTGTATTGCTAAACATGGAAAACCGTTTACAGACGGAGAATTTGTTAAGGAGACTTTTCTCTCAAGCTCAGAAGTGTTATTTAATGGGCTTCCAAACAAAGATGCAATTAAAGCAAGGATACAAGACATACCTGCATCAGCCAGAACTGTGGAACGACGTATCCAGGAAATGGGTGACAATGTCAGAGCCCAACAAACAGCTGGTTTGAGAGAAGCCCAGGTGTTTGGTGTAGCTTTGGACGAAAGCGTTGATATCAATGACATTCCACGTTTGGCTGTTATGGTAAGATACTGTGATGTGGCAGTACAAGAGGAACTCTTCTGTTTAACCCCGATGCCTGAAACAACGCGAGGTGAGGATATTGCCAAAGTTTTTAAGGAGTGTTTTGATGAGCAAGGCATTGACATTACAAAGATTTTTGCTGTGACAACTGATGGTGCGCCAGCTGTGGTTGAGAAACACAGGGGCGCTGTTACCTTAATTGAGGAACAAGTTGGCGATCCCATCATGAAACTACACTGTATAATACACCAAGAAAACCTGTGTTCCAAGATTTCAAATTCAGATCTTCATGACGTCATGCCCACAGTGGCAAAAGTCGTGAACTTTATAGTTAAGCGATCTCCTTTGACTCACCGCCAATTCCAGTCTCTGCTCGAGGAGCTGGATAGCTCATGCAAAGACATCCCGCTCCACTGTGCTGTCAGATGGCTTAGCTGTAGAAAGGATCTGGAATGATTTGTGGATTGTTTTGATGTGGTAAAAAAATTCCTGGCAAAAAAGGGGCAAAGCCATTCCGAACTCCAAGATGAGAAGTGGGTTGAAAATTTTTTCTTTCTCGCTGATATAACGGGACACCTCAACGAGTTTAATCTCAAACTGCAGGGATCCGGACAAACTGTTTTAGATATGCGTGACACGTGGGAAGCTTTCGTTCAAAAACTGGCAGTTTTTTCCAGCAATGTTGAAACTTCCACGTTCTGCTACTTCAAACGCCTCAGGGAGCTGTCCGCTCAGCGCAGCATCAGCACCTCGGAAATACACGGGTACGTCCAAAGACTCAAGAAAGAATTCTGAACGAGTTTTCTGGACTTTCAGGTGTATGGACCGATGTTTTCTTTTCTTATCAAGCCAGAAAGCTTTAATGAGCAGCTGGATTTGTCTCTTTTTAAATGGCTAGACACAGATGACATGGAAATGCAGCTGATTGAACTGAAAAGCTCGACTGTGTGGGTGACAAAGTTCGCAGAACTACGAACACAGCTAGAATCCACAGCTGCGCGTGAACCTGGAGCTTGCATCTTCACTTGCTGGACATCACTACCAGACAAGTTTAACTGTCTTAAGAACATTGCACAGGCCCTATTGACAGTATTTGGCTTTACCTATCTGTGTGAGCAAATTTTCTCTCACATGAAGAGTGTCCTTAGCGCCTCCCGTTGCCGTCTGACTGCCGGACACTCAGAGACCTGTGTGCTCCTTAAAGTTACAAAATGTGACCCCCAGATAACACAACTGGCAAATACAAAGCAGGGACAGGGATCACATTAACATGCATATCCCTGTATAAACAAATGTCATATTAGCCCAGTATTTTTTCTTTCTAAAAGTTCAGATAGAGCACTGGACTCACCAACACGCCTCAGTCACACACAGAGAATCCAGATCATGGGAACTGAAAAAGTCCAGAAGAATAAAAGTTTTGTTTAAAGGGATCTGGCATTTACCAGGCCAATCGCTGCAGGAGCTGGAGCTGCAGCACGGGGTTCAGTAAGTTGAGAAACCAGACGCAGCGATCTCAGGTTTCAATAATGTTCACAGCGGAGGTTTAGCCTGGGAGGGCATGGGCAGTGAGGCTGAGGACCATGATCAAAGCTGACCACAGGCACCAAGCAGGCATCAAGAGGATCCAGGAAATGCCAAGACACAAACAATCTTGGGAATAATCCATGCCCTGGTTGGAAAACAGCAGAACAAATCCTTAGAGAAACCTTTACCTTCACCAGCTGACTGCTTTGTTTACCCCTGTGACGATGACGCTTTCGCCAGGAAGGTAGCGTGGGAACGTGGTACAGGTACCCTGCATTATTTATTAATCTAATTGCCCTGTCTTGTCTGCTTTATAATTATTGTTTGTGTATTACTTTTGCATGTGTTTCACCAGACCGCTACACAATAGCTCATATAAGGTAATAGGAAAGCACAGTATAATATGTGCAGTGTTTTCTGATTCAAGATTTGCTTTATTTTTCCCATGCCAGTTTCCCCCTAACATAAGTAATGTGTGGTTTCCAAGAGACCTGGAAAACTCTTTCTCTTATACCACAAATCCAAATGTCTTTAATTCTTTGAACCTCTCATGATCTTACAGTTTATTTACTTGACCACATCCCCACTAAACTATTTAAACCTATATCTCATTAATTTAATTAAGTTAATTGTACAAGTCACCATCAAATTCAGGATTTACCAAGGAGATTTTTTGTCCCCACTACTGTTCAGCATAAGCCTGAACCCCTCGATAAGCTCATCAACAAGACTAGCTCCATATACTGACAATGGAATGAAGCCATTGTCAACCATCCTCTACTACCTACATGAATGATATCAAGTTATATGCCAGGAGTGAATAAGACATCAGTTCAGTTATCCACACCATTAGGATCTACAGACATGATAGCACAATATCATTCGGACTGGAGAAGTGTAGTTGGATGGTAACTAAGAGTGGGACAGTAGTCAGAACTGAGGGGACTGCACTATAAGAAGGCAACACTGCAGACATCGAGGATAGCTACAAGTACCTGGGAGTCCCACAGGAAAATTGGTTGGCAGTAGCTCAGGAGGTAGAGCAAGTCCTCTACTGATCAGAAGGTTGGTATTTTAATTTGGGTCCCCCAGTCTGCATGCCAAAAATCCCTGAGCAAGATATTAACCCTAAGTTGCTCTATGTTGCATCCAGAGGAAAGTGCTCGTGTGAATGGGTGAATGTGGCATGTTGTATTAAAGCACTTTGAGTGCTCCAGAAAAGTAGAAATGTGCTATATAAGAATCAGCTCATTCACCATTTACCAAATGGAAACCATAAAGAGGCAATTAGGAAAGCTGCAACAACCAAATATTTGCAGAGAGTATGGCAAGTTGTAAGGAGCTGAATGAGAAGAACAATACCTGGGCAATCAACACCTGCAGAAACCTGAGAGAGAAGAGGAGCAAGGAGACGAACAATCATGGAAGGACAGATCCCTGCACAGTATGTACCACCGGCAGATAGAAGACATGGCTGACATCCAGAAATCCTATCAGTGGCTGGACGAGGCTGGACTGAAAGACAAAACATAGAGGTATGAATCATGGCAGCACTGGAACAAGCTCTAAGCAAAAGATCCATAAACACTTAGGTCGTGTCCAAATTCATGGGCTGCATCCTCCTGAGGCCGCATTTGTAGACCAATTATGTCGCAGCGACGTGCCGAAGGCTGTCCAAATTCGTAGACTCCTCCGAATGCAGCCGACAAATGCGTCCTCCTTTTTCCCGAATTTGAAGGATGGGTCGGGTGTGTCCTTCGTGGCCTACCATATCACAGCCAAACTCCAGTTTCCAACAATGGCGGTCGTTACTAAGTTTTAAAATTACTCTTACTAATCTTTCTGGGTCACAAAATAAACTTTTAACATATTTTCAGGCAAGAAAGTAGCTGTGTAAACATCAAATATCTGCTCGGTTTATCAAGATATCGCATATTTGCAAAAGTGCTTCGACGTTTTCGGAGACGTCTGCTACCCACCAGCTCGATAGCTAGCCGGGAGCTCGAGGGTTACTGATGCGGCCGAGAACGGCACAACTCCCGGCACATCATTTTCAGATCACCGCAGACTTTCACTACTCAGGTTAAACGTAATATATAAGTCACTTAGACAACCTAAAAATTTTATTGCTGGGCTTTTTTCAGTGTTTTATTTGTTCGTGAGTCAATCGGTTTGGCTGAGATTAAAGGTATTAGATTAGATTAGCTAGAATAAAACTTTATTAATCCCCTGGTGGTTTCCTCCTTGTTTTTTACACAGCTGAATAAACATCAAACAGAAAACTGATTAAACAGAAGTATGAGACAGTCAAGAATTTCCGCCAGTGTCCTGTTATATTTTAGATAGCAAGGAGCAGACGGCCGAGTTTATTAAACTCCACCGAGATAGCGGTGACGCTAATCAGAAGCCTAGACCGTCCAATTTCCCCAGCCGTTTACTTCCGGCCTACCCGACCTTCTGAGGACCCGGCCCACGTAGACCGCGAAGGTCCTCAGGAGGATGCAGCCCATGAATTTGGACATGACCTTAGTTCTACCACACCGGGTAAGACCCCTGGCAGACTGGCCTGAAACACTCCAGCACATAAGAGTAGAGTGCAAGATGCTAGCAGGCAGGACAAGTATACCAATTAACATTTGTGCAGCATATGTCCTTGAAGTCCAGAGGTCATCACCCAAGGTAGCTGAAAATGACCAAGCTAAGTGTGGGGATTCCTAATATAGACAGACAAACTGGTGATGGCTATCCAGCCAGAGATAATAGTGGTCGAAAAGCAGAGGGAGATGATTGTAGTGATAGATATAGCTATATCAAGTGTTAACAACACGAGGATGACTGAACGCGATAAGCTTGAGACTTGAGAAAATGTAGTGTGAAGGCAGTAGTGGTTTCCGTGGTTTCCGTGTTTTTTTTTCTTTGCTTTTATACTAATCCTATACTAGTTCCAGGGATTTAAAACAAATGGATGGGCAAACAAAATGAAGGGCATAGGACTAAACGTCAATTCGTCAGATTCCCTGAAGTTGTTTACATGTTAGTAGAGAACTTAATGAGTCCCATAGAGGATGGAAGGTTTTCTGATAAAACAAAGCCACAAAACAGAGTCAATTACTTACCTTCTTAGTTCAGTGCAGGAAATATATTACTACAGTACTTTAAAGCATTGTTTATTTAATGGATGTTGAATTAAATGTAACATTGTTAACTCTTGGTGGGTTTGCAGAATTGCACAAATACAGATATCTTTATTTTGTGGTTATATTCACATTATATATTCTGATACTCTGCTTTAATTCCATTATAGTGTACCTTATTTGGACTTGCAAAAACCTTCATGAGCCAATGTATATTTTTATTGCAGCTTTGTTAATCAACTCTGTTCTTTACAGCATGATTATCTATCCGAAGCTCTTATCTGATGTTTTGTCTGAAAAACAGACTATATCGTATCCACTCTGTCTCTTCCAAGGATTCTCATATTACACCTCAGCTGTGTCAGAGTTTTTACTGTTGGCAGCAATGGCATATGACAGGTATGTGTCTATATGCAAACCCCTGCAATATCCAGTTATTATGAATAGAATAACTATTTATGTATGTGTGATTTTAGCTTGGCTTATACCTGCTTTTGAGATTGCAGTGTCATTTGTGCTGTATTCGAATGTCAAACTCTGTAGCTTTACTCTGACAGCAATTTTTTGTAACAATTCATTTTACAGGCTTCAGTGTGTGCCCTCGGTTGTAATATCTATATATGGTGTGGTCATGTTGATAAATATGACCTTTCTACCAATGCTTTTCATACTTTTTTCATATATCAGAATTCTAAGAATATCTTACAGTTGTTGCAGAGAAACAAGGAGAAAAGCTCTAAAGACATGTTTACCCCACTTGCTGGTGTTAATCAACTTTTCCTGTTTTTTTTTCTTTGATATAATTATAGTTAGACTGGAATCTGATCTATCAAACACTGTACGCTTGACATTGACGTTTCAGTCAATTTTATTCCATCCTCTTTTAAATCCAATCATATATGGACTCAAAGTGAATGAAATTTTTAAACACATCAAGATGTTGTTGTGTCAGGTTTAACAACACTGGTATTACTGCACCATTATCAAATGTATGGGATTTCATTGTAATGTGAGTTAGTTAAAAGAGTTTCTTATCTCTGATTTGACATGCAAGATAGAAGGACAGAGATCAACATTTATATAAACGTTGATCTCTGTCCTTCTACTGACAACAAGACGATAAACATAATGGTCATAAAACAAAGATAAACAATTTCTTAAACTCTTGCTGGTAATGTTTGAAGTCTAAGCAGCTCATATGCCTGCATTTCACATTTTTCCTTCTTTTTTGTCACAGGTTATCTTTTACTATTGTGGGTTGTAAGCGCAAAAAATAATTTAGTTAATTGCTACCTCTCTCTCTCTCTCTCTCTCTATATATATATATATATATATATATATATATATAGTACTGTGCAAAAGTTTCAGGCAGGTGAGAAAAAAATGCTGTAAATAAAGAATGCTCTCAAAAATGGAGGTGTTAATTATATATTTTCATCAATCAACATGGATGATCAACATGATCCATTTTCAGATAAATGTTTTTCAACTTTTTCATATTTTTTCATTTTTACTTTATTACTGATTCTTATTTGCAATATGCTACAAGTGCAACATAGATGGAATAAGTAGTAACACTTTATAACTGTTGCTTAAGGCCCTGCATCTTCATCTCTTGTCACATATTATTGTTCTCTGTGGGTTATAAACCAAACAGATGTATGTAGAAAAACAATCTTGAAAAGTACAATCCCAGTTACAAAAACTGGGGACACTGTGTAAAATGTAAAAAACAAAAAAACAAAACAAAACAGAATTTAATAATTTGCCAT